>NC_058025.1:26509584-27109584 GCF_019176455.1 Solea senegalensis
TTTCACACCTTGACTCAGGTAAAACCAACAAGCTTAAACTGGCTAAGGTGTGAACGACCTGCATTGTTTGACATAGTGACTCTCTCAACAAGTATTTTGCCAACATGGGCTAAAGACCTGGAATATCCCACCTGTCGGGTCGAAGTGAAGAAGCCTCTTGGATGAGAAGTTGAAGTATCCTCAACTAACCCCAAGCAAGTGCAGCTGTAGCGAACAACCGAAGAAACTTGACAGACACTGTGGCTCAGTCTGCCACTTTCCTCCCATGATTTTATGCAAATATAACAATATAGGAGTGCCCCGTGTGAGGATTGAACTCACGACCTTCAGATTATGAGACTGACGCGCTGCCAACTGCGCTAACGAGGCCTATTCTTGTGCTAAATACGCACATCCATACGAGATAATGGACCCAGCTTTGCACTGGGTTCAAAACAAAATATTTGAACATTTAAAACAAGCTGACAACATGATTCATGAAGAACCTCCAAATGAATTTCCAACTGAGCTCGCTCCAGAATTAAAATAATGATAGAGGGTCGGAAGCACATCCTGACTAAAACACCACAATGACATGTGGGGAGAAGCGTAGGAAAAGGAAAACTGCATTGGCCGGGAATCGGACCCGGGTCTCCCGCGTGGCAGGCGAGAATTCTACCACTGAACCACCAATGCCCACGTTGTCTTAGTTTTCAGCCACTCGGCTGACACCGCCCACTTACGGAAACAAATATTCTGTCTTGGCTGATTGTCTCATGGTCATAGCACTTCAAAGATCCTGAACACTTTTCAAATCTTAGCTTGAGAGGCAGGTTTGTCACCACTTTTCAGCTGTACTGTCAGGATTGTTCTGTTGAAAGACGCCATCGACCTGGAGAAACCATCACTCAACAGAGGAGGTGGTCGAAGCCACCAACTATCAGCCACCTACAATGCTGCCCTGAGCTATAGAATGCGCACGCACCCATGACAGGGCTAAAAGCCCAGCTTGCCCCGGCCAGCTTCGCACTGGATTCAAAACAAAATATTTGAACATTTAGAACAAGCTGACAACAAGATTCATGAAGAACCTCCAAATGAATTTCCAACTGAGCTCGCTCCAGAATTAAAATAATGATAGAGGGTCGGAAGCACATCCTGACTAAAACACCACAATGACATGTAGGGAGAAGCGTAGGAAAAGGCAAGCTGCATTGGCCGGGAATCGGACCCGGGTCTCCCGCGTGGCAGGCGAGAATTCTACCACTGAACCACCAATGCCCACGTTGTCTCAGTTTTGAGCCACTCGGCTGACACAGCCCACTTACGGAAACAAATATTCTGTCTTGGCTGATTGTCTCATGGTCATAGCACTTCAAAGATCCTCCACACTTTTCAAACCTTAGCTTGAGAGGCAGGTTTGTCACCACTTTTCAGCTGTACTGTCAGGATTGTTCTGTTGAAAGACGCCATCGACCTGGAGAAACCATCACTCAACAGAGGAGGTGGTCGAAGCCACCAACTATCAGCCACCTACAATGCTGCCCTGAGCTATAGAATGCGCACGCACCCATGACAGGGCTAAAAGCCCAGCTTGCCCCGGCCAGCTTTGCACTGGATTCAAAACAAAATATTTGACCATTTAGCTGCATTGGCCGGGAATCGGACCAGGGTCTCCCGCGTGGCAGGCGAGAATTCTACCACTGAACCACCAATGCACACGTTGTCTCAGTTTTGAGCCACTCGGCTGACACCGCCCACTTACGGAAACAAATATTCTGTCTGGGCTGATTGTCTCATGGTCATAGCACTTCAAAGATCCTCCACACTTTTCAAATCTTAGCTTGAGAGGCAGGTTTGTCACCACTTTTCAGCTGTACTGTCAGGATTGTTCTGTTGAAAGACGCCATGGACCTGGAGAAACCATCACTCAACAGAAGAGGTGGTCGAACACACCAACTATCAGCCACCTACAATGCTATCCTGAGCTCTCTTCCAAGAAGGATGGACAGTCCAACAAAGATGAACTCCAACACTCACACAATAGCAGCCGGCTTATCATCATCGTTGACCCTAACCATGGCCTTTCACACCTTGACTCAGGTAAAACCAACAAGCTTAAACTGGCTAAGGTGTGAACGACCTGCATTGTTTGACATAGTGACTCTCTCAACAAGTATTTTGCCAACATGGGCTAAAGACCTGGAATATCCCACCTGTCGAGTCGAAGTGAAGAAGCCTCTTGGATGAGAAGTTGAAGTATCCTCAACTAACCCCAAGCAAGTGCAGCTGTAGCGAACAACCGAAGAAACTTGACAGACACTGTGGCTCAGTCTGCCACTTTCCTCCCATGATTTTATGCAAATATAACAATATAGGAGTGCCCCGTGTGAGGATTGAACTCACGACCTTCAGATTATGAGACTGACGCGCTGCCAACTGCGCTAACGAGGCCTATTCTTGTGCTAAATACGCACATCCATACGCGATAATGGACCCAACTATCAGCCACCTACAATGCTGCCCTGAGCTATAGAATGCGCACGCACCCATGACAGGGCTAAAAGCCCAGCTTGCCCCGGCCAGCTTCGCACTGGATTCAAAACAAAATATTTGAACATTTAGAACAAGCTGACAACAAGATTCATGAAGAACCTCCAAATGAATTTCCAACTGAGCTCGCTCCAGAATTAAAATAATGATAGAGGGTCGGAAGCACATCCTGACTAAAACACCACAATGACATGTGGGGAGAAGCGTAGGAAAAGGAAAACTGCATTGGCCGGGAATCGGACCCGGGTCTCCCGCGTGGCAGGCGAGAATTCTACCACTGAACCACCAATGCCCACGTTGTCTCAGTTTTCAGCCACTCGGCTGACACCGCCCACTTACGGAAACAAATATTCTGTCTTGGCTGATTGTCTCATGGTTATAGCACTTCAAAGATCCTCCACACTTTTCAAACCTTAGCTTGAGAGGCAGGTTTGTCACCACTTTTCAGCTGTACTGTCAGGATTGTTCTGTTGAAAGACGCCATGGACCTGGAGAAACCATCACTCAACAGAGGAGGTGGTCGAAGCCACCAACTATCAGCCACCTACAATGCTGCCCTGAGCTATAGAATGCGCACGCACCCATGACAGGGCTAAAAGCCCAGCTTGCCCCGGCCAGCTTTGCACTGGATTCAAAACAAAATATTTGAACATTTAGCTGCATTGGCCGGGAATCGGACCCGGGTCTCCCGCGTGGCAGGCGAGAATTCTACCACTGAACCACCAATGCACACATTGTCTCAGTTTTGAGCCACTCGGCTGACACCGCCCACTTACGGAAACAAATATTCTGTCTGGGCTGATTGTCTCATGGTCATAGCACTTCAAAGATCCTCCACACTTTTCAAATCTTAGCTTGAGAGGCAGGTTTGTCACCACTTTTCAGCTGTACTGTCAGGATTGTTCTGGTGAAAGACGCCATGGACCTGGAGAAACCATCACTCAACAGAAGAGGTGGTCGAACACACCAACTATCAGCCACCTACAATGCTATCCTGAGCTCTCTTCCAAGAAGGATGGACAGTCCAACAAAGATGAACTCCAACACTCACACAATAGCAGCCGGCTTATCATCATCGTTGACCCTAACCATGGCCTTTCACACCTTGACTCAGGTAAAACCAACAAGCTTAAACTGGCTAAGGTGTGAACGACCTGCATTGTTTGACATAGTGACTCTCTCAACAAGTATTTTGCCAACATGGGCTAAAGACCTGGAATATCCCACCTGTCGAGTCGAAGTGAAGAAGCCTCTTGGATGAGAAGTTGAAGTATCCTCAACTAACCCCAAGCAAGTGCAGCTGTAGCGAACAACCGAAGAAACTTGACAGACACTGTGGCTCAGTCTGCCACTTTCCTCCCATGATTTTATGCAAATATAACAATATAGGAGTGCCCCGTGTGAGGATTGAACTCACGACCTTCAGATTATGAGACTGACGCACTGCCAACTGCGCTAACGAGGCCTATTCTTGTGCTAAATACGCACATCCATACGAGATAATGGACCCAGCTTTGCACTGGGTTCAAAACAAAATATTTGAACATTTAAAACAAGCTGACAACAAGATTCATGAAGAACCTCCAAATGAATTTCCAACTGAGCTCGCTCCAGAATTAAAATAATGATAGAGGGTCGGAAGCACATCCTGACTAAAACACCACAATGACATGTGGGGAGAAGCGTAGGAAAAGGAAAACTGCATTGGCCGGGAATCGGACCCGGGTCTCCCGTGTGGCAGGCGAGAATTCTACCACTGAACCACCAATGCCCACGTTGTCTCAGTTTTCAGCCACTCGGCTGACACCGCCCACTTACGGAAACAAATATTCTGTCTTGGCTGATTGTCTCATGGTTATAGCACTTCAAAGATCCTCCACACTTTTCAAACCTTAGCTTGAGAGGCAGGTTTGTCACCACTTTTCAGCTGTACTGTCAGGATTGTTCTGTTGAAAGACGCCATGGACCTGGAGAAACCATCACTCAACAGAGGAGGTGGTCGAAGCCACCAACTATCAGCCACCTACAATGCTGCCCTGAGCTATAGAATGCGCACGCACCCATGACAGGGCTAAAAGCCCAGCTTGCCCCGGCCAGCTTTGCACTGGATTCAAAACAAAATATTTGAACATTTAGCTGCATTGGCCGGGAATCGGACCCGGGTCTCCCGCGTGGCAGGCGAGAATTCTACCACTGAACCACCAATGCCCACGTTGTCTCAGTTTTGAGCCACTCGGCTGACACCGCCCACTTACGGAAACAAATATTCTGTCTGGGCTGATTGTCTCATGGTCATAGCACTTCAAAGATCCTCCACACTTTTCAAATCTTAGCTTGAGAGGCAGGTTTGTCACCACTTTTCAGCTGTACTGTCAGGATTGTTCTGTTGAAAGACGCCATGGACCTGGAGAAACCATCACTCAACAGAAGAGGTGGTCGAACACACCAACTATCAGCCACCTACAATGCTATCCTGAGCTCTCTTCCAAGAAGGATGGACAGTCCAACAAAGATGAACTCCAACACTCACACAATAGCAGCCGGCTTATCATCATCGTTGACCCTAACCATGGCCTTTCACACCTTGACTCAGGTAAAACCAACAAGCTTAAACTGGCTAAGGTGTGAACGACCTGCATTGTTTGACATAGTGACTCTCTCAACAAGTATTTTGCCAACATGGGCTAAAGACCTGGAATATCCCACCTGTCGAGTCGAAGTGAAGAAGCCTCTTGGATGAGAAGTTGAAGTATCCTCAACTAACCCCAAGCAAGTGCAGCTGTAGCGAACAACCGAAGAAACTTGACAGACACTGTGGCTCAGTCTGCCACTTTCCTCCCATGATTTTATGCAAATATAACAATATAGGAGTGCCCCGTGTGAGGATTGAACTCACGACCTTCAGATTATGAGACTGACGCGCTGCCAACTGCGCTAACGAGGCCTATTCTTGTGCTAAATACGCACATCCATACGAGATAATGGACCCAGCTTTGCACTGGGTTCAAAACAAAATATTTGAACATTTAAAACAAGCTGACAACAAGATTCATGAAGAACCTCCAAATGAATTTCCAACTTAGCTCGCTCCAGAATTAAAATAATGATAGAGGGTCGGAAGCACATCCTGACTAAAACACCACAATGACATGTGGGGAGAAGCGTAGGAAAAGGAAAACTGCATTGGCCGGGAATCGGACCCGGGTCTCCCGCGTGGCAGGCGAGAATTCTACCACTGAACCACCAATGCCCACGTTGTCTCAGTTTTCAGCCACTCGGCTGACACCGCCCACTTACGGAAACAAATATTCTGTCTTGGCTGATTGTCTCATGGTTATAGCACTTCAAAGATCCTCCACACTTTTCAAACCTTAGCTTGAGAGGCAGGTTTGTCACCACTTTTCAGCTGTACTGTCAGGATTGTTCTGTTGAAAGACGCCATGGACCTGGAGAAACCATCACTCAACAGAGGAGGTGGTCGAAGCCACCAACTATCAGCCACCTACAATGCTGCCCTGAGCTATAGAATGCGCACGCACCCATGACAGGGCTAAAAGCCCAGCTTGCCCCGGCCAGCTTTGCACTGGATTCAAAACAAAATATTTGAACATTTAGCTGCATTGGCCGGGAATCGGACCCGGGTCTCCCGCGTGGCAGGCGAGAATTCTACCACTGAACCACCAATGCCCACGTTGTCTCAGTTTTGAGCCACTCGGCTGACACCGCCCACTTACGGAAACAAATATTCTGTCTGGGCTGATTGTCTCATGGTCATAGCACTTCAAAGATCCTCCACACTTTTCAAATCTTAGCTTGAGAGGCAGGTTTGTCACCACTTTTCAGCTGTACTGTCAGGATTGTTCTGTTGAAAGACGCCATGGACCTGGAGAAACCATCACTCAACAGAAGAGGTGGTCGAACACACCAACTATCAGCCACCTACAATGCTATCCTGAGCTCTCTTCCAAGAAGGATGGACAGTCCAACAAAGATGAACTCCAACACTCACACAATAGCAGCCGGCTTATCATCATCGTTGACCCTAACCATGGCCTTTCACACCTTGACTCAGGTAAAACCAACAAGCTTAAACTGGCTAAGGTGTGAACGACCTGCATTGTTTGACATAGTGACTCTCTCAACAAGTATTTTGCCAACATGGGCTAAAGACCTGGAATATCCCACCTGTCGAGTCGAAGTGAAGAAGCCTCTTGGATGAGAAGTTGAAGTATCCTCAACTAACCCCAAGCAAGTGCAGCTGTAGCGAACAACCGAAGAAACTTGACAGACACTGTGGCTCAGTCTGCCACTTTCCTCCCATGATTTTATGCAAATATAACAATATAGGAGTGCCCCGTGTGAGGATTGAACTCACGACCTTCAGATTATGAGACTGACGCGCTGCCAACTGCGCTAACGAGGCCTATTCTTGTGCTAAATACGCACATCCATACGAGATAATGGACCCAGCTTTGCACTGGGTTCAAAACAAAATATTTGAACATTTAAAACAAGCTGACAACAAGATTCATGAAGAACCTCCAAATGAATTTCCAACTTAGCTCGCTCCAGAATTAAAATAATGATAGAGGGTCGGAAGCACATCCTGACTAAAACACCACAATGACATGTGGGGAGAAGCGTAGGAAAAGGAAAACTGCATTGGCCGGGAATCGGACCCGGGTCTCCCGCGTGGCAGGCGAGAATTCTACCACTGAACCACCAATGCCCACGTTGTCTCAGTTTTCAGCCACTCGGCTGACACCGCCCACTTACGGAAACAAATATTCTGTCTTGGCTGATTGTCTCATGGTTATAGCACTTCAAAGATCCTCCACACTTTTCAAACCTTAGCTTGAGAGGCAGGTTTGTCACCACTTTTCAGCTGTACTGTCAGGATTGTTCTGTTGAAAGACGCCATGGACCTGGAGAAACCATCACTCAACAGAGGAGGTGGTCGAAGCCACCAACTATCAGCCACCTACAATGCTGCCCTGAGCTATAGAATGCGCACGCACCCATGACAGGGCTAAAAGCCCAGCTTGCCCCGGCCAGCTTTGCACTGGATTCAAAACAAAATATTTGAACATTTAGCTGCATTGGCCGGGAATCGGACCCGGGTCTCCCGCGTGGCAGGCGAGAATTCTACCACTGAACCACCAATGCACACGTTGTCTCAGTTTTGAGCCACTCGGCTGACACCGCCCACTTAAGGAAACAAATATTCTGTCTGGGCTGATTGTCTCATGGTCATAGCACTTCAAAGATCCTCCACACTTTTCAAATCTTAGCTTGAGAGGCAGGTTTGTCACCACTTTTCAGCTGTACTGTCAGGATTGTTCTGTTGAAAGACGCCATGGACCTGGAGAAACCATCACTCAACAGAAGAGGTGGTCGAAGCCACCAACTATCAGCCACCTACAATGCTGCCCTGAGCTATAGAATGCGCACGCACCCATGACAGGGCTAAAAGCCCAGCTTGCCCCGGCCAGCTTTGCACTGGATTCAAAACAAAATATTTGAACATTTAGCTGCATTGGCCGGGAATCGGACCCGGGTCTCCCGCGTGGCAGGCAAGAATTCTACCACTGAACCACCAATGCACACGTTGTCTCAGTTTTGAGCCACTCGGCTGACACCGCCCACTTAAGGAAACAAATATTCTGTCTGGGCTGATTGTCTCATGGTCATAGCACTTCAAAGATCCTCCACACTTTTCAAATCTTAGCTTGAGAGGCAGGTTTGTCACCACTTTTCAGCTGTACTGTCAGGATTGTTCTGTTGAAAGACGCCATGGACCTGGAGAAACCATCACTCAACAGAAGAGGTGGTCGAACACACCAACTATCAGCCACCTACAATGCTATCCTGAGCTCTCTTCCAAGAAGGATGGACAGTCCAACAAAGATGAACTCCAACACTCACACAATAGCAGCCGGCTTATCATCATCGTTGACCCTAACCATGGCCTTTCACACCTTGACTCAGGTAAAACCAACAAGCTTAAACTGGCTAAGGTGTGAACGACCTGCATTGTTTGACATAGTGACTCTCTCAACAAGTATTTTGCCAACATGGGCTAAAGACCTGGAATATCCCACCTGTCGAGTCGAAGTGAAGAAGCCTCTTGGATGAGAAGTTGAAGTATCCTCAACTAACCCCAAGCAAGTGCAGCTGTAGCGAACAACCGAAGAAACTTGACAGACACTGTGGCTCAGTCTGCCACTTTCCTCCCATGATTTTATGCAAATATAACAATATAGGAGTGCCCCGTGTGAGGATTGAACTCACGACCTTCAGATTATGAGACTGACGCGCTGCCAACTGCGCTAACGAGGCCTATTCTTGTGCTAAATACGCACATCCATACGAGATAATGGACCCAGCTTTGCACTGGGTTCAAAACAAAATATTTGAACATTTAAAACAAGCTGACAACATGATTCATGAAGAACCTCCAAATGAATTTCCAACTGAGCTCGCTCCAGAATTAAAATAATGATAGAGGGTCGGAAGCACATCCTGACTAAAACACCACAATGACATGTAGGGAGAAGCGTAGGAAAAGGCAAGCTGCATTGGCCGGGAATCGGACCCGGGTCTCCCGCGTGGCAGGCGAGAATTCTACCACTGAACCACCAATGCCCACGTTGTCTCAGTTTTGAGCCACTCGGCTGACACCGCCCACTTACGGAAACAAATATTCTGTCTGGGCTGATTGTCTCATGGTCATAGCACTTCAAAGATCCTCCACACTTTTCAAACCTTAGCTTGAGAGGCAGGTTTGTCACCACTTTTCAGCTGTACTGTCAGGATTGTTCTGTTGAAAGACGCCATCGACCTGGAGAAACCATCACTCAACAGAGGAGGTGGTCGAAGCCACCAACTATCAGCCACCTACAATGCTGCCCTGAGCTATAGAATGCGCACGCACCCATGACAGGGCTAAAAGCCCAGCTTGCCCCGGCCAGCTTCGCACTGGATTCAAAACAAAATATTTGAACATTTAGAACAAGCTGACAACAAGATTCATGAAGAACCTCCAAATGAATTTCCAACTGAGCTCGCTCCAGAATTAAAATAATGATAGAGGGTCGGAAGCACATCCTGACTAAAACACCACAGTGACATGTAGGGAGAAGCGTAGGAAAAGTCAAGCTGCATTGGCCGGGAATCGGACCCGGGTCTCCCGCGTGGCAGGCGAGAATTCTACCACTGAACCACCAATGCACACATTGTCTCAGTTTTGAGCCACTCGGCTGACACCGCCCACTTACGGAAACAAATATTCTGTCTGGGCTGATTGTCTCATGGTCATAGCACTTCAAAGATCCTCCACACTTTTCAAATCTTAGCTTGAGAGGCAGGTTTGTCACCACTTTTCAGCTGTACTGTCAGGATTGTTCTGTTGAAAGACGCCATGGACCTGGAGAAACCATCACTCAACAGAAGAGGTGGTCGAACACACCAACTATCAGCCACCTACAATGCTATCCTGAGCTCTCTTCCAAGAAGGATGGACAGTCCAACAAAGATGAACTCCAACACTCACACAATAGCAGCCGGCTTATCATCATCGTTGACCCTAACCATGGCCTTTCACACCTTGACTCAGGTAAAACCAACAAGCTTAAACTGGCTAAGGTGTGAACGACCTGCATTGTTTGACATAGTGACTCTCTCAACAAGTATTTTGCCAACATGGGCTAAAGACCTGGAATATCCCACCTGTCGAGTCGAAGTGAAGAAGCCTCTTGGATGAGAAGTTGAAGTATCCTCAACTAACCCCAAGCAAGTGCAGCTGTAGCGAACAACCGAAGAAACTTGACAGACACTGTGGCTCAGTCTGCCACTTTCCTCCCATGATTTTATGCAAATATAACAATATAGGAGTGCCCCGTGTGAGGATTGAACTCACGACCTTCAGATTATGAGACTGACGCGCTGCCAACTGCGCTAACGAGGCCTATTCTTGTGCTTAATACGCACATCCATACGAGATAATGGACCCAGCTTTGCACTGGGTTCAAAACAAAATATTTGAACATTTAAAACAAGCTGACAACAAGATTCATGAAGAACCTCCAAATGAATTTCCAACTGAGCTCGCTCCAGAATTAAAATAATGATAGAGGGTCGGAAGCACATCCTGACTAAAACACCACAATGACATGTAGGGAGAAGCGTAGGAAAAGGCAAGCTGCATTGGCCGGGAATTGGACCCGGGTCTCCCGCGTGGCAGGCGAGAATTCTACCACTGAACCACCAATGCCCACTTGTCTCAGTTTTGAGCCACTCGGCTGACACCGCCCACTTACGGAAACAAATATTCTGTCTGGGCTGATTGTCTCATGGTCATAGCACTTCAAAGATCCTCCACACTTTTCAAACCTTAGCTTGAGAGGCAGGTTTGTCACCACTTTTCAGCTGTACTGTCAGGATTGTTCTGTTGAAAGACGCCATCGACCTGGAGAAACCATCACTCAACAGAGGAGGTGGTCGAAGCCACCAACTATCAGCCACCTACAATGCTGCCCTGAGCTATAGAATGCGCACGCACCCATGACAGGGCTAAAAGCCCAGCTTGCCCCGGCCAGCTTCGCACTGGATTCAAAACAAAATATTTGAACATTTAGAACAAGCTGACAACAAGATTCATGAAGAACCTCCAAATGAATTTCCAACTGAGCTCGCTCCAGAATTAAAATAATGATAGAGGGTCGGAAGCACATCCTGACTAAAACACCACAGTGACATGTAGGGAGAAGCGTAGGAAAAGTCAAGCTGCATTGGCCGGGAATCGGACCCGGGTCTCCCGCGTGGCAGGCGAGAATTCTACCACTGAACCACCAATGCCCACGTTGTCTCAGTTTTGAGCCACTCGGCTGACACCGCCCACTTAAGGAAACAAATATTCTGTCTGGGCTGATTGTCTCATGGTCATAGCACTTCAAAGATCCTCCACACTTTTCAAATCTTAGCTTGAGAGGCAGGTTTGTCACCACTTTTCAGCTGTACTGTCAGGATTGTTCTGTTGAAAGACGCCATGGACCTGGAGAAACCATCACTCAACAGAAGAGGTGGTCGAACACACCAACTATCAGCCACCTACAATGCTATCCTGAGCTCTCTTCCAAGAAGGATGGACAGTCCAACAAAGATGAACTCCAACACTCACACAATAGCAGCCGGCTTATCATCATCGTTGACCCTAACCATGGCCTTTCACACCTTGACTCAGGTAAAACCAACAAGCTTAAACTGGCTAAGGTGTGAACGACCTGCATTGTTTGACATAGTGACTCTCTCAACAAGTATTTTGCCAACATGGGCTAAAGACCTGGAATATCCCACCTGTCGAGTCGAAGTGAAGAAGCCTCTTGGATGAGAAGTTGAAGTATCCTCAACTAACCCCAAGCAAGTGCAGCTGTAGCGAACAACCGAAGAAACTTGACAGACACTGTGGCTCAGTCTGCCACTTTCCTCCCATGATTTTATGCAAATATAACAATATAGGAGTGCCCCGTGTGAGGATTGAACTCACGACCTTCAGATTATGAGACTGACGCGCTGCCAACTGCGCTAACGAGGCCTATTCTTGTGCTTAATACGCACATCCATACGAGATAATGGACCCAGCTTTGCACTGGGTTCAAAACAAAATATTTGAACATTTAAAACAAGCTGACAACAAGATTCATGAAGAACCTCCAAATGAATTTCCAACTGAGCTCGCTCCAGAATTAAAATAATGATAGAGGGTCGGAAGCACATCCTGACTAAAACACCACAATGACATGTGGGGAGAAGCGTAGGAAAAGGCAAGCTGCATTGGCCGGGAATCGGACCCGGGTCTCCCGCGTGGCAGGCGAGAATTCTACCACTGAACCACCAATGCCCACGTTGTCTCAGTTTTCAGCCACTCGGCTGACACCGCCCACTTACGGAAACAACTATTCTGTCTTGGCTGATTGTCTCATGGTCATAGCACTTCAAAGATCCTCCACACTTCTCAAACCTTAGCTTGAGAGGCAGGTTTGTCACCACTTTTCAGCTGTACTGTCAGGATTGTTCTGTTGAAAGACGCCATCGACCTGGAGAAACCATCACTCAACAGAGGAGGTGGTCGAAGCCACCAACTATCAGCCACCTACAATGCTGCCCTGAGCTATAGAATGCGCACGCACCCATGACAGGGCTAAAAGCCCAGCTTGCCCCGGCCAGCTTCGCACTGGATTCAAAACAAAATATTTGAACATTTAGAACAAGCTGACAACAAGATTCATGAAGAACCTCCAAATGAATTTCCAACTGAGCTCGCTCCAGAATTAAAATAATGATAGAGGGTCGGAAGCACATCCTGACTAAAACACCACAGTGACATGTAGGGAGAAGCGTAGGAAAAGGCAAGCTGCATTGGCCGGGAATCGGACCCGGGTCTCCCGCGTGGCAGGCGAGAATTCTACCACTGAACCACCAATGCACACGTTGTCTCAGTTTTGAGCCACTCGGCTGACACCGCCCACTTACGGAAACAAATATTCTGTCTGGGCTGATTGTCTCATGGTCATAGCACTTCAAAGATCCTCCACACTTTTCAAATCTTAGCTTGAGAGGCAGGTTTGTCACCACTTTTCAGCTGTACTGTCAGGATTGTTCTGTTGAAAGCCGCCATGGACCTGGAGAAACCATCACTCAACAGAAGAGGTGGTCGAACACACCAACTATCAGCCACCTACAATGCTATCCTGAGCTCTCTTCCAAGAAGGATGGACAGTCCAACAAAGATGAACTCCAACACTCACACAATAGCAGCCGGCTTATCATCATCGTTGACCCTAACCATGGCCTTTCACACCTTGACTCAGGTAAAACCAACAAGCTTAAACTGGCTAAGGTGTGAACGACCTGCATTGTTTGACATAGTGACTCTCTCAACAAGTATTTTGCCAACATGGGCTAAAGACCTGGAATATCCCACCTGTCGGGTCGAAGTGAAGAAGCCTCTTGGATGAGAAGTTGAAGTATCCTCAACTAACCCCAAGCAAGTGCAGCTGTAGCGAACAACCGAAGAAACTTGACAGACACTGTGGCTCAGTCTGCCACTTTCCTCCCATGATTTTATGCAAATATAACAATATAGGAGTGCCCCGTGTGAGGATTGAACTCACGACCTTCAGATTATGAGACTGACGCGCTGCCAACTGCGCTAACGAGGCCTATTCTTGTGCCAAATACGCACATCCATACGAGATAATGCACCCAGCTTTGCACTGGGTTCAAAACAAAATATTTGAACATTTAAAACAAGCTGACAACAAGATTCATGAAGAACCTCCAAATGAATTTCCAACTGAGCTCGCTCCAGAATTAAAATAATGATAGAGGGTCGGAAGCACATCCTGACTAAAACACCACAATGACATGTAGGGAGAAGCGTAGGAAAAGGCAAGCTGCATTGGCCGGGAATCGGACCCGGGTCTCCCGCGTGGCAGGCGAGAATTCTACCACTGAACCACCAATGCCCACGTTGTCTCAGTTTTGAGCCACTCGGCTGACACCGCCCACTTACGGAAACAAATATTCTGTCTGGGCTGATTGTCTCATGGTCATAGCACTTCAAAGATCCTCCACACTTTTCAAACCTTAGCTTGAGAGGCAGGTTTGTCACCACTTTTCAGCTGTACTGTCAGGATTGTTCTGTTGAAAGACGCCATGGACCTGGAGAAACCATCACTCAACAGAGGAGGTGGTCGAAGCCACCAACTATCAGCCACCTACAATGCTGCCCTGAGCTATAGAATGCGCACGCACCCATGACAGGGCTAAAAGCCCAGCTTGCCCCGGCCAGCTTCGCACTGGATTCAAAACAAAATATTTGAACATTTAGAACAAGCTGACAACAAGATTCATGAAGAACCTCCAAATGAATTTCCAACTGAGCTCGCTCCAGAATTAAAATAATGATAGAGGGTCGGAAGCACATCCTGACTAAAACACCACAGTGACATGTAGGGAGAAGCGTAGGAAAAGTCAAGCTGCATTGGCCGGGAATCGGACCCGGGTCTCCCGCGTGGCAGGCGAGAATTCTACCACTGAACCACCAATGCCCACGTTGTCTCAGTTTTGAGCCACTCGGCTGACACCGCCCACTTACGGAAACAAATATTCTGTCTGGGCTGATTGTCTCATGGTCATAGCACTTCAAAGATCCTCCACACTTTTCAAATCTTAGCTTGAGAGGCAGGTTTGTCACCACTTTTCAGCTGTACTGTCAGGATTGTTCTGTTGAAAGACGCCATGGACCTGGAGAAACCATCACTCAACAGAAGAGGTGGTCGAACACACCAACTATCAGCCACCTACAATGCTATCCTGAGCTCTCTTCCAAGAAGGATGGACAGTCCAACAAAGATGAACTCCAACACTCACACAATAGCAGCCGGCTTATCATCATCGTTGACCCTAACCATGGCCTTTCACACCTTGACTCAGGTAAAACCAACAAGCTTAAACTGGCTAAGGTGTGAACGACCTGCATTGTTTGACATAGTGACTCTCTCAACAAGTATTTTGCCAACATGGGCTAAAGACCTGGAATATCCCACCTGTCGAGTCGAAGTGAAGAAGCCTCTTGGATGAGAAGTTGAAGTATCCTCAACTAACCCCAAGCAAGTGCAGCTGTAGCGAACAACCGAAGAAACTTGACAGACACTGTGGCTCAGTCTGCCACTTTCCTCCCATGATTTTATGCAAATATAACAATATAGGAGTGCCCCGTGTGAGGATTGAACTCACGACCTTCAGATTATGAGACTGACGCGCTGCCAACTGCGCTAACGAGGCCTATTCTTGTGCCAAATACGCACATCCATACGAGATAATGGACCCAGCTTTGCACTGGGTTCAAAACAAAATATTTGAACATTTAAAACAAGCTGACAACAAGATTCATGAAGAACCTCCAAATGAATTTCCAACTGAGCTCGCTCCAGAATTAAAATAATGATAGAGGGTCGGAAGCACATCCTGACTAAAACACCACAATGACATGTAGGGAGAAGCGTAGGAAAAGGCAAGCTGCATTGGCCGGGAATCGGACCCGGGTCTCCCGCGTGGCAGGCGAGAATTCTACCACTGAACCACCAATGCCCACGTTGTCTCAGTTTTGAGCCACTCGGCTGACACAGCCCACTTACGGAAACAAATATTCTGTCTGGGCTGATTGTCTCATGGTCATAGCACTTCAAAGATCCTCCACACTTTTCAAACCTTAGCTTGAGAGGCAGGTTTGTCACCACTTTTCAGCTGTACTGTCAGGATTGTTCTGTTGAAAGACGCCATCGACCTGGAGAAACCATCACTCAACAGAGGAGGTGGTCGAAGCCACCAACTATCAGCCACCTACAATGCTGCCCTGAGCTATAGAATGCGCACGCACCCATGACAGGGCTAAAAGCCCAGCTTGCCCCGGCCAGCTTCGCACTGGATTCAAAACAAAATATTTGAACATTTAGAACAAGCTGACAACAAGATTCATGAAGAACCTCCAAATGAATTTCCAACTGAGCTCGCTCCAGAATTAAAATAATGATAGAGGGTCTGAAGCACATCCTGACTAAAACACCACAGTGACATGTAGGGAGAAGCGTAGGAAAAGGCAAGCTGCATTGGCCGGGAATCGGACCCGGGTCTCCCGCGTGGCAGGCGAGAATTCTACCACTGAACCACCAATGCACACGTTGTCTCAGTTTTGAGCCACTCGGCTGACACCGCCCACTTAAGGAAACAAATATTCTGTCTGGGCTGATTGTCTCATGGTCATAGCACTTCAAAGATCCTCCACACTTTTCAAATCTTAGCTTGAGAGGCAGGTTTGTCACCACTTTTCAGCTGTACTGTCAGGATTGTTCTGTTGAAAGACGCCATGGACCTGGAGAAACCATCACTCAACAGAAGAGGTGGTCGAACACACCAACTATCAGCCACCTACAATGCTATCCTGAGCTCTCTTCCAAGAAGGATGGACAGTCCAACAAAGATGAACTCCAACACTCACACAATAGCAGCCGGCTTATCATCATCGTTGACCCTAACCATGGCCTTTCACACCTTGACTCAGGTAAAACCAACAAGCTTAAACTGGCTAAGGTGTGAACGACCTGCATTGTTTGACATAGTGACTCTCTCAACAAGTATTTTGCCAACATGGGCTAAAGACCTGGAATATCCCACCTGTCGAGTCGAAGTGAAGAAGCCTCTTGGATGAGAAGTTGAAGTATCCTCAACTAACCCCAAGCAAGTGCAGCTGTAGCGAACAACCGAAGAAACTTGACAGACACTGTGGCTCAGTCTGCCACTTTCCTCCCATGATTTTATGCAAATATAACAATATAGGAGTGCCCCGTGTGAGGATTGAACTCACGACCTTCAGATTATGAGACTGACGCGCTGCCAACTGCGCTAACGAGGCCTATTCTTGTGCTAAATACGCACATCCATACGAGATAATGGACCCAGCTTTGCACTGGGTTCAAAACAAAATATTTGAACATTTAAAACAAGCTGACAACAAGATTCATGAAGAACCTCCAAATGAATTTCCAACTGAGCTCGCTCCAGAATTAAAATAATGATAGAGGGTCGGAAGCACATCCTGACTAAAACACCACAATGACATGTGGGGAGAAGCGTAGGAAAAGGAAAACTGCATTGGCCGGGAATCGGACCCGGGTCTCCCGCGTGGCAGGCGAGAATTCTACCACTGAACCACCAAAGCCCACGTTGTCTCAGTTTTCAGCCACTCGGCTGACACCGCCCACTTACGGAAACAAATATTCTGTCTTGGCTGATTGTCTCATGGTTATAGCACTTCAAAGATCCTCCACACTTTTCAAACCTTAGCTTGAGAGGCAGGTTTGTCACCACTTTTCAGCTGTACTGTCAGGATTGTTCTGTTGAAAGACGCCATCGACCTGGAGAAACCATCACTCAACAGAGGAGGTGGTCGAAGCCACCAACTATCAGCCACCTACAATGCTGCCCTGAGCTATAGAATGCGCACGCACCCATGACAGGGCTAAAAGCCCAGCTTGCCCCGGCCAGCTTTGCACTGGATTCAAAACAAAATATTTGAACATTTAGCTGCATTGGCCGGGAATCGGACCCGGGTCTCCCGCGTGGCAGGCGAGAATTCTACCACTGAACCACCAATGCACACGTTGTCTCAGTTTTGAGCCACTCGGCTGACACCGCCCACTTACGGAAACAAATATTCTGTCTGGGCTGATTGTCTCATGGTCATAGCACTTCAAAGATCCTCCACACTTTTCAAATCTTAGCTTGAGAGGCAGGTTTGTCACCACTTTTCAGCTGTACTGTCAGGATTGTTCTGTTGAAAGACGCCATGGACCTGGAGAAACCATCACTCAACAGAAGAGGTGGTCGAACACACCAACTATCAGCCACCTACAATGCTGCCCTGAGCTATAGAATGCGCACGCACCCATGACAGGGCTAAAAGCCCAGCTTGCCCCGGCCAGCTTCGCACTGGATTCAAAACAAAATATTTAAACATTTAGAACAAGCTGACAACAAGATTCATGAAGAACCTCCAAATGAATTTCCAACTGAGCTCGCTCCAGAATTAAAATAATGATAGAGGGTCGGAAGCACATCCTGACTAAAACACCACAGTGACATGTAGGGAGAAGCGTAGGAAAAGGCAAGCTGCATTGGCCGGGAATCGGACCCGGGTCTCCCGCGTGGCAGGCGAGAATTCTACCACTGAACCACCAATGCCCACGTTGTCTCAGTTTTGAGCCACTCGGCTGACACCGCCTACTTACGGAAACAAATATTCTGTCTGGGCTGATTGTCTCATGGTCATAGCACTTCAAAGATCCTCCACACTATTCAAACCTTAGCTTGAGAGGCAGGTTTGTCAAAACTTTTCAGCTGTTGAGATGTTTTCAAAAAACCCTTTTAAGAAAGGGTGGATCTTTTTTGACAAGATACACAATGATGTGATATAATGCCAGTTTTGGATTGTGCTTTTTCACAAGCATGATTTGGTCATTTGACTACTATTAGCTGGAAATTTTGACAATGTTGAAGAAAATGTTCACCTGCCATGTTAAAGGGAACACGAGCCAGCCAGGAGCCAAACCTAGAATCTTCTGATCCATAGTCAGACGCTTTATCCATTGTATCCCTGTCTAGGGCACCTCAATTCTTCCAAAAATTATATTTTATCAAGTTTTTTGTGGAAAAAGGCATGTGGTGTACCATCCAAAGTTTATTGTCCATTGCTCATTGCCATGACCCGGATTCGAACCGGGGTTGCTGCGGCCACAACGCAGAGTACTAACCACTATACGATCACGGCTGACTGTTTGTCCCCTTCCCATTGTGAATATCAGTAAAACAACAGGCTAACAAATACCTGTGGCTGATTAATTGACTGAGATGTTTCCAAAAAACCCTTTTAAGAAAGGGTGGATCTTTTTTGACAAGATACACAGTGATGTGATAGACTGTCGGTTTTGGATTGCGTTTTTTCACGAGCATGATTTGGTGATTTGACTACTATTGGCTGGAAAGTGTTGACAATGGAAAGTTGAAGACAAAGTTCACCTGCCATGTTAAAGGGAACACGAGCTAGCCAGGAGTCGAACCTAGAATCTTCTGATCCGTAGTCAGACGCGTTATCCATTGCGCCACTAGCCCCCTTTTTCTCCTTTCTAGGGCACCTCAATTCTTCCAAAAATTATATTTTATCAACTTTTTTGTGGAAAAAGGCATGTGGTGTACCATCCAAAGTTTATCCTCCATTACTCATTGCCGTGACCCGGATTCGAACCGGGGTTGCTGCGGCCACAACGCAGAGTACTAACCACTATACGATCACGGCTGACTGTTTGTCCTCTTCCCACTGTGAATATCAGCAAAACAACAGGCTCACAAATACCTGTGGCTGATTAAAAGCAATTGACTGAGACGTTTCCAAAAAAGCCCTTTTAAGAAAGGGTGGATCTCTTTTGACAAGATACACAGTGATGTGATAGACTGTCGGTTTTGGATCAAAAGTTTATCCTCCATTGCTCATTGCCGTGACCCGGATTCGAACCGGGGTTGCTGCGGCCACAACGCAGAGTACTAACCACTATACGATCACGGCTGACTGTTTGTCCTCTTCCCACTGTGAATATCAGTAAAACAACAGGCTCACAAATACCTGTGGCTGATTAATTGACTGAGATGTTTCCAAAAAAGCCCTTTTAAGAAAGGGTGGATCTTTTTTGACAAGATACACAGTGATGTGATAGACTGTCGGTTTTGGATTGCGTTTTTTCACGAGCATGATTTGGTGATTTGACTACTACTAGTGTTTTTTCACGAGCATGATTTGGTGATTTGACTACTATTAGCTGGAAAGTTGAAGACAAAGTTCACCTGCCAAGTTAAAGGGAACACGAGCTAGGCAGGAGTCGAACCTAGAATCTTCTGATCCGTAGTCAGACTCGTTATCCATTGCCCCACTAGCCCCCTTTTTCTCCTGTCTAGGGCACCTCAATTCTTCCAAAAATTATATTTTATCAAGTTTTTTGTGGAAAAAGGCATGTGGTTTACCATCCAAAGTTTATCCTCCATTACTCATTGCCGTGACCCGGATTCGAACCGGGGTTGCTGCGGCCACAACGCAGAGTACTAACCACTATACGATCACGGCTGACTGTTTGTCCGCTTCCCACTGTGAATATCAGCAAAACAACAGGCTCACAAATACCTGTGGCTGATTAATTGACTGAGACGTTTCCAAAAAAGCCCTTTTAAGAAAGGGTGGATCTTTTTTGACAAGATACACAGTGATGTGATAGACTGTCGGTTTTGGATTGCGTTTTTTCACGAGCATGATTTGGTGATTTGACTACTATTGGCTGGAAAGTGTTGACAATGGAAAGTTGAAGACAAAGTTCACCTGCCATGTTAAAGGGAACACGAGCTAGCCAGGAGTCGAACCTAGAATCTTCTGATCCGTAGTCAGACGCGTTATCCATTGCGCCACTAGCCCCCTTTTTCTCCTTTCTAGGGCACCTCAATTCTTCCAAAAATTATATTTTATCAAGTTTTTTGTGGAAAAAGGCATGTGGTGTACCATCCAAAGTTTATCCTCCATTACTCATTGCCGTGACCCGGATTCGAACCGGGGTTGCTGCGGCCACAACGCAGAGTACTAACCACTATATGATCACGGCGGACTGTTTGTCTTCTTCCCACTGTGAATATCAGCAAAACAACAGGCTCACAAATACCTGTGGCTGATTAAAAGCAATTGACTGAGACGTTTCCAAAAAAGCCCTTTTAAGAAAGGGTGGATCTTTTTTGACAAGATACACAGTGATGTGATAGACTGTCGGTTTTGGATCAAAAGTTTATCCTCCATTGCTCATTGCCGTGACCCGGATTCGAACCTGGGTTGCTGCGGCCACAACGCAGAGTACTAACCACTATACGATCACGGCTGACTGTTTGTCCTCTTCCCACTGTGAATATCAGTAAAACAACAGGCTCACAAATACCTGTGGCTGATTAATTGACTGAGATGTTTCCAAAAAAGCCCTTTTAAGAAAGGGTGGATCTTTTTTGACAAGATACACAGTGATGTGATAGACTGTCGGTTTTGGATTGCGTTTTTTCACGAGCATGATTTGGTGATTTGACTACTATTGGCTGGAAAGTGTTGACAATGGAAAGTTGAAGACAAAGTTCACCTGCCATGTTAAAAGGAACACAAGCTAGCCAGGAGTCGAACCTAGAATCTTCTGATCCGTAGTCAGACGCGTTATCCATTGCGCCACTAGCCCCCTTTTTCTCCTTTCTAGGGCACCTCAATTCTTCCAAAAATTATATTTTATCAAGTTTTTTGTGGAAAAAGGCATGTGGTGTACCATCCAAAGTTTATCCTCCATTACTCATTGCCGTGACCCGGATTCGAACCGGGGTTGCTGCGGCCACAACGCAGAGTACTAACCACTATACGATCACGGCTGACTGTTTGTCTTCTTCCCACTGTGAATATCAGCAAAACAACAGGCTCACAAATACCTGTGGCTGATTAAAAGCAATTGACTGAGACGTTTCCAAAAAAGCCCTTTTAAGAAAGGGTGGATCTTTTTTGACAAGATACACAGTGATGTGATAGACTGTCGGTTTTGGATCAAAAGTTTATCCTCCATTGCTCATTGCCGTGACCCGGATTCGAACCGGGGTTGCTGCGGCCACAACGCAGAGTACTAACCACTATACGATCACGGCTGACTGTTTGTCCTCTTCCCACTGTGAATATCAGTAAAACAACAGGCTCACAAATACCTGTGGCTGATTAATTGACTGAGATGTTTCCAAAAAAGCCCTTTTAAGAAAGGGTGGATCTTTTTTGACAAGATACACAGTGATGTGATAGACTGTCGGTTTTGGATTGCGTTTTTTCACGAGCATGATTTGGTGATTTGACTACTATTAGTGTTTTTTCACGAGCATGATTTGGTGATTTGACTACTATTAGCTGGAAAGTTGAAGACAAAGTTCTCCTGCCAAGTTAAAGGGAACACGAGCTAGCCAGGAGTCGAACCTAGAATCTTCTGATCCGTAGTCAGACGCGTTATCCATTGCGCCACTAGCCCACTTTTTCTCCTGTCTAGGGCACCTCAATTCTTCCAAAAATTATATTTTATCAAGTTTTTTGTGGAAAAAGGCATGTGGTTTACCATCCAAAGTTTATCCTCCATTACTCATTGCCGTGACCCGGATTCGAACCAGGGTTGCTGCGGCCACAACACAGAGTACTAACCACTATACGATCACGGCTGACTGTTTGTCCGCTTCCCACTGTGAATATCAGCAAAACAACAGGCTCACAAATACCTGTGGCTGATTAATTGACTGAGACGTTTCCAAAAAAGCCCTTTTAAGAAAGGGTGGATCTTTTTTGACAAGATACACAGTGATGTGATAGACTGTCGGTTTTGGATTGCGTTTTTTCACGAGCATGATTTGGTGATTTGACTACTATTAGTGTTTTTTCACGAGCATGATTTGGTGATTTGACTACTATTAGCTGGAAAGTTGAAGACAAAGTTCACCTGCCATGTTAAAGGGAACACGAGCTAGCCAGGAGTCGAACCTAGAATCTTCTGATCCGTAGTCAGACGCGTTATCCATTGCGCCACTAGCCCCCTTTTTCTCCTTTCTAGGGCACCTCAATTCTTCCAAAAATTATATTTTATCAAGTTTTTTGTGGAAAAAGGCATGTGGTGTACCATCCAAAGTTTATCCTCCATTACTCATTGCCGTGACCCGGATTCGAACCGGGGTTGCTGCGGCCACAACGCAGAGTACTAACCACTATACGATCACGGCTGACTGTTTGTCTTCTTCCCACTGTGAATATCAGCAAAACAACAGGCTCACAAATACCTGTGGCTGATTAAAAGCAATTGACTGAGACGTTTCCAAAAAAGCCCTTTTAAGAAAGGGTGGATCTTTTTTGACAAGATACACAGTGATGTGATAGACTGTCGGTTTTGGATCAAAAGTTTATCCTCCATTGCTCATTGCCGTGACCCGGATTCGAACCGGGGTTGCTGCGGCCACAACGCAGAGTACTAACCACTATACGATCACGGCTGACTGTTTGTCCTCTTCCCACTGTGAATATCAGTAAAACAACAGGCTCACAAATACCTGTGGCTGATTAATTGACTGAGATGTTTCCAAAAAAGCCCTTTTAAGAAAGGGTGGATCTTTTTTGACAAGATACACAGTGATGTGATAGACTGTCGGTTTTGGATTGCGTTTTTTCACGAGCATGATTTGGTGATTTGACTACTATTAGTGTTTTTTCACGAGCATGATTTGGTGATTTGACTACTATTAGCTGGAAAGTTGAAGACAAAGTTCTCCTGCCAAGTTAAAGGTAACACGAGCTAGCCAGGAGTCGAACCTAGAATCTTCTGATCCGTAGTGAGACGCGTTATCCATTGCGCCACTAGCCCACTTTATCTCCTGTCTAGGGCACCTCAATTCTTCCAAAAATTATATTTTATCAAGTTTTTTGTGGAAAAAGGCATGTGGTTTACCATCCAAAGTTTATCCTCCATTACTCATTGCCGTGACCCGGATTCGAACCGGGGTTGCTGCGGCCACAACGCAGAGTACTAACCACTATACGATCACGGCTGACTGTTTGTCCTCTTCCCACTGTGAATATCAGTAAAACAACAGGCTCACAAATACCTGTGGCTGATTAATTGACTGAGACGTTTCCAAAAAAGCCCTTTTAAGAAAGGGTGGATCTTTTTTGACAAGATACACAGTGATGTGATAGACTGTCGGTTTTGGATTGCGTTTTTTCACGAGCATGATTTGGTGATTTGACTACTATTAGCTGGAAAGTTGAAGACAAAGTTCACCTGCCAAGTTAAAGGGAACACGAGCCGGGGTTGGTCATTTGACTACTATTGGCTGGAAAGTGTTGACAATGGAAAGTTGAAGACAAAGTTCACCTGCCATGTTAAAGGGAACACGAGCTAGCCAGGAGTCGAAACTAGAATCTTCTGATCCGTAGTCAGACGCGTTATCCATTGCGCCACTAGCCCCCTTCTTCTGCTTTCTAGGGCACCTCAATTCTTCCAAAAATTATATTTTATCAAGTTTTTTGTGGAAAAAGGCATGTGGTGTACCATCCAAAGTTTATCCTCCATTACTCATTGCCGTGACCCGGATTCGAACCGGGGTTGCTGCGGCCACAACGCAGAGTACTAACCACTATACGATCACGGCTGACTGTTTGTCCTCTTCCCACTGTGAATATCAGCAAAACAACAGGCTCACAAATACCTGTGGCTGATTAAAAGCAATTGACTGAGACGTTTCCAAAAAAGCACTTTTAAGAAAGGGTGGATCTTTTTTGACAAGATACACAGTGATGTGATAGACTGTCGGTTTTGGATCAAAAGTTTATCCTCCATTGCTCATTGCCGTGACCCGGATTCGAACCGGGGTTGCTGCGGCCACAACGCAGAGTACTAACCACTATACGATCACGGCTGACTGTTTGTCCTCTTCCCACTGTGAATATCAGTAAAACAACAGGCTCACAAATACCTGTGGCTGATTAATTGACTGAGATATTTCCAAAAAAGCCCTTTTAAGAAAGGGTGGATCTTTTTTGACAAGATACACAGTGATGTGATAGACTGTCGGTTTTGGATTGCGTTTTTTCACGAGCATGATTTGTTGATTTGACTACTATTAGTGTTTTTTCACGAGCATGATTTGGTGATTTGACTACTATTAGCTGGAAAGTTGAAGACAAAGTTCACCTGCCAAGTTAAAGGGAACACGAGCTAGCCAGGAGTCGAACCTAGAATCTTCTGATTCGTAGTCAGACGCGTTATCCATTGCGCCACTAGCCCACTTTTTCTCATGTCTAGGGCACCTCAATTCTTCCAAAAATTATATTTTATCAAGTTTTTTGTGGAAAAAGGCATGTGGTTTACCATCCAAAGGTTATCCGACACTATTGCCGCGGACCATCTCAACCGGGTTGTTAAGTGCCACAACGCAGAGTACTAACCACTATACGATCACGGCTGACTGTTTGTCCGCTTCCCACTGTGAATATCAGAAAAACAACAGGCTCACAAATACCTGTGGCTGATTAATTGACTGAGATGTTTCCAAAAAAGCCCTTTTAAGAAAGGGTGGATCTTTTTTGACAAGATACACAGTGATGTGATAGACTGTCGGTTTTGGATTGCGTTTTTTCACGAGCATGATTTGGTGATTTGACTACTATTAGTGTTTTTTCACGAGCATGATTTGGTGATTTGACTACTATTAGCTGGAAAGTTGAAGACAAAGTTCACCTGCCAAGTTAAAGGGAACACGAGCTAGCCAGGAGTCGAACCTAGAATCTTCTGATTCGTAGTCAGACGCGTTATCCATTGCGCCACTAGCCCACTTTTTCTCATGTCTAGGGCACCTCAATTCTTCCAAAAATTATATTTTATCAAGTTTTTTGTGGAAAAAGGCATGTGGTTTACCATCCAAAGTTTATCCTCGATTACTCATTGCCGTGACCCGGATTCGAACCGGGGTTGCTGCGGCCACAACGCAGAGTACTAACCACTATACGATCACGGCTGACTGTTTGTCCGCTTCCCACTGTGAATATCAGCAAAACAACAGGCTCACAAATACCTGTGGCTGATTAATTGACTGAGACGTTTCCAAAAAAGCCCTTTTAAGAAAGGGTGGATCTTTTTTGACAAGATACACAGTGATGTGATAGACTGTCGGTTTTGGATTGCGTTTTTTCACGAGCATGATTTGGTGATTTGACTACTATTGGCTGGAAAGTGTTGACAATGGAAAGTTGAAGACAAAGTTCACCTGCCATGTTAAAGGGACCACGAGCTAGCCAGGAGTCGAAACTAGAATCTTCTGATCCGTAGTCAGACGCGTTATCCATTGCGCCACTAGCCCCCTTCTTCTGCTTTCTAGGGCACCTCAATTCTTCCAAAAATTATATTTTATCAAGTTTTTTGTGGAAAAAGGCATGTGGTTTACCATCCAAAGTTTATCCTCGATTACTCATTGCCGTGACCCGGATTCGAACCGGGGTTGCTGCGGCCACAACGCAGAGTACTAACCACTATACGATCACGGCTGACTGTTTGTCCTCTTCCCACTGTGAATATCAGTAAAACAACAGGCTCACAAATACCTGTGGCTGATTAATTGACTGAGATGTTTCCAAAAAAGCCCTTTTAAGAAAGGGTGGATCTTTTTTGACAAGATACACAGTGATGTGATAGACTGTCGGTTTTGGATTGTGTTTTTTCACGAGCATGATTTAGTGATTTGACTACTATTAGTGTTTTTTCACGAGCATGATTTGGTGATTTGACTACTATTAGCTGGAAAGTTGAAGACAAAGTTCTCCTGCCAAGTTAAAGGGAACACAAGCTAGCCAGGAGTCGAACCTAGAATCTTCTGATCCGTAGTCAGACGCATTATCCATTGCGCCACTAGCCCACTTTTTCTCCTGTCTAGGGCACCTCAATTCTTCCAAAAATTATATTTTATCAAGTTTTTTGTGGAAAAAGGCATGTGGTGTACCATCCAAAGTTTATCCTCCATTACTCATTGCCGTGACCCGGATTCGAACCGGGGTTGCTGCGGCCACAACGCAGAGTACTAACCACTATACGATCACGGCTGACTGTTTGTCCGCTTCCCACTGTGAATATCAGCAAAACAACAGGCTCACAAATACCTGTGGCTGATTAATTGACTGAGACGTTTCCAAAAAAGCCCTTTTAAGAAAGGGTGGATCTTTTTTGACAAGATACACAGTGATGTGATAGACTGTCGGTTTTGGATTGCGTTTTTTCACGAGCATGATTTGGTGATTTGACTACTATTGGCTGGAAAGTGTTGACAATGGAAAGTTGAAGACAAAGTTCACCTGCCATGTTAAAGGGAACACGAGCTAGCCAGGAGTCGAACCTAGAATCTTCTGATCCGTAGTCAGACGCGTTATCCATTGCGCCACTAGCCCCCTTTTTCTCCTTTCTAGGGCACCTCAATTCTTCCAAAAATTATATTTTATCAAGTTTTTTGTGGAAAAAGGCATGTGGTGTACCATCCAAAGTTTATCCTCCATTACTCATTGCCGTGACCCGGATTCGAACCGGGGTTGCTGCGGCCACAACGCAGAGTACTAACCACTATACGATCACGGCTGACTGTTTGTCTTCTTCCCACTGTGAATATCAGCAAAACAACAGGCTCACAAATACCTGTGGCTGATTAAAAGCAATTGACTGAGACGTTTCCAAAAAAGCCCTTTTAAGAAAGGGTGGATCTTTTGACAAGATACACAGTGATGTGATAGACTGTCGGTTTTGGATCAAAAGTTTATCCTCCATTGCTCATTGCCGTGACCCGGATTCGAACCGGGGTTGCTGCGGCCACAACGCAGAGTACTAACCACTATACGATCACGGCTGACTGTTTGTCCTCTTCCCACTGTGAATATCAGTAAAACAACAGGCTCACAAATACCTGTGGCTGATTAATTGACTGAGATGTTTCCAAAAAAGCCCTTTTAAGAAAGGGTGGATCTTTTTTGACAAGATACACAGTGATGTGATAGACTGTCGGTTTTGGATTGCGTTTTTTCACGAGCATGATTTGGTGATTTGACTACTATTAGTGTTTTTTCACGAGCATGATTTGGTGATTTGACTACTATTAGCTGGAAAGTTGAAGACAAAGTTCTCCTGCCAAGTTAAAGGTAACACGAGCTAGCCAGGAGTCGAACCTAGAATCTTCTGATCCGTAGTGAGACGCGTTATCCATTGCGCCACTAGCCCACTTTATCTCCTGTCTAGGGCACCTCAATTCTTCCAAAAATTATATTTTATCAAGTTTTTTGTGGAAAAAGGCATGTGGTTTACCATCCAAAGTTTATCCTCCATTACTCATTGCCGTGACCCGGATTCGAACCGGGGTTGCTGCGGCCACAACGCAGAGTACTAACCACTATACGATCACGGCTGACTGTTTGTCCTCTTCCCACTGTGAATATCAGTAAAACAACAGGCTCACAAATACCTGTGGCTGATTAATTGACTGAGACGTTTCCAAAAAAGCCCTTTTAAGAAAGGGTGGATCTTTTTTGACAAGATACACAGTGATGTGATAGACTGTCGGTTTTGGATTGCGTTTTTTCACGAGCATGATTTGGTGATTTGACTACTATTAGCTGGAAAGTTGAAGACAAAGTTCACCTGCCAAGTTAAAGGAACACGAGCCGGGGTTGGTCATTTGACTACTATTGGCTGGAAAGTGTTGACAATGGAAAGTTGAAGACAAAGTTCACCTGCCATGTTAAAGGGAACACGAGCTAGCCAGGAGTCGAAACTAGAATCTTCTGATCCGTAGTCAGACGCGTTATCCATTGCGCCACTAGCCCCCTTCTTCTGCTTTCTAGGGCACCTCAATTCTTCCAAAAATTATATTTTATCAAGTTTTTTGTGGAAAAAGGCATGTGGTGTACCATCCAAAGTTTATCCTCCATTACTCATTGCCGTGACCCGGATTCGAACCGGGGTTGCTGCGGCCACAACGCAGAGTACTAACCACTATACGATCACGGCTGACTGTTTGTCCTCTTCCCACTGTGAATATCAGCAAAACAACAGGCTCACAAATACCTGTGGCTGATTAAAAGCAATTGACTGAGACGTTTCCAAAAAAGCACTTTTAAGAAAGGGTGGATCTTTTTTGACAAGATACACAGTGATGTGATAGACTGTCGGTTTTGGATCAAAAGTTTATCCTCCATTGCTCATTGCCGTGACCCGGATTCGAACCGGGGTTGCTGCGGCCACAACGCAGAGTACTAACCACTATACGATCACGGCTGACTGTTTGTCCTCTTCCCACTGTGAATATCAGTAAAACAACAGGCTCACAAATACCTGTGGCTGATTAATTGACTGAGACGTTTCCAAAAAAGCCCTTTTAAGAAAGGGTGGATCTTTTTTGACAAGATACACAGTGATGTGATAGACTGTCGGTTTTGGATTGCGTTTTTTCACGAGCATGATTTGTTGATTTGACTACTATTAGTGTTTTTTCACGAGCATGATTTGGTGATTTGACTACTATTAGCTGGAAAGTTGAAGACAAAGTTCACCTGCCAAGTTAAAGGGAACACGAGCTAGCCAGGAGTCGAACCTAGAATCTTCTGATTCGTAGTCAGACGCGTTATCCATTGCGCCACTAGCCCACTTTTTCTCATGTCTAGGGCACCTCAATTCTTCCAAAAATTATATTTTATCAAGTTTTTTGTGGAAAAAGGCATGTGGTTTACCATCCAAAGTTTATCCTCCATTACTCATTGCCGTGACCCGGATTCGAACCGGGGTTGCTGCGGCCACAACGCAGAGTACTAACCACTATACGATCACGGCTGACTGTTTGTCCGCTTCCCACTGTGAATATCAGCAAAACAACAGGCTCACAAATACCTGTGGCTGATTAATTGACTGAGACGTTTCCAAAAAAGCCCTTTTAAGAAAGGGTGGATCTTTTTTGACAAGATAAACAGTGATGTGATAGACTGTTGGTTTTGGATTGCGTTTTTTCACGAGCATGATTTGGTGATTTGACTACTATTAGCTGGAAAGTTGAAGACAAAGTTCACCTGCCAAGTTAAAGGGAACACGAGCCGGGGTTGGTCATTTGACTACTATTGGCTGGAAAGTGTTGACAATGGAAAGTTGAAGACAAAGTTCACCTGCCATGTTAAAGGGAACACGAGCTAGCCAGGAGTCGAACCTAGAATCTTCTGATCCGTAGTCAGACGCGTTATCCATTGCGCCACTAGCCCCCTTTTTCTCCTTTCTAGGGCACCTCAATTCTTCCAAAAATTATATTTTACAAGTTTTTTGTGGAAAAAGGCATGTGGTGTACCATCCAAAGTTTATCCTCCATTACTCATTGCCATGACCCGGATTCGAACCGTGGTTGCTGCGGCCACAACGCAGAGTACTAACCACTATACGATCACGGCTGACTGTTTGTCCTCTTCCCACTGTGAATATCAGCAAAACAACAGGCTCACAAATACCTGTGGCTGATTAAAAGCAATTGACTGAGACGTTTCCAAAAAAGCACTTTTAAGAAAGGGTGGATCTTTTTTGACAAGATACACAGTGATGTGATAGACTGTCGGTTTTGGATTGCGTTTTTTCACGAGCATGATTTGGTGATTTGACTACTATTAGTGTTTTTTCACGAGCATGATTTGGTGATTTGACTACTATTAGCTGGAAAGTTGAAGACAAAGTTCTCCTGCCAAGTTAAAGGGAACACGAGCTAGCCAGGAGTCGAACCTAGAATCTTCTGATTCGTAGTCAGACGCGTTATCCATTGCGCCACTAGCCACCTTTTTCTCCTTTCTAGGGCACCTCAATTCTTCCAAAAATTATATTTTATCAAGTTTTTTGTGGAAAAAGGCATGTGGTGTACCATCCAAAGTTTATCCTCCATTACTCATTGCCGTGACCCGGATTCGAACCGGGGTTGCTGCGGCCACAACGCAGAGTACTAACCACTATACGATCACGGCTGACTGCTTGTCCTCTTCCCACTGTGAATATCAGCAAAACAACAGGCTCACAAATACCTGTGGCTGATTAAAAGCAATTGACTGAGACGTTTCCAAAAAAGCCCTTTTAAGAAAGGGTGGATCTTTTTTGACAAGATACACAGTGATGTGATAGACTGTCGGTTTTGGATTGTGTTTTTTCACGAGCATGATTTGGTGATTTGACTACTATTAGTGTTTTTTCACGAGCATGATTTGGTGATTTGACTACTATTAGCTGGAAAGTTGAAGACAAAGTTCTCCTGCCAAGTTAAAGGGAACACGAGCTAGCCAGGAGTCGAACCTAGAATCTTCTGATTCGTAGTCAGACGCGTTATCCATTGCGCCACTAGCCACCTTTTTCTCCTTTCTAGGGCACCTCAATTCTTCCAAAAATTATATTTTATCAAGTTTTTTGTGGAAAAAGGCATGTGGTGTACCATCCAAAGTTTATCCTCCATTACTCATTGCCGTGACCCGGATTCGAACCGGGGTTGCTGCGGCCACAACGCAGAGTACTAACCACTATACGATCACGGCTGACTGTTTGTCCGCTTCCCACTGTGAATATCAGCAAAACAACAGGCTCACAAATACCTGTGGCTGATTAATTGACTGAGACGTTTCCAAAAAAGCCCTTTTAAGAAAGGGTGGATCTTTTTTGACAAGATACACAGTGATGTGATAGACTGTCGGTTTTGGATTGCGTTTTTTCACGAGCATGATTTGGTGATTTGACTACTATTGGCTGGAAAGTGTTGACAATGGAAAGTTGAAGACAAAGTTCACCTGCCATGTTAAAGGGAACACGAGCTAGCCAGGAGTCGAACCTAGAATCTTCTGATCCGTAGTCAGACGCGTTATCCATTGCGCCACTAGCCCCCTTTTTCTCCTTTCTAGGGCACCTCAATTCTTCCAAAAATTATATTTTATCAAGTTTTTTGTGGAAAAAGGCATGTGGTGTACCATCCAAAGTTTATCCTCCATTACTCATTGCCGTGACCCGGATTCGAACCGGGGTTGCTGCGGCCACAACGCAGAGTACTAACCACTATACGATCACGGCTGACTGTTTGTCCTCTTCCCACTGTGAATATCAGCAAAACAACAGGCTCACAAATACCTGTGGCTGATTAAAAGCAATTGACTGAGACGTTTCCAAAAAAGCACTTTTAAGAAAGGGTGGATCTTTTTTGACAAGATACACAGTGATGTGATAGACTGTCGGTTTTGGATTGCGTTTTTTCACGAGCATGATTTGGTGATTTGACTACTATTAGCTGGAAAGTTGAAGACAAAGTTCACCTGCCAAGTTAAAGGGAACACGAGCCGGGGTTGGTCATTTGACTACTATTGGCTGGAAAGTGTTGACAATGGAAAGTTGAAGACAAAGTTCACCTGCCATGTTAAAGGGAACACGAGCTAGCCAGGAGTCGAACCTAGATTCTTCTGATCCGTAGTCAGACGCATTATCCATTGCGCCACTAGTCCATTGTCTAGGTCACCTCAATTCTTCCAAAAATTATATTTTATCAAGTTTTTTGTGGAAAAAGGCATGTGGTGTACCATCCAAAGTTTATTGTCCATTGCTCATTGCCGTGACCCGGATTCGAACCGGGGTTGCTGCGGCCACAACGCAGAGTACTAACCACTATACGATCACGGCTGACTGTTTGTCCTCTTCCCACTGTGAATATCAGCAAAACAACAGGCTCACAAATACCTGTGGCTGATTAAAAGCAATTGACTGAGACGTTTCCAAAAAAGCACTTTTAAGAAAGGGTGGATCTTTTTTGACAAGATACACAGTGATGTGATAGACTGTCGGTTTTGGATTGCGTTTTTTCACGAGCATGATTTGGTGATTTGACTACTATTAGCTGGAAAGTTGAAGACAAAGTTCACCTGCCAAGTTAAAGGTAACACGAGCCGGGGTTGGTCATTTGACTACTATTGGCTGGAAAGTGTTGACAATGGAAAGTTGAAGACAAAGTTCACCTGCCATGTTAAAGGGAACACGAGCTAGCCAGGAGTCGAACCTAGAATCTTCTGATCCGTAGTCAGACGCGTTATCCATTGCGCCACTAGCCCCCTTTTCTCTTTCTAGGGCACCTCAATTCTTCCAAAAATTATATTTTATCAAGTTTTTTGTGGAAAAAGGCATGTGGTGTACGATCCAAAGTTTATTGTCCATTGCTCATTGTCGTGACCCAGATTCGAACCGGGGTTGCTGCGGCCACAACGCAGAGTACTAACCACTATACGATCACGGCTGACTGTTTGTCCTCTTCCCACTGTGAATATCAGTAAAACAACAGGCTCACAAATACCTGTGGCTGATTAATTGACTGAGATGTTTCCAAAAAAGCCCTTTTAAGAAAGGGTGGATCTTTTTTGACAAGATACACAGTGATGTGATAGACTGTCGGTTTTGGATTGCGTTTTTTCACGAGCATGATTTGGTGATTTGACTACTATTAGTGTTTTTTCACGAGCATGATTTGGTGATTTGACTACTATTAGCTGGAAAGTTGAAGACAAAGTTCTCCTGCCAAGTTAAAGGGAACACAAGCTAGCCAGGAGTCGAACCTAGAATCTTCTGATCCGTAGTCAGACGCGTTATCCATTGCGCCACTAGCCCACTTTTTCTCCTGTCTAGGGCACCTCAATTCTTCCAAAAATTATATTTTATCAAGTTTTTTGTGGAAAAAGGCATGTGGTCTACCATCCAAAGTTAATCCTCCATTACTCATTGCCGTGACCCGGATTCGAACCGGGGTTGCTACGGCCACAACGCAGAGTACTAACCACTATACGATCACGGCTGACTGTTTGTTCGCTTCCCACTGTGAATATCAGCAAAACAACAGGCTCACAAATACCTGTGGCTGATTAATTGACTGAGGCGTTTCCAAAAAAGCCCTTTTAAGAAAGGGTGGATCTTTTTTGACAAGATACACAGTGATGTGATAGACTGTCGGTTTTGGATTGCGTTTTTTCACGAGCATGATTTGGTGATTTGACTACTATTAGTGTTTTTTCACGAGCATGATTTGGTGATTTGACTACTATTAGCTGGAAAGTTGAAGACAAAGTTCACCTGCCAAGTTAAAGGGAACACGAGCTAGCCAGGAGTCGAACCTAGAATCTTCTGATCCGTAGTCAGACGCGTTATCCATTGCGCCACTAGCCCACTTTTTCTCCTGTCTAGGGCACCTCAATTCTTCCAAAAATTATATTTCATCAAGTTTTTTGTGGAAAAAGGCATGTGGTCTACCATCCAAAGTTTATCCTCCATTACTCATTGCCGTGACCCGGATTCGAACCGGGGTTGCTGCGGCCACAACGCAGAGTACTAACCACTATACGATCACGGCTGACTGTTTGTCCTCTTCCCACTGTGAGTATCAGCAAAACAACAGGCTCACAAATACCTGTGGCTGATTAAAAGCAATTGACTGAGACGTTTCCAAAAAAGCACTTTTAAGAAAGGGTGGATCTTTTTTGACAAGATACACAGTGATGTGATAGACTGTCGGTTTTGGATTGCGTTTTTTCACGAGCATGATTTGGTGATTTGACTACTATTGGCTGGAAAGTGTTGACAATGGAAAGTTGAAGACAAAGTTCACCTGCCATGTTAAAGGGAACACGAGCTAGCCAGGAGTCGAACCTAGAATCTTCTGATCCGTAGTCAGACGCGTTATCCATTGCTCCACTAGCCCCCTTTTTCTCCTTTCTAGGGCACCTCAATTCTTCCAAAAATTATATTTTATCAAGTTTTTTGTGGAAAAAGGCATGTGGTGTACCATCCAAAGTTTATTGTCCATTGCTCATTGCCGTGACCGGGATTCGAACCGGGGTTGCTGCGGCCACAACGCAGAGTACTAACCACTATACGATCACGGCTGACTGTTTGTCCTCTTCCCACTGTGAATATCAGCAAAACAACAGGCTCACAAATACCTGTGGCTGATTAAAAGCAATTGACTGAGACGTTTCCAAAAAAGCACTTTTAAGAAAGGGTGGATCTTTTTTGACAAGATACACAGTGATGTGATAGACTGTCGGTTTTGGATTGTGTTTTTTCACGAGCATGATTTGGTGATTTGACTACTATTAGTGTTTTTTCACGAGCATGATTTGGTGATTTGACTACTATTAGCTGGAAAGTTGAAGACAAAGTTCTCCTGCCAAGTTAAAGGGAACACGAGCTAGCCAGGAGTCGAACCTAGAATCTTCTGATTCGTAGTCAGACGCGTTATCCATTGCGCCACTAGCCACCTTTTTCTCCTTTCTAGGGCACCTCAATTCTTCCAAAAATTATATTTTATCAAGTTTTTTGTGGAAAAAGGCATGTGGTGTACCATCCAAAGTTTATCCTCCATTACTCATTGCCGTGACCCGGATTCGAACCGGGGTTGCTGCGGCCACAACGCAGAGTACTAACCACTATACGATCACGGCTGACTGTTTGTCTTCTTCCCACTGTGAATATCAGCAAAACAACAGGCTCACAAATACCTGTGGCTGATTAAAAGCAATTGACTGAGACGTTTCCAAAAAAGCCCTTTTAAGAAAGGGTGGATCTTTTTTGACAAGATACACAGTGATGTGATAGACTGTCGGTTTTGGATCAAAAGTTTATCCTCCATTGCTCATTGCCGTGACCCGGATTCGAACCTGGGTTGCTGCGGCCACAACGCAGAGTAGTAACCACTATACGATCACGGCTGACTGTTAGTCCTCTTCCCACTGTGAATATCAGTAAAACAACAGGCTCACAAATACCTGTGGCTGATTAATTGACTGAGATGTTTCCAAAAAAGCCCTTTTAAGAAAGGGTGGATCTTTTTTGACAAGATACACAGTGATGTGATAGACTGTCGGTTTTGGATTGCGTTTTTTCACGAGCATGATTTGGTGATTTGACTACTATTAGTGTTTTTTCACGAGCATGATTTGGTGATTTGACTACTATTAGCTGGAAAGTTGAAGACAAAGTTCACCTGCCAAGTTAAAGGGAACACGAGCTAGCCAGGAGTCGAACCTAGAATCTTCTGATCCGTAGTCAGACGCGTTATCCATTGCGCCACTAGCCCACTTTTTCTCCTGTCTAGGGCACCTCAATTCTTCCAAAAATTATATTTTATCAAGTTTTTTGTGGAAAAAGGCATGTGGTTTACCATCCAAAGTTTATCCTCCATTACTCATTGCCGTGACCCGGATTCGAACCGGGGTTGCTGCGGCCACAACGCAGAGTACTAACCACTATACGATCACGGCTGACTGTTTGTCCGCTTCCCACTGTGAATATCAGCAAAACAACAGGCTCACAAATACCTGTGGCTGATTAATTGACTGAGACGTTTCCAAAAAAGCCCTTTTAAGAAAGGGTGGATCTTTTTCGACAAGATACACAGTGATGTGATAGACTGTCGGTTTTGGATTGCGTTTTTTCACGAGCATGATTTGGTGATTTGACTACTATTGGCTGGAAAGTGTTGACAATAGAAAGTTGAAGACAAAGTTCACCTGCCATGTTAAAGGGAACACGAGCTAGCCAGGAGTCGAACCTAGAATCTTCTGATCCGTAGTCAGACGCGTTATCCATTGCGCCACTAGCCCACTTTTTCTACTGTCTAGGGCACCTCAATTCTTCCAAAAATTATATTTTATCAAGTTTTTTGTGGAAAAAGGCATGTGGTTTACCATCCAAAGTTTATCCTCCATTACTCATTGCCGTGACCCGGATTCGAACCAGGGTTGCTGCGGCCACAACACAGAGTACTAACCACTATACGATCACGGCTGACTGTTTGTCCGCTTCCCACTGTGAATATCAGCAAAACAACAGGCTCACAAATACCTGTGGCTGATTAATTGACTGAGACGTTTCCAAAAAAGCCCTTTTAAGAAAGGGTGGATCTTTTTTGACAAGATACACAGTGATGTGATAGAATGTCGGTTTTGGATTGCGTTTTTTCACGAGCATGATTTGGTGATTTGACTACTATTAGCTGGAAAGTTGAAGACAAAGTTCACCTGCCAAGTTAAAGGGAACACGAGCCGGGGTTGGTCATTTGACTACTATTGGCTGGAAAGTGTTGACAATGGAAAGTTGAAGACAAAGTTCACCTGCCATGTTAAAGGGAACACGAGCTAGCCAGGAGTCGAAACTAGAATTTTCTGATCCGTAGTCAGACGCGTTATCCATTGCGCCACTAGCCCCCTTCTTCTGCTTTCTAGGGCACCTCAATTCTTCCAAAAATTATATTTTATCAAGTTTTTTGTGGAAAAAGGCATGTGGTGTACCATCCAAAGTTTATCCTCCATTACTCATTGCCGTGACCCGGATTCGAACCGGGGTTGCTGCGGCCACAACGCAGAGTACTAACCACTATACGATCACGGCTGACTGTTTGTCCTCTTCCCAATGTGAATATCAGTAAAACAACAGGCTCACAAATACCTGTGGCTGATTAATTGACTGAGATGTTTCCAAAAAAGCCCTTTTAAGAAAGGGTGGATCTTTTTTGACAAGATACACAGTGATGTGATAGACTGTCGGTTTTGGATTGCGTTTTTTCACGAGCATGATTTGTTGATTTGACTACTATTAGTGTTTTTTCACGAGCATGATTTGGTGATTTGACTACTATTAGCTGGAAAGTTGAAGACAAAGTTCACCTGCCAAGTTAAAGGAACACGAGCTAGCCAGGAGTCGAACCTAGAATCTTCTGATCCGTAGTCAGACGCGTTATCCATTGCGCCACTAGCCCACTTTTTCTCATGTCTAGGGCACCTCAATTCTTCCAAAAATTATATTTTATCAAGTTTTTTGTGGGAAAAAGGCATGTGGTGGTGTACCATCCAAAGTTATCCTCCATTACTCGTACGTGACGGATTCGAACCGGGGTTACTGCGGCTAGCATGTTTCCTGCTCACGATCACGGCTGGCTATTTTGTCTTCTTCCACTGAATATCAGCAAAACAACAGGCTCTACCGTACCTGTGGCTGATTAAAAAGCAGCCAGTGACTGAGACGTTTCCAAAAAGCCCTTTTAAGGGTGGATCTTTTGACAAGATACACAGTGATATGTGATAGACTGTGGGTTTAGTCAAATCTCCGTACTCGTACCGTGGCCAGTTGAACCTGTTGCGCAAACCCATAGCGCGGAAATTAGTAACACCACTATCACGATCCGCGTGGCTGTTAGTCCTCTCTCTTCCACACTGTGAATATCCGAGTAAAACGACTCCTGAAATACCTGTGGCTGATTAATTGACTGAGATGTTTCCAAAAAAGCCCTTTTAAGAAAGGGTGGATCTTTTTTGACAAGATACACAGTGATGTGATAGACTGTCGGTTTTGGATTGCGTTTTTTCACGAGCATGATTTGGTGATTTGACTACTACTAGTGTTTTTTCACGAGCATGATTTGGTGATTTGACTACTATTAGCTGGAAAGTTGAAGACAAAGTTCACCTGCCAAGTTAAAGGGAACACGAGCTAGGCAGGAGTCGAACCTAGAATCTTCTGATCCGTAGTCAGACTCGTTATCCATTGCCCCACTAGCCCCCTTTTTCTCCTGTCTAGGGCACCTCAATTCTTCCAAAAATTATATTTTATCAAGTTTTTTGTGGAAAAAGGCATGTGGTTTACCATCCAAAGTTTATCCTCCATTACTCATTGCCGTGACCCGGATTCGAACCAGGGTTGCTGCGGCCACAACACAGAGTACTAACCACTATACGATCACGGCTGACTGTTTGTCCGCTTCCCACTGTGAATATCAGCAAAACAACAGGCTCACAAATACCTGTGGCTGATTAATTGACTGAGACGTTTCCAAAAAAGCCCTTTTAAGAAAGGGTGGATCTTTTTTGACAAGATACACAGTGATGTGATAGAGATATGCGGTTTTGGATTGCGTTTTTCGCGAGCATGATTTGGTGATTTGGCTACTATTATGGCTGGAAAGTTGAAGACAAGTTCACCTGCCAGTTAAAAGGGAACCGCAGGCGGGGTTGGTCATTTTGACTACTATTGAAACGGAAAGTGTTGATGGAAAGTTGAAGACAAAGGATTCACCTGCATGTTAAGAGGAACCACGAGCTGAAAGGTCGAAACTAAGTCTTCTGATCTGGTCAGACGCGCGTTATCCATTGCGCCACTGGCCTTGCTGCTTTCTGGGGCACCTCCAGTTGGCCCAAAAGGGGTATATTTGTGAAGTTTTTGTGTGGAAAAAGGCATGTGGTGTACCATCCAAAGTTTATCCTCCATTCCTCATTGCCGTGACCCGGATTCGAACCGGGGTTGCTGCGGCCACAACGCAGAGTACTAACCACTATACGATCACGGCTGACTGTTTGTCCTCTTCCCACTGTGAATATCAGTAAAACAACAGGCTCACAAATACCTGTGGCTGATTAATTGACTGAGAGGTTTCCAAAAAAGCCCTTTTAAGAAAGGGTGGATCTTTTTTGACAAGATACACAGTGATGTGATAGACTGTCGGTTTTGGATTGCGTTTTTTCACGAGCATGATTTGGTGATTTGACTACTATTAGCTGGAAAGTTGAAGACAAAGTTCACCTGCCAAGTTAAAGGGAACACGAGCCGGGGTTGGTCATTTGACTACTATTGGCTGGAAAGTGTTGACAATGGAAAGTTGAAGACAAAGTTCACCTGCCATGTTAAAGGGAACACAAGCTAGCCAGGAGTCGAACCTAGAATCTTCTGATCCGTAGTCAGACGCGTTATCCATTGCGCCACTAGCCCCCTTTTTCTCCTTTCTAGGGCACCTCAATTCTTCCAAAAATTATATTTTACAAGTTTTTTGTGGAAAAAGGCATGTGGTGTACCATCCAAAGTTTATCCTCCATTACTCATTGCCATGACCCGGATTCGAACCGTGGTTGCTGCGGCCACAACGCAGAGTACCAACCACTATACAATCACGGCTGACTGTTTGTCCTCTTCCCACTGTGAATATCAGCAAAACAACAGGCTCACAAATACCTGTGGCTGATTAAAAGCAATTGACTGAGACGTTTCCAAAAAAGCACTTTTAAGAAAGGGTGGATCTTTTTTGACAAGATACACAGTGATGTGATAGACTGTCGGTTTTGGATTGCGTTTTTTCACGAGCATGATTTGGTGATTTGACTACTATTAGCTGGAAAGTTGAAGACAAAGTTCACCTGCCAAGTTAAAGGGAACACGAGCCGGGGTTGGTCATTTGACTACTATTGGCTGGAAAGTGTTGACAATGGAAAGTTGAAGACAAAGTTCACCTGCCATGTTAAAGGGAACACGAGCTGTGGTGTACCATCCAAAGTTTATCCTCCATTACTCATTGCCGTGACCCGGATTCGAACCGGGGTTGCTGCGGCCACAACGCAGAGTACTAACCACTATACGATCACGGCTGACTGTTTGTCCTCTTCCCACTGTGAATATCAGTAAAACAACAGGCTCACAAATACCTGTGGCTGATTAATTGACTGAGATGTTTCCAAAAAAGCCCTTTTAAGAAAGGGTGGATCTTTTTTGACAAGATACACAGTGATGTGATAGACTGTCGGTTTTGGATTGTGTTTTTTCACGAGCATGATTTGGTGATTTGACTACTATTAGTGTTTTTTCACGAGCATGATTTGGTGATTTGACTACTATTAGCTGGAAAGTTGAAGACAAAGTTCTCCTGCCAAGTTAAAGGGAACACGAGCTAGCCAGGAGTCGAACCTAGAATCTTCTGATCCGTAGTCAGACGCGTTATCCATTGCGCCACTAGCCCACTTTTTCTCCTGTCTAGGGCACCTCAATTCTTCCAAAAATTATATTTTATCAAGTTTTTTGTGGAAAAAGGCATGTGGTTTACCATCCAAAGTTTATCCTCCATTACTCATTGCCGTGACCCGGATTCGAACCGGGGTTGCTGCGGCCACAACGCAGAGTACTAACCACTATACGATCACGGCTGACTGTTTGTCCGCTTCCCACTGTGAATATCAGCAAAACAACAGGCTCACAAATACCTGTGGCTGATTAATTGACTGAGACGTTTCCAAAAAAGCCCTTTTAAGAAAGGGTGGATCTTTTTTGACAAGATACACAGTGATGTGATAGACTGTCGGTTTTGGATTGTGTATTTTCATGAGCATGATTTGGTCATTTGACTACTATTGGCTGGAAAGTGTTGGCAATGGAAAGTTGAAGACAAAGTTCACCTGCCATGTTAAAGGGAACACGAGCCAGCCAGGAGTCGAACCTAGAATCTTCTGATCCGTAGTCAGACGCGTTATCCATTGCGCCACTAGCCCACTTTTTCTCGTTACTAGGGAACCTCAATTCTTCCAAAAATTATATTTTATCAAGTTTTTTGTGGAAAAAGGCATGTGGTGTAACATCCAAAGTTTATCCTCCATTACTCATTGCCGTGACCCGGATTCGAACCGGGGTTGCTGCGGCCACAACGCAGAGTACTAACCACTATACGATCACGGCTGACTGTTTGTCCTCTTCCCACTGTGAATATCAGCAAAACAACAGGCTCACAAATACCTGTGGCTGATTAATTGACTGAGACGTTTCCAAAAAAGCCCTTTTAAGAAAGGGTGGATCTTTTTTGACAAGATACACAGTGATGTGATAGACTGTCGGTTTTGGATTGCGTTTTTTCACGAGCATGATTTGGTGATTTGACTACTATTGGCTGGAAAGTGTTGACAATGGAAAGTTGAAGACAAAGTTCACCTGCCATGTTAAAGGGAACACGAGCTAGCCAGGAGTCGAACCTAGAATCTTCTGATCCGTAGTCAGACGCGTTATCCATTGCGCCACTAGCCCCCTTCTTCTGCTTTCTAGGGCACCTCAATTCTTCCAAAAATTATATTTTATCAAGTTTTTTGTGGAAAAAGGCATGTGGTGTACCATCCAAAGTTTATCCTCCATTACTCATTGCCGTGACCCGGATTCGAACCGGGGTTGCTGCGGCCACAACGCAGAGTACTAACCACTATACGATCACGGCTGACTGTTTGTCCGCTTCCCACTGTGAATATAAGCAAAACAACAGGCTCACAAATACCTGTGGCTGATTAATTGACTGAGACGTTTCCAAAAAAGCCCTTTTAAGAAAGGGTGGATCTTTTTTGACAAGATAAACAGTGATGTGATAGACTGTTGGTTTTGGATTGCGTTTTTTCACGAGCATGATTTGGTGATTTGACTACTATTAGCTGGAAAGTTGAAGACAAAGTTCACCTGCCAAGTTAAAGGGAACACGAGCCGGGGTTGGTCATTTGACTACTATTGGCTGGAAAGTGTTGACAATGGAAAGTTGAAGACAAAGTTCACCTGCCATGTTAAAGGGAACACGAGCTAGCCAGGAGTCGAACCTAGAATCTTCTGATCCGTAGTCAGACGCGTTATCCATTGCGCCACTAGCCCACTTTTTCTCGTTACTAGGGAACCTCAATTCTTCCAAAAATTATATTTTATCAAGTTTTTTGTGGAAAAAGGCATGTGGTGTAACATCCAAAGTTTATCCTCCATTACTCATTGCCGTGACCCGGATTCGAACCGGGGTTGCTGCGGCCACAACGCAGAGTACTAACCACTATACGATCACGGCTGACTGTTTGTCCGCTTCCCACTGTGAATATCAGCAAAACAACAGGCTCACAAATACCTGTGGCTGATTAATTGACTGAGACGTTTCCAAAAAAGCCCTTTTAAGAAAGGGTGGATCTTTTTTGACAAGATACACAGTGATGTGATAGACTGTCGGTTTTGGATTGCGTTTTTTCACGAGCATGATTTGGTGATTTGACTACTATTAGTGTTTTTTCACGAGCATGATTTGGTGATTTGACTACTATTAGCTGGAAAGTTGAAGACAAAGTTCTCCTGCCAAGTTAAAGGTAACACGAGCTAGCCAGGAGTCGAACCTAGAATCTTCTGATCCGTAGTCAGACGCATTATCCATTGCGCCACTAGCCCACTTTTTCTCCTGTCTAGGGCACCTCAATTCTTCCAAAAATTATATTTTATCAAGTTTTTTGTGGAAAAAGGCATGTGGTTTACCATCCAAAGTTTATCCTCCATTACTCATTGCCGTGACCCGGATTCGAACCAGGGTTGCTGCGGCCACAACACAGAGTACTAACCACTATACGATCACGGCTGACTGTTTGTCCGCTTCCCACTGTGAATATCAGCAAAACAACAGGCTCACAAATACCTGTGGCTGATTAATTGACTGAGACGTTTCCAAAAAAGCCCTTTTAAGAAAGGGTGGATCTTTTTTGACAAGATACACAGTGATGTGATAGACTGTCGGTTTTGGATTGCGTTTTTTCACGAGCATGATTTGGTGATTTGACTACTATTAGTGTTTTTTCACGAGCATGATTTGGTGATTTGACTACTATTAGCTGGAAAGTTGAAGACAAAGTTCACCTGCCAAGTTAAAGGGAACACGAGCTAGCCAGGAGTCGAACCTAGAATCTTCTGATCCGTAGTCAGACGCGTTATCCATTGCTCCACTAGCCCACTTTTTCTCCTGTCTAGGGCACCTCAATTCTTCCAAAAATTATATTTTATCAAGTTTTTTGTGGAAAAAGGCATGTGGTTTACCATCCAAAGTTTATCCTCCATTACTCATTGCCGTGACCCGGATTCGAACCGGGGTTGCTGCGGCCACAACGCAGAGTACTAACCACTATACGATCACGGCTGACTGTTTGTCCGCTTCCCACTGTGAATATCAGCAAAACAACAGGCTCACAAATACCTGTGGCTGATTAATTGACTGAGACGTTTCCAAAAAAGCCCTTTTAAGAAAGGGTGGATCTTTTTTGACAAGATACACAGTGATGTGATAGACTGTCGGTTTAGAATTGCGTTTTTTCACGAGCATGATTTGGTGATTTGACTACTATTGGCTGGAAAGTGTTGACAATAGAAAGTTGAAGACAAAGTTCACCTGCCATGTTAAAGGGAACACGAGCTAGCCAGGAGTCGAACCTAGAATCTTCTGATCCGTAGTCAGACGCGTTATCCATTGCGCCACTAGCCCACTTTTTCTACTGTCTAGGGCACCTCAATTCTTCCAAAAATTATATTTTATCAAGTTTTTTGTGGAAAAAGGCATGTGGTTTACCATCCAAAGTTTATCCTCCATTACTCATTGCCGTGACCCGGATTCGAACCGGGGTTGCTGCGGCCACGACGCAGAGTACTAACCACTATACGATCACGGCTGACTGTTTGTCCGCTTCCCACTGTGAATATCAGCAAAACAACAGGCTCACAAATACCTGTGGCTGATTAATTGACTGAGACGTTTCCAAAAAAGCCCTTTTAAGAAAGGGTGGATCTTTTTTGACAAGATACACAGTGATGTGATAGACTGTCGGTTTTGGATTGCGTTTTTTCACGAGCATGATTTGGTGATTTGACTACTATTAGCTGGAAAGTTGAAGACAAAGTTCACCTGCCAAGTTAAAGGGAACACGAGCCGGGGTTGGTCATTTGACTACTATTGGCTGGAAAGTGTTGACAATGGAAAGTTGAAGACAAAGTTCACCTGCCATGTTAAAGGGAACACGAGCTAGCCAGGAGTCGAAACTAGAATCTTCTGATCCGTAGTCAGACGCGTTATCCATTGCGCCACTAGCCCCCTTCTTCTGCTTTCTAGGGCACCTCAATTCTTCCAAAAATTATATTTTATCAAGTTTTTTGTGGAAAAAGGCATGTGGTTTACCATCCAAAGTTTATCCTCCATTACTCATTGCCGTGACCCGGATTCGAACCGGGGTTGCTGCGGCCACAACGCAGAGTACTAACCACTATACGATCACGGCTGACTGTTTGTCCTCTTCCCAATGTGAATATCAGTAAAACAAAAGGCTCACAAATACCTGTGGCTGATTAATTGACTGAGATGTTTCCAAAAAAGCCCTTTTAAGAAAGGGTGGATCTTTTTTGACAAGATACACAGTGATGTGATAGACTGTCGGTTTTGGATTGCGTTTTTTCACGAGCATGATTTGGTGATTTGACTACTATTGGCTGGAAAGTGTTGACAATGGAAAGTTGAAGACAAAGTTCACCTGCCATGTTAAAGGGAACACGAGCTAGCCAGGAGTCGAAACTAGAATCTTCTGATCCGTAGTCAGACGCGTTATCCATTGCGCCACTAGCCCACTTTTTCTACTGTCTAGGGCACCTCAATTCTTCCAAAAATTATATTTTATCAAGTTTTTTGTGGAAAAAGGCATGTGGTTTACCATCCAAAGTTTATCCTCCATTACTCATTGCCGTGACCCGGATTCGAACCGGGGTTGCTGCGGCCACAACGCAGAGTACTAACCACTATACGATCACGGCTGACTGTTTGTCCGCTTCCGACTGTGAATATCAGCAAAACAACAGGCTCACAAATACCTGTGGCTGATTAATTGACTGAGACGTTTCCAAAAAAGCCCTTTTAAGAAAGGGTGGATCTTTTTTGACAAGATAAACAGTGATGTGATAGACTGTTGGTTTTGGATTGCGTTTTTTCACGAGCATGATTTGGTGATTTGACTACTATTAGCTGGAAAGTTGAAGACAAAGTTCACCTGCCAAGTTAAAGGGAACACGAGCCGGGGTTGGTCATTTGACTACTATTGGCCGGAAAGTGTTGACAATGGAAAGTTGAAGACAAAGTTCACCTGCCATGTTAAAGGGAACACGAGCTAGCCAGGAGTCGAACCTAGAATCTTCTGATCCGTAGTCAGACGCTTTATCCATTGCGCCACTAGCCCCCTTTCACTCCTTTCTAGGGCACCTCAATTCTTCCAAAAATTATATTTTACAAGTTTTTTGTGGAAAAAGGCATGTGGTGTACCATCCAAAGTTTATCCTCCATTACTCATTGCCATGACCCGGATTCGAACCGTGGTTGCTGCGGCCACAACGCAGAGTACTAACCACTATACGATCACGGCTGACTGTTTGTCCTCTTCCCACTGTGAATATCAGCAAAACAACAGGCTCACAAATACCTGTGGCTGATTAAAAGCAATTGACTGAGACGTTTCCAAAAAAGCACTTTTAAGAAAGGGTGGATCTTTTTTGACAAGATACACAGTGATGTGATAGACTGTCGGTTTTGGATCAAAAGTTTATCCTCCATTGCTCATTGCCGTGACCCGGATTCGAACCGGGGTTGCTGCGGCCACAACGCAGAGTACTAACCACTATACGATCACGGCTGACTGTTTGTCCTCTTCCCACTGTGAATATCAGTAAAACAACAGGCTCACAAATACCTGTGGCTGATTAATTGACTGAGATATTTCCAAAAAAGCCCTTTTAAGAAAGGGTGGATCTTTTTTGACAAGATACACAGTGATGTGATAGACTGTCGGTTTTGGATTGCGTTTTTTCACGAGCATGATTTGGTGATTTGACTACTATTGGCTGGAAAGTGTTGACAATGGAAAGTTGAAGACAAAGTTCACCTGCCATGTTAAAGGGAACACGAGCTAGCCAGGAGTCGAACCTAGAATCTTCTGATCCGTAGTCAGACGCGTTATCCATTGCGCCACTAGCCCCCTTTTTCTCCTTTCTAGGGCACCTCAATTCTTCCAAAAATTATATTTTATCAAGTTTTTTGTGGAAAAAGGCATGTGGTGTACCATCCAAAGTTTATTGTCCATTGCTCATTGCCGTGACCCGGATTCGAACCGGGGTTGCTGCGGCCACAACGCAGAGTACTAACCACTATACGATCACGGCTGACTGTTTGTCCTCTTCCCACTGTGAATATCAGCAAAACAACAGGCTCACAAATACCTGTGGCTGATTAAAAGCAATTGACTGAGACGTTTCCAAAAAAGCCCTTTTAAGAAAGGGTGGATCTTTTTTGACAAGATACACAGTGATGTGATAGACTGTCGGTTTTGGATTGCGTTTTTTCACGAGCATGATTTGGTGATTTGACTACTATTAGCTGGAAAGTTGAAGACAAAGTTCACCTGCCAAGTTAAAGGGAACACGAGCCGGGGTTGGTCATTTGACTACTATTGGCTGGAAAGTGTTGACAATGGAAAGTTGAAGACAAAGTTCACCTGCCATGTTAAAGGGAACACGAGCTAGCCAGGAGTCGAACCTAGAATCTTCTGATCCGTAGTCAGACGCGTTATCCATTGCGCCACTAGCCCCCTTTTTCTCCTTTCTAGGGCACCTCAATTCTTCCAAAAATTATATTTTACAAGTTTTTTGTGGAAAAAGGCATGTGGTGTACCATCCAAAGTTTATCCTCCATTACTCATTGCCATGACCCGGATTCGAACCGTGGTTGCTGCGGCCACAACGCAGAGTACTAACCACTATACGATCACGGCTGACTGTTTGTCCTCTTCCCACTGTGAATATCAGCAAAACAACAGGCTCACAAATACCTGTGGCTGATTAAAAGCAATTGACTGAGACGTTTCCAAAAAAGCCCTTTTAAGAAAGGGTGGATCTTTTTTGACAAGATACACAGTGATGTGATAGACTGTCGGTTTTGGATCAAAAGTTTATCCTCCATTGCTCATTGCCGTGACCCGGATTCGAACCGGGGTTGCTGCGGCCACAACACAGAGTACTAACCACTATACGATCACGGCTGACTGTTTGTCCTCTTCCCACTGTGAATATCAGTAAAACAACAGGCTCACAAATACCTGTGGCTGATTAATTGACTGAGATATTTCCAAAAAAGCCCTTTTAAGAAAGGGTGGATCTTTTTTGACAAGATACACAGTGATGTGATAGACTGTCGGTTTTGGATTGCGTTTTTTCACGAGCATGATTTGGTGATTTGACTACTATTGGCTGGAAAGTGTTGACAATGGAAAGTTGAAGACAAAGTTCACCTGCCATGTTAAAGGGAACACGAGCTAGTCAGGAGTCGAACCTAGAATCTTCTGATCCGTAGTCAGACGCGTTATCCATTGCTCCACTAGCCCCCTTTTTCTCCTTTCTAGGGCACCTCAATTCTTCCAAAAATGATATTTTATCAAGTTTTTTGTGGAAAAAGGCATGTGGTGTACCATCCAAAGTTTATCCTCCATTACTCATTGCCGTGACCCGGATTCGAACCAGGGTTGCTGCGGCCACAACGCAGAGTACTAACCACTATACGATCACGGCTGACTGTTTGTCCGCTTCCCACTGTGAATATCAGCAAAACAACAGGCTCACAAATACCTGTGGCTGATTAATTGACTGAGACGTTTCCAAAAAAGCCCTTTTAAGAAAGGGTGGATCTTTTTTGACAAGATACACAGTGATGTGATAGACTGTCGGTTTTGGATTGCGTTTTTTCACGAGCATGATTTGGTGATTTGACTACTATTAGCTGGAAAGTTGAAGACAAAGTTCACCTGCCAAGTTAAAGGGAACACGAGCCGGGGTTGGTCATTTGACTACTATTGGCTGGAAAGTGTTGACAATGGAAAGTTGAAGACAAAGTTCACCTGCCATGTTAAAGGGAACACGAGCTAGCCAGGAGTCGAACCTAGAATCTTCTGATCCGTAGTCAGACGCGTTATCCATTGCGCCAATAGCCCCCTTTTTCTCCTTTCTAGGGCACCTCAATTCTTCCAAAAATTATATTTTACAAGTTTTTTGTGGAAAAAGGCATGTGGTGTACCATCCAAAGTTTATCCTCCATTACTCATTGCCATGACCCGGATTCGAACCGTGGTTGCTGCGGCCACAATGCAGAGTACTAACCACTATACGATCACGGCTGACTGTTTGTCCTCTTCCCACTGTGAATATCAGCAAAACAACAGGCTCACAAATACCTGTGGCTGATTAAAAGCAATTGACTGAGACGTTTCCAAAAAAGCCCTTTTAAGAAAGGGTGGATCTTTTTTGACAAGATACACAGTGATGTGATAGACTGTCGGTTTTGGATTGTGTTTTTTCACGAGCATGATTTGGTGATTTGACTACTATTAGTGTTTTTTCACGAGCATGATTTGGTGATTTGACTACTATTAGCTGGAAAGTTGAAGACAAAGTTCTCCTGCCAAGTTAAAGGGAACACAAGCTAGCCAGGAGTCGAACCTAGAATCTTCTGATTCGTAGTCAGACGCGTTATCCATTGCGCCACTAGCCACCTTTTTCTCCTTTCTAGGGCACCTCAATTCTTCCAAAAATTATATTTTATCAAGTTTTTTGTGGAAAAAGGCATGTGGTGTACCATCCAAAGTTTATCGTCCATTGCTCATTGCCGTGACCCGGATTCGAACCGGGGTTGCTGCGGCCACAACGCAGAGTACTAACCACTATACGATCACGGCTGACTGTTTGTCTTCTTCCCACTGTGAATATCAGCAAAACAACAGGCTCACAAATACCTGTGGCTGATTAAAAGCAATTGACTGAGACGTTTCCAAAAAAGCACTTTTTAAGAAAGGGTGGATCTTTTTTGACAAGATACACAGTGATGTGATAGACTGTCGGTTTTGGATCAAAAGTTTATCCTCCATTGCTCATTGCCGTGACCCGGATTCGAACCTGGGTTGCTGCGGCCACAACGCAGAGTAGTAACCACTATACGATCACGGCTGACTGTTAGTCCTCTTCCCACTGTGAATATCAGTAAAACAACAGGCTCACAAATACCTGTGGCTGATTAATTGACTGAGATGTTTCCAAAAAAGCCCTTTTAAGAAAGGGTGGATCTTTTTTGACAAGATACACAGTGATGTGGATAGACTGTCGGTTTGATTGTGGCATTTTCATGAGCATGATTTGGTCATTTGACTACTATTGGCTGGAAAGTGCTGGGCAATGGAAAGAAGACAAAGTTCACCTGCCATGTTAAAGGAACACGAGCCAGCCAGAGCCGAACCAGAATCTTCTGGACTGCAGTCAGATCGCTATCCATTGGCGCCACTTAGCCCACTTTTCGCGCGCTTAGAACCTCAATTCTTCCAAAATTATATTTTATCAAGTTTTTAAAAGGCATGGTGTAACATCCAAAAGTTTATCCTCCATTACTATTGCCGCGACCGATTCGCCAAGCGCGCCACATCGCGAGTACTAACCACTATACCATCACGGCTGACTGAGTTTGTCCTTCTTTCCCGTGATGTGATAGACTGTCGGTTTTGATTGGCGCTTTTTCACGAAAGCATGATTTGGGGATTTGACTACTATTAGCTGGAAAGTTGAAGACAAAGTTCACCTGCCAAGTTAAAGGGAACACGAGCCGGGGTTGGTCATTTGACTACTATTGGCTGGAAAGTGTTGACAATGGAAAGTTGAAGACAAAGTTCACCTGCCATGTTAAAGGGAACACAAGCTAGCCAGGAGTCGAACCTAGAATCTTCTGATCCGTAGTCAGACGCGTTATCCATTGCGCCACTAGCCCCCTTTTTCTCCTTTCTAGGGCACCTCAATTCTTCCAAAAATTATATTTTATCAAGTTTTTTGTGGAAAAAGGCATGTGGTGTACCATCCAAAGTTTATCCTCCATTACTCATTGCCGTGACCCGGATTCGAACCGGGGTTGCTGCGGCCACAACGCAGAGTACTAACCACTATACGATCACGGCTGACTGTTTGTCTTCTTCCCACTGTGAATATCAGCAAAACAACAGGCTCACAAATACCTGTGGCTGATTAAAAGCAATTGACTGAGACGTTTCCAAAAAAGCACTTTTTAAGAAAGGGTGGATCTTTTTTGACAAGATACACAGTGATGTGATAGACTGTCGGTTTTGGATCAAAAGTTTATCCTCCATTGCTCATTGCCGTGACCCGGATTCGAACCGGGGTTGCTGCGGCCACAACGCAGAGTACTAACCACTATACGATCACGGCTGACTGTTTGTCCTCTTCCCACTGTGAATATCAGTAAAACAACAGGCTCACAAATACCTGTGGCTGATTAATTGACTGAGATGTTTCCAAAAAAGCCCTTTTAAGAAAGGGTGGATCTTTTTTGACAAGATACACAGTGATGTGATAGACTGTCGGTTTTGGATTGCGTTTTTTCACGAGCATGATTTGGTGATTTGACTACTATTAGTGTTTTTTCACGAGCATGATTTGGTGATTTGACTACTATTGGCTGGAAAGTGTTGGCAATGGAAAGTTCACCTGCCATGTTAAAGGGAACACGAGCTAGCCAGGAGTCGAACCTAGAATCTTCTGATCCGTAGTCAGACGCGTTATCCATTGCGCCACTAGCCCACTTTTTCTCGTTTCTAGGGAACCTCAATTCTTCCAAAAATTATATTTTATCAAGTTTTTTGTGGAAAAAGGCATGTGGTGTAACATCCAAAGTTTATCCTCCATTACTCATTGCCGTGACCCGGATTCGAACCGGGGTTGCTGCGGCCACAACGCAGAGTACTAACCACTATACGATCACGGCTGACTGTTTGTCCTCTTCCCACTGTGAATATCAGTAAAACAACAGGCTCACAAATACCTGTGGCTGATTAATTGACTGAGATGTTTCCAAAAAAGCCCTTTTAAGAAAGGGTGGATCTTTTTTGACAAGATACACAGTGATGTGATAGACTGTCGGTTTTGGATTGTGTTTTTTCACGAGCATGATTTGGTCATTTGACTACTATTGGCTGGAAAGTGTTGACAATGGAAAGTTGAAGACAAAGTTCACCTGCAATGTTAAAGGGAACACGATGTAGCCAGGAGTCAAACCTAGAATATTCTGATTCGTAGTCAGACGCGTTATCCATTGCACCACTAGCCCCAGTGTTCTCCTTTCTAGTGCACCTTAATTCTGCCAAAAATAATATTTTCTCAAGTTTTTGTGGAAAAAGGCATTTGGATTTGGTTTACCATCCAACGTTTATCCTGCATTTCCTTGAAGATTATGTGAGGTAGTGTACTTCCTATTCAGGGTGCAGATTTTCCTATAAAGTGTACATGCACAGTTTGTCAGTTAGACCATTATTAAGGTAAATCAGTGGTTCGTAAACGTTTTATACCAAGTACCACCTGAGAAAATTTTGAGCTCTTGAAGTAACACCATTATCACCACCTTTATAATACGACTAACCAACGTTTGGGAACTATGGACGTAAATACATACAGATGTGTATTTCAGGCTTCACAGGCAGATGCAGGGGAATAAGGCAAACTGTTGGGTATGTAAATATATAGGCAGTGGAGAGGAACAGGCAGGCAAAAGGTGCAGTCTAAATATAGCAAGATTAATGCAGGCAAAGAGGGGAAGAAAACCTGAAAAGCTATAGCATGGAAACCAGGAGAGACATTCAGGCACGGGATGTGTGGGCTGGTAAATAGAATTATCAATAGTACACAAACAAGCCCCATGTGACTGAGAGGTAAGAAAGCTTGGGTCACTAAAGGACAGGAAGCAGTGGAAAGGTCTGAAATGATCGGAGAGTTATTAATATGGAAAAGTAAGACTGAGAATGAATGAATGAATGAATGAATGCCTGGATGAATTGAGGAGAGGAAGCCAGGGGAGACAGTGTTGTTTGGTCAAGTGAGAAGCAGGTATTTCGGGAGGATGTACAGGTGCAAAACAACACACGCCAGCCACTTTATTAAGTAAAGCTGTTCAACTCGTTAACGCAAATATCTAATCAACCAACTATTGACAATGATTTGCATATTTTAAAAGTTAAAACTTTAATACTTATTGCATCTAGTAGAGGTGAAGTAAAACAGTGCAGGTGCACCAAATTAAAGAAAAAATATATAGATATCATGTTTGCACTTGGTTTTCTGTGACGACAGAGCCGATTCCCGTCGGACACAAGTTCTTAAGAGTCCAGACAACCATGGCAGTCATGCGCAGGTTGGTTAAACAGGCAAGAAAGGCTGAAAGGCTTCAGCACAAAAAGCACAATAGACAATCTAGCAGGGGATTCAGTATGTGCAAATGAGTGCAAGTACTAAGAATTGATGAGGGAGGGATGAGTAGGTGGGTGAGGAAGAGTCAGGTTACTGTAAAGTGAGAAGGCCTGGATTACTGCAAGGCATGGATGGATGGCAAGGCTTAAGATGACGTTAAAGTTTGTAATATGCAAAAGTGCTGGCAGGGAATGAATGAATGCATGCAAGTGCGAGAGTCATTGTCACCTCTGATTGACATTGTTGCTGATTCCTTCTGTTTTTCATTCAAAAATGGCTCGACAATTTCTTTCATGATAATGTTACTTTTTCATTTTATTGCATAAAACATGTATTGCATCAAATCATCATTACATCCTTCCCTTTCCTAACAAGATAAAAAAAGAACAAGTACAAAGTGTTCATGTTGTTTCATAAACAACAGATGACGAAGCATCTGTGCATTGAATCTGACAGAAGGTTCAGTTCCATAAAGGAACCTCAGCTGTGGTTTATTATGGATGCAGTGTGCTGAAGGTCCAGTGCAGCACATATTGGGTTTTCATCTGACACCAACACACTCAGCCCCTGTTCTTTTTCACCCATTTAACTACACACAAGCAGACACACACTTGCGCACACTGAGCCACCTGTGCTTGCTGCTGTCTTCCTCAACAGCACCCCCACCTCTCCCCTCCTCTGTACACACACTGCAGGTCGGGACCTACAAAGAGAGAGAAAGAGAGTGGTTTGGGGTGTGTATTGAACAATGCTGAGACCATGCTACACTTCCTGCACCAGATCAATTCCTTTGTCATAATTGTTATTTGAGTGATTTGGTGATATATCGTCGTCCTTCCTTGTGCAATATGATAATTGATACACCAGGGTAAATAACGATATTTTAATTCACAAATGACGCTCTACAGTAAAGTTTCACGTCACTGGATCTGGACATCGCTCCATGATGTCTCGTCAGGTATATCGATGCCTGGCGAATGAGGGAAACTTAGGCAGAAGAAGAGGGAGCTTACAGCAGAATAATGGTGGAGAAAGCTACGTTAAAGGCCCAGATTTTGGAACCGTGCAAAGGCTGCATTGGGTGTGTGTGAACAGAATGCGCAAACTGAATTTCCAGTGGAGTATTAAGCCCCGCTCAATAAGCAGAAAGCGTCTACACTGACGTGCCAGGGTCCGTGATATGTGACTTCAGACATGTGCACGGAAGTATACCAGGGCCTTAAGAGATGCCCCATCCACCTTCAATACATAGACTTTGTCCTTTGTTCTCTTTGTTGTGTGTTCAGTTACACAGACAACATGATATTTGCTATAATCATTGTATCGTAAAATTATTGGTATTGTGCACCATGTATCTCATATCGTATCATGAGGTACCCTGTGATTCCCACACACACGCACACACACACACACTCACTCACTCACTCTTGAGTACCCTTTGTTGAAATAAATGAAAACAGAGCCCATGTGATTGAATAATCTAACTTCTGTTTTCCTTTATTAGAAGACAATAAAATCGATGATTCAATTTTGGCAAAAGAACACAGATCAAAACACTCACTGAATAGTAACAGTAACAACAGAGGCAGTAACAGGTACACAGTCACCTTGGAGCAGAACTCACATTGAGAAAAACACATACAATTCACTGTCATGGTTTTGAACTTTTGGAGAAACAAATATTTAAAAAAGTCTTTTAAGCCGACTTCTCTTGTAGATATAAGCAGGCACGATAGAGATAGAAGCAAGCACGACACCAATACAATACAGAGGTCAGACTGGCATTCCTGTCAGAAAAACTATCCACACAATACTCATGTATAATCAAATGTGTTTTTTTTATGGACTTTCGCAGCATCACATTATACTTAAAATTAAACGCTCTCTTTCAGCTTAACAGTATTTAAAGGGAACAAAAAATGTAAATATATTAGTTGTAACTTTGGGGGTATATAGATTAATTATTCATTCTACTAATGTGTAAATAAGTGTAAGTGTAAAAGTTGTACTGATACATATTTGTATGTGTGTGAGTGTTTCTAGCAGCAAGACGTTCTCTTTGGAATTAAAGTAAAATCAATTTGAGTTTTTGTTGTGTTCAGTATAATGGAGGAACACAGGAGATCTGTTTGACTCGGCTCCAGACCTCTGACCTTTTGAGGCGATGCGTCTGCTGAAGGCTGTTTCTGACATCAACCTATCATCAAGTAGATGAGACTGAAACCAGGAATGGGTCATCTCAGAATTATAATAAGCAGCTGTACAGTTCTTGGTCAATATACATAAGTATGTTTGAAACCTGGTTTTGGCCTTGGTTTTCTCAGGATTTTTGGATTTCTTTTTCCTTTTTTTGGAGCAAAGTCAGCTATAGACTTTTCACAGGAGGCAGATTTATTCTTGATAAGATAATGTGTTCTCTCATCATCCTCTTCATCAAATATACTTCAGACACTGGTATAGTGAAATTAGATTAAGATGGAGCAAGAGATAAAGTGACTTGAATTTTTATTATTTAATTTTTTTAAATTTTCCTCAGCTCCAGTGCGATCACACATCCTGGTATAAACAATAGAACAATATTTCTGATTTTCCTTCAAGTACCACTGCAGGGAGCTTGCGTACCACTGGTGGTACACGCACCACAGTTTGAGAACCATATATTGTCTATATATGTTGGGAGGACAGAGTTGTAGACTCTTACTATTAGTCACGTGAGTTTGAAACTTGCTCTGCTGGACTCTGATGTCTCCTCAGCAGCTCACGGGTGATTTTTATGATTATAATTTGGTGTCGTGTGGTTTCACGACACCATCTGGAGCCGGAAACAACGCTGCAAGTTTCCCTCTTTACTTCGAGAGCTCTGTATGGATGTTTCTGCCGTCCGTTGACTTTGTATGTAAACTTGTTGTGCGTCAAATTTGCGTCACCTCCTGTGTGAACACAAGAAAAGTGTGAACAGATACTGTATGCAACGTTCTGATAAAAAGTGACAGCCCTAGTATATAAAGAAGTGACTACAAAAGAGGTTTGCTTCTCTCATGTGGCAGATAAAGCAAAATCAGTGACATTCACAGCCGTGCAAACAGAGTCCAATTATCTTTTCAACAAGGACACACACATTAAAAAAATCTAAATTGTGTGATTCTGTAAACATCTCTCTACACTGTGTGTAAAGTCATTGTACAACACAACACAAATACAGTAAATTCCACATCACTGCTCAAGTTGAGTTTTCAGTCCAGAAAAAAAGGATCTTTTTGTACAGGATGAATATTGTACACACTATTTTCACAAAGCAGCAATACTGAGACTGACCACGGCAACATTTCTTATGTAACACTGGTTGTATTCGTCTGAGGCTGATTTCACTGCAGTTGAGTTCAAACACCATGTGAACGCTTCATATGTTGGCTGATATTTAGACTAGAACAGTGGTTCTCAATCTTTTTACACTAAGAACCACCTGGAAAATATTGAGCTCTCAAAGTATCACCATTATGGCAAATGTCAAAATACAGTTTCAGACTGAATTCACAAATTCTAATGAGAATGCATCGTGAAAAGATTGGATGTCGCTTCGCCTGCATTGTATTCAAATACACAGTGATGTCATTTCTGACTGTACAGGAGGAGTACTACACAAGCTGCTGTAACATGAAATACGATGAGGAAACCAAAGAAATGTGACGATTAGTGTTGATATAGTGGCAGTGACTACAAATACATGAATGTATGGGCGCTGAGAAGTGTAAGAAGACTCCAAACACAAACATCAACTATGGACGTAGTCTCTCATGTGTCCTGAGGACACCACATCCACTTGTAGCTGTCCCTCATCCTTCATCCCCCCACACATGCTTCAGATGCTGGAGTAAGCAAAAAAGGAGCAAGACCACAAGTTTTCCATGTGAAGTCAGTCAGGAAGTACCAATATATTGAATAACCAACAGGAGCCGACTCCACTGTGTTTGAATGGAAAAATGGGAAAATTAGCTTTTTACTTCTCACTTGATTTAAAATGTTAGTATAAATGTTCATTTGTTCCTATTTAGATGAAAATAGATGACAAAATATGGCACATGTGAGTGGACACCGGTGTGAGTGACAGCTGGTACCGTGGTTGCAGGTGACGCCTCTGACCTTTCGGTGGCAGCAGCTAAATCAAGATTTTGGAGGCTTCAAAACATGAGTTGACTGCTTAAGTGACACAGAGTAAGAAACAGGGTGATCACATTCCCTAGTATAAAGTGAATATTTATCATGGTCCTCAAAGCACCACTACAAAGAGCTCAGTTTGAGAACCACGGCTCTAGATAAAGCAGCATAGTTTGTATATGTTATGACATTGATATAAATAACACGTTTTTATAAATCAAGAGCTTTGCAAGAGATGCATGAATGTAAGGACACTGTTGTGTTGACTTGTGTTGTGTGTGGCTCTCGTGACTAATTGGCTTGAGCATCCATGCATGTCACCGCCGTGGCAAACCTTTAGAATTTCCCCCCTATTTATTGATGAGTCCGGTAAGCACATGTAATTGTGCACTTGTGCGTGGGGTACGTGTGTCCTCCTCTGTAATTAGCATGATTGGAGAGTGACGGATGGATAGAAACACAGGAAGAGATGGTGCTGATGAGGCTATTCACCCCGCTGTGGAGTCTGCCTGGCGCCTCTTCTCGCCAACGAGTCGGCATCGTTTGAGCTCTCATCAGCGACGCGCGTGTGTGTGTGTGTGCGAGTGCGTGCCTGGTGCGTGTTCATTTGATGAGCTCTCGTTGAACAAAGTTGATTACACATTCAAAAAACCCCCCCGGCCTCTTGTTCACTCACTCCACTTAACCCATCCAAGTGATGGGCACATGCGGAAACATAATCAGGTGAGGATTATTCCTGCTGATGCTACATTAAATCCATCATATTAGAGCTGTCATTTGGCCCCAGATTAACATCTGTTAGTACTGTTGATGTTTAAACTCAGATGATTCTCAGGGCCTATTCCATTTCTACTTTTTACCAAGGGGCAGTAGTTAAAATCTAGCCCTACATTTCAAAAATGTGACCTGCCATCATGACATGAAAGATTCAATATGCTGCCTTCCGAAAAAAAAAACAGGTTTTAGTATGTACTGTAGACTGAAAACCGCTTCTTTGACGTTGGTTAATCTGGTGTGCCACTGATTCTGTGTTTGGTGTGAACGCAGCAATACACTTCAACCTACACCTCTACCACAACAAGCATCTGGACACTCTATATACCTATAAGAATCTGCAAAACCAGAGGGTTAGACTAAGTGTTATAGGCAAGCGCTGAAAGGGGATTGAGCCTCAACCTTTATGACATCATAATTTATTCCACTTTGTACAGATTACAGTAGGTGAATCAAGTCCTCTGCCTGCTTTATACTGACACAGCAATTTGTACAGGAGACCAACAAAACTTGGTCAAAACAAATCAAATAGATAATATATTAAATAATAATATTAATTCAAAAAAAGAATTAGAATATAATTTGATTAGGTTAAACTAAGAGGATTGTCACCAGCAGCCCCACAATACGGGGTAGACGATGAATGAATGAATGAATAATTAAGATTGTAGAAAGAGACAATGCTTCTCAGCAGACTTGTGTGTAAAAAAGTGCACAAGAAGAACAGTTTTCTTTGGCATCAGCACATCACTATCTTCAAAGTAGCATCCAGTAATAACAGTAAAATACCGAGCCACTGGCTGAGTTTTCTGATGGTCAAAAGCACAACCAATTTCCTCTGCCTCAAGATAGTAATACACCAACAACTCGCCTGGCCAACAGGCTCATGGGTACTTGGAGTGGTTGAAGTGAATTTGCTGTATAAACAATGTGGATCCTGGACAGGAAAATAAGATTTGCAGTGGTCTGGAACTGGGAAAGACACAGTGGTGTGTATCAGGTGAAATCACCACTAAATGGATACGACCCCAGCAGAGACGAGAACATTATGTCCAGTCGACTGTTGGACAGATGCCTTTCATATCATGTTCATAAATCCCACTGAGCTTAGGTTTCTCTCTGGTGCTGTAATTAGTCGTAAACGAGTCGGTGTTGTTCTCATGATGTTCTGAGAAACAAATCTGTCTGCACATCACACGCCGCTTTTTTAGATTCATTTCAGCATCCATAACCATCTGGCTCACTGCACTTCATTAATACTTATTTATTTAAATAAAAGTTTAGACTTTGACTTTCTTTATTTTGTTTTTTTAGAAGGATTATGGGATGATACTTGGGCAGACCAAGCCTCCGTGGGAATAAGTCGCTTTTTATTTTACATTTGCGTCCCGACTGTGAACTTGCTTTCTTGCGTTCTTTGTGATGTTGATTTGTTTCCATGGTGCTAAGACTGGCTTCTGTTGTGTTAGTTAAAGTTATCCAGTACTGTTTGTCATTGTGGTTCCAATAAAGTCATGTTGCGTCATGTCTGCTCTTCAGTTTCATGTCAGCTGACTGTGGAATTTATAACAACAGGCTTTGTGTGCTGAAAATAGACGGCGAGTCAAAAGGGCGAGTGTGTGTGTGTGACGGGTGTCAACAGGTGATCATTCTCTGCATGCGTTTGTGCAAAGAATATCAACCAGGAAATGTGATTTAATCATGTAGTGAGTGTGAAGACATGTCTCGTGTATCTTACCCGATAATAATGTGAGAATACAGATTTGATTTCTGTAGAAAAACTAGTTTCTCTCAGAAAACCAAAGAAGAATTAGCAAAATATGTCGCCGTGATTTATTAAAATGGACCCTGTGCCCTTTTATTACCTCTAATGTGTCATTGTCTGACAAAATACAGCATCACGCTGTATTTAAAGCTGATAAGCCTGCGTGTTTGTTCTGTACACAGCAAATATGCAAATCATGTGGATTTAAATATTAGTCAGACTGAGGGATATTTGTGGGAAAATACTTCCAATAATGAACTGAGATAAAAATAACTGCTTAGTGGAGAAGGTGAAATACAGTTGATGAAGATGATGTTTTCTTTATCTCAAACTATAAGAACTTGTGACTCTTAACTAAGAGAATTTGTCATTTGTTACAGAGGTGTTTCAAATCGAGGAGCTGGCTTCATACTCGATTGATTATTGTCTCTTGACAAACCTTTGAAAACCTGGATTTGATGAAGTTGTTAATATAGAGACAGAGACTTTTTGAATTCACTGTTACTGAGATGACAACGGGAGTGCAATAAACGGTGCTGGTCAGTGCACACTGATCTTGGTGCGACGGGTAAAGATGAACCAACAATCACACTGCATGACAAAATATCACATTGTCCACAACAGAAGAGAATTCTACAGCGGAACAACAGGAAAGTGTCCTACAGAGTATAAATCAGGCTTAAAGGACGCTTTTCACCCTCATTTAACAGCTTTAGAGTCAGTGTGACGGTTTAATGGCTTGTTGTGTCTGTCAACAGAAAATCACACTGCAGGTCAAAGTGGTTTTCTTTATGTGTTCTTGGGCGCTAAATGTGAACTGCTGCTGAAAGAGAAGAAAGAACAGCGATACAACATCAAAAACCTGGACAGAAAGCACAGACAGCACTGCTGCAGTAAGAGTTTAGTGGTCGACGTGATTCATGATCACGTCAGATCAAGAGATTTAGCGTACGAGTCGGAGCTCCCCCTGGTGAAAGGTCATGTAGAGCGTGACCCCTCCTCACTATGTGAATTCATAATGAGATCATAAGACAACATGAAGTCATGACCTGGGGAATCCTGTCTTTGTTAATACTGTAGTGTGAATTCAGCGTGAGCAGCGTGTCCGCGCTCCTCTTGTCAGCGATGCACATCACTGCACATGAAACAGCTCAACACGAGCAGGCGGCCTGTCCGCATGCCACACTGCAACATCTATGAAGCCCTTTAAACCTGAAACTAACATGTGTCCTGCATCGCTGGATCTGATCACACACATGGATCAGTTGTAGAACAAGTTGTGGGTTTGATTCCCAGCTCTGCTAGTCTACATGCTGATGTGTCCTTGGGCAAGACACTTAACACTTAACCCCAGCTCCTGATGGCTGTGTCGACTGTGTGTGATTGAAAGATGTGTGTTTGAACAATGCACTTTATGGATGGGGGTGAATGGAAAAACTGTAGCAGCTTTGAGTGGTCATCAAGGTTATAAGTGCTATAGTTAATACTGACCTTTTACCATTTAACGTTAACTACAGCGGAAATGTGTACCAGGGGTGTAAGAAAATAAAATATTGCAATATTTGGTGGTGATGGTGTGATACGGTGTTGATTCCGTGGTTTTCTGACAGTGATGGAGCTAGGCAATATGGGACATCATTCGATATCAATATATATCATACGATAAATCAAATCAATATTTCTGTCAAACTGGGCTATATGGCTGATGAATAATATCTCTATATTTTTAGGCTACATCCCGACAAAGCTGCACACAGGTTGTTTCTCCGGACTCATGAAAAGTTTTCATTTCAGATGTTTGTGCTTCTCAAAGGAGAGTGACAATACACTGCAAAATTAAATATGTACTGTTGATGATCTGTGTTACATTATTTTAAAATACCTTTCTTTTCAGATAATACCTGCTTTATTACTTTGTTTTTTTAATTTTACGTAAATGTTATGTGTGTTAGAAACAATGAACTTATAAATATGTTCAAATTCGGCAATAGCACAAATAATTAGCCTTGAAATGTTTCATTAAGTGACTTTTTAAAATATAATTTTTTTATATATATATATGTATATATTCACTTATGTATTCAATATAATTAATGTGATGATTATCACTGCAACAGCCTTTAAAACCATGAAACGTCACCACAGATACCTTATCACGATGTGACGATATCGAAAAAGGATATCTCGTCTCATGTCACGATATAGCTATAATATCGATACAAGTAGTGGTGTATTGTTGTTGTACTAAAGCCTCCGACCATTAGTTGGCAGTAGGCTTTTGGCCATTTGACGCTCTAATGCCATAACCACTCCTCTCTCACAAGACAAAGAAAAAAAAAGAAACTAGTGGTTTTCTTAAAGTGTGTGTAAAGAAAACACAGAGAGTTTCTCCTCGTCACATATTATATGTTTGAAAATAGTGGCTGAGAACATGCGAAAATAACTGAAAGAATTATGAAGTAAGGAATGGAAACAGATTCTCTCCATGTCTTCCTTTTTTAGTCGTGTCTAAAAATATGGCTCTCATAACTCCACAACACTTGCTTTAGTTCGTCAATATGTATTGAAATGTTGTCAACCGTGATATAAACATCATAGTTTGCACTTAAGACACACGGGATGAACACAGGGGTGTAAATATAATGCAGCAGTGAGACGAAGAGCACATGTTACTGACAGCAGTGACAGAGCAGCTACGTACACAGAGCGGCAATTACACAAATATTTGACATTTTGAAAGTGGCGTCAATCCATCGGCTGCTGCTGCTGCTTGAAGACTGAATCTGGGATTTACGCCTCACACTGGGCAGTTTAGCTTCAGGTAGTAAGCGTATGTTCGCTTGTGTTCGCTGCCGTTACCTCCCCAGCGTCTGGAGCACAACCACCACTTTCAAAGATGACGCTTCCTGCTGCTGGAGTCAATGTTTAGTCAGATGCAAGCTGAGCTGGATGCTGCCAGAGATTTGGCAAAGCATCGCGTCAGAGCAACATGCGCGCTCTTTTCACTTTGGATTGAGGAACTCTTGCTCTGGGAGATTTAATCAGTTTCCATGCATGCACGCACACACACACACACTAATATATACAAGAGCCTTTCTAGAGAAACGTGTGTTATTTCAACACAAAACAAACATATCAGGGTGACATATCTACATCCAATGTGTCCAAGCTCTGTCTCTCCTCAGAGAACTACTCTGTTGAAACAAGCAGCACACTGTTCTCCATGTGTAGCTCCTCTCCAAAATAGACTGTGTGTGAAATCACACAGCTTGTGTGACAGAGGATGTGTGAACCTTCTCTCTGCACTGGGAGGAACGCTGGTGTGTGACAAGCAGGAGCTGTGAAAACTTGGTCGAGGCCAGTGCCTGCTTCACTTTAGCTTTTGAACTGGAATGTGCTTGTGCCAGTGAAATGCTCCTCATCTTTTTATTTTCTTTGGCACGGACCAAACATTTCTAATCGATCGCTAACTGTGGGAGTAGTTGACACAAGGTCGCTGTGGGGTGAAGATGGTGCTCAGTGAACTAGGATGTGATCTCACTTGCCTACCAGTGAACATGCTAGAAATGCATTCATCAGAGATTCCACAGTCGTCACTTGCTGACAAACTCACATTCACACATTTAGCATGAACACAGGCAGGCAAGGTGAGCAGTCAACGCAAACGCTCCCTCTCCTCTCCAGCAAAAGGCCACCTGTGTGAGTGTGTGAGGTCTAGTCCTGCAGGTTGTTACTGGAGTAGAAACTGGACGTCTCGGACACTGTCTTGGAGACGCTCCTGGACGATGACCCATTCGAAGTCAGGTCCAGGGAAGAGCTATGTGGCCTGGCCCCGACCGCTGCTCCGCAGATCCCTGGACCGGCTGCCGCCTTGACCTTGGCCTGCTCCATGTCATCTCCAACCTGTAGAACCGTAGACACGGTGGTCTCCATCCGGCTGGCCTTGTAGACGCTGGTCTGGGTCTGAAGGTACCGAGTGGACTTCAGCTCCAGGCCTTCATAAGAGCCTCGAGGGACACAGGGGCAATAGTGGAAGGCTTGTTTAAAACCAGCACGAAACCTAAGACAGGAATCATAGATTAGTCTTATTGAGTTTGGTTTACTAATGCAAACATAACAGTAACCCATGCTGACATGGTTCACACTTCATCTGAAGGTAGAAAGAAGCTCCTGTAGGTCATCATCTGCACCAAACTGTTACTCTTTAATAAAACAAAAAGGCAAAAACAACCTAAAGCGGGAGGGGATGGCAAAAAGTAAAACACATACTGAGAAATGAGGGGGTGGAATGGCTCAGTGGTTAAGACCCTACCTTGTGTACCAAAGACATCATGGTCGCAAGTTCGATTCCACCCCTGGCTAATTGTACTTTATTCCATTGTAAGTTGCTTTGGATAAAAGCATCTGCTAAATGACATGTAATGTAAGAAATACACACAAGAAACTGGATCAGAAACTCCCTGGAAAACCCAGGAACTCAACAGGTTGGGGGCACACCAGTACTGGTACCGGTGCTGCCTTTGTGTATTCTTATTTGTATCCATAAAACGCAACATCAGCAGTTTGGAAATACAGCAACGCCTGTCCTGTTTTTATATTGTGACTTCCTGTGTTTTATTTTGAAAGTGACTTTCCTCTCATTTCAGACCACTTGCCCTTGCTGTCACCAGCCTGATCACCTCCCTTGATTGCCCCGATTGTTTCCACCTGTTGCCCCACTCTCATGTGTATTTAGTTTCTGCATCTCGTTCATGCCACATCCAGCCTTTGTCCACGTCATTGCCTTGTTTCACGCTCCCGGCCTTGGTTCTGATTTTATGCTCCCGTCTTCAAGTGAGTTTTTTGTTGATACGTTTTGTTACTTCGAGCCTGTTACGTTATCTGTAGTTTAGTGATTTTTTGTTTATCGTAGCATTTTCGTAGCCTGATTATTAAGATCAGAATCAATAAAGTTTGATTACAAAGTACTTGATTACAAAGAGTCCTGACCTGACACCCAAATGTTTTACAGTAAAAATAATGGAATTTTCCTTCTGTTTCTAGCCCTGAAACGACCGTCCCACAGTGAGATCACGTGGCAAGCACATCCTGAAGATGTAAACTTCAGCAGGCAGAGATCTTACGAGGTGAGGAGCCTTTTGTTCAGTGTAGAAAAATCTGTGTTTTGCGGGTCCCAGACAGACTCAAGTGTGTACTTTCATGATCATGAAATCCTCTTGACGTATGGATTAACATAACTGAATGAAACAAACATAACTGGATTAGCATTTATTGTAGTGATCCTAAACCAAATCTGTGTTTATATCTTCAGTTGACAAATTTCTTTTAATATCACACATCAGAAGCAGCCAGTTTGGAAATCTTCCTAATTTGACATCACTGTTTACTCTGCGCCACAGCTTGACATGGAACCACAACAGACTGAGTGAGAAAGTGACTGACTCAGTGATTTTATTCTAATCAAGGTTATATGTTGCAAACGGTGATAAAATATAAAACATGGAGCAGTTTGTGGTGTTTCTTCACATAAAATGCAGGTGGCATTTACCGATGATGCGTTTAACGAGCTCTGGATGTTTGACTTACTTTAGAAATTCTAGAAATGACATTCAAATGGAATCACAGGACGACCATTTTGTATGTGGAATGTAGAAATCACAGATAGCTGACAACCCACAGAGGCAACACTTCACCTCAGCAAACACAGCAACATTGAAAAAACAAAGAAAAAACCTGACAGAGAGGGAAAGAAGGGGGGGATGGAGGAAATGTCAACGGCAGAGAGCAGAAGAGACGAGGTGAGACTGATGGAAAAGACGAGGAGAAGGCCACCATCAGCCGTGCATTTGAATTTAAATCAGCCAAACAAAAGCCAGTCAATATCCTGTACAGAATGACTCAACCTCAGCTCACTGTGGTTCAACACACACATTTGCATTTTTCAAATTTCAGAACTGAGAACAACCAAGTGTGAAATCTCATCTCTCTGACAGCACAAAGACAATTACCAGGTGGCTGCAGTGTGGAGACAATGGGAGATGATTGATTACAGACAACAAGCAGAGCTGACCATCTGCCTTTATTTTGCCACATAACCATCATTAAGTTCATTAACATTTTTGTTGACAGACCGGCTGCCGATCACGTTCAGTTTGAGAGTAAAGTGTTCGGCACAGACGTGTTTCAAAATGTGTTGATAATCTTAGAGTTTTGTTAACGTCAGTCCATGTGGTGAAGCTTCTCAGGTGCTTTCTTCCCAGACAAATGTTCTCAAAGTGAGGATCAGCAGCTTTTCTCTTTCCCCCCGCTGATCATTAAGGGTGCAGCTGTGTGCATGTATGTGTGTAGTACATCAACGGCTGCACTCCTGAAGGTCAGTAAACAAGAAAGGAAATGTCCTTCCTCTGACAATTTGCAAACTTTTCTTTAAACAACAAAACAAAAACATGTTTTTAGGTGTCGATAGTGGTTAACTAAAGTTCAACACATTAAGTGATTAATATGAATAGACACTGTGGAGTGGAACAAGACTGCAACTCGAGCAAAACAAAACTTTATTTGAAAAGTAGAAAACTGAATGTGACAAAGGATTGTGGACATTGACCCAATCCTGTCTTATGACTAAAATACTATTTAGTTTTAGTCATGTTTTTGTCATCTGATTTTTGTCATTTAGTTTCAGACAAGTGAATATAATCATATTTTAGTTGACTAACCAAAAAAAGCGAGTAGAGTCGAGTCAAACCGAGTAGTACTAGAACTGTGTAATGGACAGGCACAATACTTCTTCTAGTCCAGTTGATGTCACACTTTGATTTTGGCCAAAAGAGACAATGAAGGAGATGGTAAATGTGGATTGTTGCCTGAAATTGTGCGAGTAAGTCCACTGGTCCCCCCCACATGTGCAGCTCAACGTTCAGGGAAAACAAACCAATCAAACGGGGCGAACTCCTAGTGAGAATTTGCCGCTTCTGGAATGGAATGTGAGATCAAGTACACGTGTGCGGAACGCTACGCTGACATTTTAGTATGAATGGGCACACACGCAGAAATGATAGCGACTCAATGTGGACACGGATCATGGAACGTGTGACCCAGACTTAAATATTTAAGACTTACACTTGAGTGTGTCTGTGAGTGTAGGGGCTGCTGACTGACCTGTCGTTGAGGCAGCAGTAGATGATGGGGTTGTACATGGTGGAGCTCATGGCCAACCACATGATGGCCAGGTAGACCTGCTGGATGAACCTCTCTTCAGACATGTCAGGAAAGAACTCGTGCAGCAAGAAGTAAACGTGGAAGGGCAGCCAGCAGATGGCAAACGTACACACCACCACGATCATCATCTTCACCACCTGTTGGACACAAAACGTCAGAGTATTTATGTCATAATTAAGCGATTATGTCTTGATGACTTTAAAGGGCAATGCAATTTAACAAACCCATTTCCAGTTTCTGTGAGGACATTTGGAGCAGGAAATGAGAATGCAAAGAGTACCAGTTCTTTTATGCATAACACAGAGACACCCAGGTAAAATGAGGCTAATAATCATCGTGTGTGTGTGTGTGTAGATAGATAGATAGATAGAGAAATGGTGCTTTTCCACCATACAGTTCGTCACGGCCCAGTACCAGGTGCTATCCCTAATGGAAACGCACAAAAAAACCTTGCACAACAGTGGAAAAGAGCCAAAAGTTAAGACTTCTGTCATTTTGCAAAGAAAGAAAGAAATGTATAAAATGGAGAGTTGGGTAATAAACATAAAGTGAGTGTCAATATCAGTGCATTCTTTCATAGATGGAGAGATTGCCTTAGGTTATATGTTTATCTGTCTATGTTAATCTGGTGGGAAGAGTTCAGGACAACAACAAGAAGAGTTTTCATTATAACTTAATATACTGCAAGTGGCGGGCCTCATGAAATCAATTGAGGGGCCACATGAGGCCACACAAAGTTTGTGATATTGGTGCCATCCCTATTATTTACTAGTATTTTACGAGACCTTGCTTCATCTGTAAATGAATCAAACATATTGTATAAAATCTGTCTCAGAAAACCATTGAACACAGCTGTGTCACAACAGGTACTGTCACTTTTGTTGCTCCTTGGATGTTGGGACTGCAGTTGTGCAGTGATTGCCTCTAAGAACTCAGACTTCAGCTTCTCTTCCTGCTAACAAGCCCCATGTCTGCTGTCCAGACAAATGGCGACAAATCTGTCTGTTCAGAAAAAAGGCTCTTTGAACTTTCTATCCGTCAAAATGGAAACCTAATCCTCTGGGACACGTCATTAGGGTCATCAATAACAGGCAGTCAACTGAAAATAATGTACAAAGACAGACGTTAACAGACAGTGCCTCATTGAAGTTGGAGGTGTTTACAGATACCATGGTTCCAAAGTAAGTAATCAGTCACAGACACTGCTCCAGCTCTCTTATTGTTTCAGCCTTTGAGTAAACAAAGGAATTAGTAGAAAAATGGGATTTAAGTATAACTTCATTCTAAGTTCATTATAGTAGCATCAGCATTTTAAACTTCTGGTTCTAAATTAAATTGACAGGACCACCAGGGCTAATAGAGTTTATCCAGAGCAAGGCGTGAATACCACTGTTGAGTCTAATAACATAAGGTTGGGGTTCTTCAGTAGAGGCCTAAACAGAAACATAGACAATGACTCCGAACATATATCTAAGATAGCACACCCCCATTCAGCAGTCACAACAAAATACATTTTACTGAAACGGCCTAATCGTTTTGGTACCAATCCAAGAAAAGCAAGAGTTTGGTTCCACATCTGAGCTGTGTATCAGTTCAGCCAATACTGTTTCAGATGTTTTCCAAAAAAGGAACACCTTCAACGTTTGTGTAAAACTTAATTGTACTTCATGAAAAAAACCAAAAACAAACTATGAAGTTGAGTTAGCCAGGCTAGACCATCACAGCAAAAATAAATAAATAAAATAAGGTAAAATCTTAAGTTCATCGAGTCAATCCAAAACACAAATGTATCAAAGCAAATGTGATGGACTGACCATTGGTGCCACAAGAAATGTCTGTAGAAAGCTTCACAATGCCCTTGTGTCAAAAAGACAAGTCTCTTCAGGTGTCTCAGTTTGACATTTTGACACCAAAACTGTGAACACACCTGACTTATACTGACAGGAAAGATTGAGAAATGTCACAAATGAGCACAGTTGACCTGGACAACCACCAAAAGGCGAGTAAAAGAAAAGTGGGGGATGGGACTCATCCTGCTTCCTGCTGTTCAGATGATAATTTCATCGTGAACATTTTAACAACATAAATATTTGAGCTACAACCAGATCAGGGCAGCAGCGACGTGCCAAAGGGCCAAAAAGCTGTGTCATTTCCTGCCATCTGAAGTGCATTACCTTGCGTTTGGCGGTCAGCTGCTCCTTGTAGCGATCAGAGGAGTCTCCGGGGATCTCACTCGCCCACAGGGTCAGTCCCACCACCAGATAAGCACAACCCATCACCAGCAGAGGAAGGAAGTAGATCAGGATGGCCACACACACGTGGTACCTACAACAAAACATACAGCCCCATGTCACACACTGTATAAATCATAGAAATGGTTCGCTGATAGGAAAATCTATAGGTGAGTTATGGGAACCACTGCTTCCCATGTCTCCTGAGGGGAAGTGCTTTTCTTAAGGGGGCAGTGGACAGCTATGCACTATAGGTATGCAGGGTTTTAAACAACACATTTACAACCAGTCACTCCCATCTATGACTTAATTGTCATGTTTATGGGCAACTCAGTTTTCTGTAATTAGGGAAGTGGATAAGAGAAACATGATTTCCCTTGGTACAACAAATAATTCGTGTGTGTGTACTTGTGAACTAGCAGAACAGAGGACTTTGGTGTTGTTGCACACTCACAAACAGGGGACTCCACGTTGAACAGGGGACATTTTTCATTTGTCAGGTGTTAGTCATGCTTTAAATCAAGCTAAAATCATCTCTAAGACACTCTGGTGATTTTTTTTCTAATAGTAAGCAAAATTTGGGACATACAGTATATCCTAATGACAGTATATATGTTGAATGAGAGAGATTGTATAAAAGATAAAATATTAATAATGTGATTTAATTGTGTAACTACTGTTTTTAGTCTTTTTTCTTTTTAATTGCTTTTTTTCTATTTCTGTCTTTTGGTCCCTGCATCACTGCAGCTTACTGCAGAATTTCATAAATGATCTTCCTGACATCTGAAGGGCTCTACAGATCAATAAAATTGATCCGAGAGGATTTTGAAGTAATTCAACACAACACAACAGCAAACCAGCATGAATTGAGCAAGCTTTCTACCTTTGTGTTTCGACTCAGTGTGACACAATTTGTCACACTTCTATCGCATGTCAAGCACCATGGGAACATTTTTTAAGCCGCTGGCATCTCTGGTATTTGATTTGTGTTTCCGTAACTGAAACTATTGGTTTGAGAACATCATCATTTTGAGGTTTGAGAAAAAACGATCAACATTCTCTAATATCTCAATGTTTTGTTATTTACAGATTGATTTTGCGTCATAAATGTTATTTATTGTGAACTAAACATTGTTCCAAACCAAAGCAAAAGGTTTATTTTCTTTTTAAATATAGTCACGAGCAAAGTTATTGTGACATCATGACAGAATGTCTTGATATAATTTTGAGCTCATATTGCTCACCAGGACTGGTACTAAGGCATGATTGGTTTCTAAGTGATTTTCCCTGAAAACAGCTGCCTACTGCTGTGTGTGAGATGAATCAAATGAGAGCAGGGAGTGAACCACAAACAGTGAAGTTGTGGCCATGGAAACCAAATATATCAGCCAAAAGACGCTGAACTGCTTTAAAAAGCGGCCAATAGAGGAAACAGATGATAGTGAACTGTGTGATGACACTATAATGTTTCATTCACACTAAATCTGTTAGAAAAAAAAAGGCAATTAACACCATTCCCATTGCCAGTGATTGGTCCGCCTTAAGTTTTTTCACACATGAAACAAAATGACTCAGATGAAGTAGAAAACAACAGCAACAGAATGAATAGAGTCCCAGCGACAGTGTTAGAGTCTTTACTATCTCAGTCTCTCTGAAAGTCTATTCATTCATTCATTCATTCATTCATTCATTCATTCATCGTCTCCCGCTTTATCCACTTTGAAGGTCCCAGAGAACTGGAGCCAATCCCGGCTGACATAGGGGCCACACCCTGGACAGGTCACCAGTGTATTGCATGTCCAACATATAGAGACAAACAACCATTCACTTTTACATTCACAATGAGTGTCCAATGCATGTTTTTGGACTGTAGGAGGGAACCTGAGAAAACCCATGCACTCCACATGGAAAGGTTCTCGTTTGGACCACGTTGTGAACTCTGGTCTTTTTGCTGTAAGGCAGTAGTACTAGCCACTATTCCACTGTGTGGTCCCTTTTAGTCCACTCAAATGATGAAATAAGAAACATTGGGTGCTGTCCCAAATTTGAATGTACATCATACCCTGTGTTTCCATCATGGTGCAGTTTGGTACAGTATGGTATGGTATGGTTTGGAATGATAAAGCCCTGGGTCAGGCTTGCGTTTCGACTGAGAAGAGTATTTTTACTTGGGATATTTATACCGGTCGCAAGGGAGTGACGTTTTTCTGTCACGCAATCAGCTGACTGTTGTGGGAAGAGTCAGTCTATTGTTGCTCCACCCTGACTGTACTGTACCATTTTACTCCTCAAGGGAAAGGTGCCAAAGAATGGAACAAAACATACGTACCATGCAGTACCAAACCAAATTGTTCCACTCAATGGAAACGCGGCTATAGTGTTGCACCGAAAAAAAAGAAAGAATAAAAGATGCATTTGAAGAAATAAAAAGAAAAGAGAATATAGCACATTCACCCAGGGGAACAAAGCCAGTCGGACTGAAGCCAGTGCATTGCCAAAGTCAAACTCAGGGTAAAACATATAACAGTTCTTAAAAGACATTAATAGATTTAAGAAAAAAACACTAAATACTGTTTATTACGAGCATTTTCCTTCGTGCAGAGCCCAGCAATGTGATTTATTTTGAGGGCAATTCAGTGGCAGTGAGCATATCCTCATTAATAAAAGCCTGTGAATCTATTTTCCAGCCTGTCAATCCCCTCCAACCCTGAAGCACTGACACAGCATGTAGCTAAAATAAAAAGTTATTAACACGAATCATGGTCATTAGTGTGTTAGCTTTTGCAAATCTTTGCTTGTAACACTATTAAAGATGTGCGGGTCAGCAGTGAAGACGTCCGCTTCGATCAATCGTCTGAAAATCTTAAACCGCTTATGAAATAATTGAGTGTGACAGTTTCAGTATGGAGCTAATGATTTGCTAATCCATCACAGACACAGTGTTTGATCTCGTTAACTGCCTGTAAAATGTGCCTGTTCATTTACAAAATGCCAGAACATACGTGCACACGCACGTGTGTGTGTGTGTGTGCATTAGTGTCCATTATCATGCGGGACATTCTGAGGTTGAACAGAGAATGTTTATTGTCTGTTGCTATGACCTCCTGACTGCAGCATCCCTAGAGGGACAATCAATTTCCTTCCCTGTCGTTGCAGTAAATGGGCCTCACAGGCTCTTTCCTTGGCAAATAACTACAATTATGATAATCCCACTGATGAACAGGTGCTTTCATCACAGTATAAAGACCTGCAGTACATACACTGCACAAATGTTTCATCACAATGTTTCATCACAAAATTGCTTTGGACCAACTCCTGTCCTCTAGGGGGAGCTTTAGACCCGGGTCATACTTTCGGCGTTCACTGTACACAGAGAGCTGCTTTACATCTCTGTGTGCGTACATAGCTCGAGGTCCATTCATACTCAAATGAAGTGGACCAATATTCCAGAGACCACGATCAATAACCTGGTCTCTGTGCAGTTCTCTGTGACGCTTCAGCTCAGAGTCTTATTAAGGTGTTTCATTTTTAAATGTAAACTGCTCATTTTAAAGCAGTTTATTGTGAATCAGAATCAAAATTCACCTTCTACTTCCATTCATGGAAAATGGGAGCAAGAACAATTGTGTTGCATTTATTTATGTTGTTGTGTGTAATTTTCATTAGAGATGCCTCTTAACACCCTGCTGTGTGAAAATAGTATTTGACGTCTTTTCTTTTTTAGACTGTGCTTCTTCTTCAGAACTCTGTAATCCAAATTACTGTTGGCCTGCTGTGACACTAAGTGGCTGAACACTGGGGGAAATCATTCAAAGTCAAAGGGTTTTGTTGTTGGGAGGTTTTCTTGGCCATTGTATATGATATATTTTGTATATATATATATGACAGATAGATTCACTCATGCTCCATCAAATCACCTTAACGAGGAGGTCATTAAAACATATGTTCACACAAAAAAAACCCCAAAGAGGAATTGTTTTTAACCCTCTCATGACCGTCTGGATTTATATTGATTTTATGTAGTATTGTTCAAAGAGTGAGTGCTTCAGAGCTTTCTGCTCCTTTTTCCAAGATAACTTTAACTTTTGATATCAGGCAGTTATTCAACTGTTTAGGAATAAACTGACATCACAAACTGTGAGAGTGGAGGGAGAATCAACTCACTGCAATCAGGTGTGTGTGTGTGTGTGTGGCACTGATTGGCGTTGATGAAGCTCAGGTGTGGGGAGTGTTCATATACCCTGAGTCTCCAGTGCTCTGTGCTGTCTCACCTTCACAGATAGTGAGAGCTTCTCCCTGTGGCTTCTTAAGTTGTCGGTGTGTCTATAAACACCAACTCAGATCTTTGTGTGTGTTTCCCGGTGTATAACTTGTGGTGCTGGAGAGTTTGTTGTGACTTCAGTGTTTTGGGTTATCAAAGGTCTTCCGGGCAGGGCAGCCTCTAGACAATTGTGGTTTAGTTAATTATTTTAGTGGTTTATTTCATTAAGGAAGCCTGTAGTGGCTCTATACAGTTTTGTTGTTTTTTTTCTCTCCCCTTTTCAATCTATCACTATTGCGATTTTGTGGTTCTCCCTCTGACGAATCTCCTAAAAATGAAAACCAATCACAAACGGGGGTTTTGTCCCCCTGCTGTGCTAGAGGCAGACTGAACACGGTGACGACAGAGAAGCGATGCCTGGCAAGAAATGATATTACTAGACAGCCATCACTTGTAAAACTACAACAAGCACGTTTGTTGACACGTTCTCTGTCACTGCAAACATCATCCCGATCGTTGGTCTAATTGGTTGTAGGTCAATCCAATTGGGTATGGGAGGATTTTGATCTGCTGGTCACGCATTTTGGCTCTTTCCAGACTCATACTCGATCTCAAATGAGGTTGAGATGCAGTCTGGCGTTAGCTTGGCTAATTGTTTGGTGAAAACAAAGAGAACTGTTTTTGTTTTGCCATTTAAGAAATTCATTTTATAATTATGTCTACATTTACTGCACTGTGGTCACTGTGGCTACTTTAAAATGAACCGTGAGATCATAAGATTCTGTCCCTGAGAACCTTAAGGGGGGGAAGGACTTCTGCTCCCTCATTAGATTAATGGGCAAGAGCACTCCACAGCTCAGTGGGAGAAAGAGACGGCAGCGGTGGCTGAGTGAGTGTGACAGAAGAGAGTAAGTGACACTCGTGAGGAAAAAGTACCAAGATGAAACGATAAAAGTCATTTTCTGATTGATACGTTCTATTAATAAACTTTGCAGTAAAGGATTTCCATGTAAATGTGACTGCGGAACCACATGCTTTATCCTGTACTTTTATACAGAGAAAGTATAAGCTTGATTTATACACATTTGATATTTGGTGCATTTTCTTTGGCGTTTTTTGCTTCAGTGAAAGGTTTCAGTCGTCTGCATAGCAAACACCGTCCATCAGCCGCCGCTTTCATTTATATTACAATGTCCCATCCTGCTCAGTGTCTCTGAGAGGACAAATCAATGACATTTCACCATTGAAAAATATCTGGAGTGAGACCTTGCGTGTTCCGATCAGACGCTGAAGAGTTGATGCTTTTCATTTCCAGACCAGATGCACTGACCTTCAAAATCAATCCTGTTCTCTCAGTCTCACTAATTCACACCTCCGTGTGTCTGTTTTGATGTGTTTACCCTTGCTACACATCATGCTAACCAATGTTAAAATAGTTTTGTTGTATTTGATTAATTTGATAAAAAATAAAACTATAGCGTGCACATGAAAATCTCAGTTTGAGGACCTAGACTTCACCCTACTCTTCATAAGTGTTGGAAAGGGTTGAAACGTCTTACTAACACACTATTTGTGTGACAAATGTGACAGTTTCCATGATATGAAAGGAAACTGTAAAGCAACACATTTACTAAAATGCATAATTTCTTTTCCTCGACACATTTTTAATGTGTCATGCATCAGAGAATAAATCAGGCTTTAATGAACTGAGAAAGCAGATGTGAGTGTGCTGTTAAACCTAATTCACACATGCAAAGGAACATTCTCAGGATTTCCAAGTTTGCTTCTAGTCCTACTTCTACCCAATCATATCACGAGCCTAGTGATTATTATAACTCCAACGCTAATGAAAAAGGTGAACGACAACAAAACAGTGGGTTCCTTTTAAAATTCCCATCACTTCCCTCGATCAGTAATCTACATAACAGTGAGCTACTTAGCTCTGAGAGCCACTGTGGCTATTTCTCAAATCAACTATATCACAAATCACTCCAGGTTGATGTTATGCTGCACTGTGTTTGCCATAAATATGTCACAGTACTGCAGCACTTTACAAAATGGATCCAATACCCTCAAATTCCCCATCAACCAAAAATGACGGTTGCCGTGCAATGAGTAGTATGTTGTTGGAAATTCCATACGACTACACTTTATTTACTTTATTTCATTACATTACATGTCATTTAGCAGACGCTTTTATCCAAAGCGACTTACAAAAGTGCATTTAAACATTTGGGTACAAATAAGAGCTAGAAGTAAGTAAGAGCTTCAAGTAGAACAAACTATGAAGTGCTAGTCATAAGTGCGATGTACAAGTTTTTTTAATTTTTTTTTTTATATTTATTATATTATAATTACTTTCATTGCTCCTGTTCTACACACTAAACACTAACTGAATAGAGTAACTCACTCAGCTCTCAGCCCACTTCTTGGCATTAAAATAAATCAGGCATTGGGCGGCGTTAGCTGCAGAAGAGGAGGTTTAGTTTTCAATTGTTATTTTATAGGTGGATTTCCTCGCACTGCTCTCAGGTGGCTCGGCTAAATGCAACAGTGCCTCTGTTAATACTATTAGTGACACCTGTGCCTTTGTGGAGGAGGGAAACGCAGGAAAACTTAATCTTGTCTTTAATTAAACGGAGAAGACGAGCATTTTAATGCAACACGACTCAGTGCTGAGTACAAGGCAGCAGGCCACAAGCCACAGAGAGCGTTTAACCATAATGCCGAGGAAAATTAATTCACAGTAAATGGAAGCTGCTACCATCCACTCAGCAGAGGGAAAAATGTGATTTGTATATACACAAGTGCTCATGGTAATGAGTTCTGAGGGAAATGATTAATTCTACTGTATGTTTGAGTGTGAGTTTAATAGGCTGGACAAGTGTCTATCACATTTATTATTTACACAACACAGTTTCATTTAGCAGAGTAACATCTTGTTTCTGTTAGACATCTGCTATTGAACATAAAAAATGAAAATTAAACAACTGGAGCAACTTTTACATTTTTTTTGTCTGATTAAGGTTTGAAGTTAAGAACAGAAAAACAACCAGAATTGCAAAGTTCTGCTCAGTTCTGTTCCGATTAAAAAAGTGACCCAAGCTGTGCTCTAACCAAGTGTTCCTGTCTTTATCCACCATGCAGCCTAAAAAAAGAAATAAGAAATTCTCTGTGATGACCATCTTTTCATGTATCCCTTTTCCCATCGTTCACTCCGTTAGTTTTGTGAGATCTGCCCATGAAACGGTGTAAAGTATAAAATGGAAAAGTGTCAGGAGTTTCACCACTGAGGCCCAAACGTTGACGGCTGATTTGATTTTGGATTTCAACACAATGAAGCCAAAGAGAGAAAGAGTTGGACAATTGAATCAAATAAAATCAGACCAATCGATTTGAGAAAACAGTGAAGAAACTAAGGGCCATTTGTCAGTTGTCTGAGGGATGGAGAAATCTCAGTATACAGCGATGATGAAAATGACACACTCATGTCCATCTAAGTGGCATATGGCATCTTCCTCAAGTGCTCCTTCATCCTAACTCCTCCAGACAGTGAATCATCATCATCATCATCATCACAAGTGTGAATCCTGCAGAGAGAGATGATGGATTGATTTACTCGTCCAACTGATTTGCATGATTAAAGTGGCTTTGCAGTGGTGGAGAATCAGTTCCAGCATCCCAGAAAAAAAGGCTTTTCTGGGATTGAAGACACAATGGTGCCATAAAAAAAACTACTCCAGCAGCTACGGTGTGTTGTTTATGAGAAGTAAGAGACTGACGAGCTCCTGTCATCACACATGTTTGCCCTTGATCAATCCAAAAATGTAAAAGCTTCTTAAAGTGTTGGTTTTTTGATAATCACAAGATTATATTCATTTTTTTTAAATTATAGTTTGATAGAGACCAAATTGTGTTATAATGATGACACTAAAAAAAAAATCCAAATTTCATTGAATCAGTAGCAACTAGACACTCATATTGATTTTCTTTCTGATCCAATACCAAGTAAACTCATAGGTCTGGTCGAGAAGGGGGCGTGTCTAGTACAAGTCATGAGGAATGTGTATGTATGTGTATATTTAAAATAAAACTGTAATGGTAAGAAATAACAATATATTTGAGAAGCTGAAAAATGACCAGATGTGAGGAGAACTCAGTGACATTAACTTCATGTTTTAAATGAATAGTTTAATCATTTTAGAAAGGTTTTTTTAATTAATACCTTCATTCTTATTTCTATAGTTTGAAGAATTCAGAGAACACCTGTAATTTGAGCATCACTACACAAGCCTGTAGAGAAGCCTCAGGTCTTTTATTTCTTCCCAACATTAGAACTAAAACATTTCAGTGAAGCCTCCTTCAGTTATTTATTTATCTATTTCATTGTATCCGTTACTGTTTACCTTTAACTCCTTATATAGACATCCTGGGGGTGGTGTGTGTGTTAATAGGTCACATACTCAGGCTTTTAAAAAATGCCATTTTATATCACATTTTTATTAGTGACGTAAAGTCACAAAATAGACCGAGTAAAACATTCAACTGTGACGCGTTTCCAAATTTCACAAATTCAGTCTGATTTTAAACATCACGAGTACTTTTTGCCTATAGTTTGTGCTGGGAAAAAAAGGATATAAAACCCTCTATATTGCACATTCATTCCATAGTAATGGGAAAAAGCAGCTGAAATGCTCTGTGTTCTTCGGGTTAACACTCTGTCAGTGTACCTGGATACTGAGTGCCAGCCTCAGAGCATTCTCTCCCCAGCAGCACCTGGCGTTCTCTCCTCACCTCCTCATACTCTGCACCGTGATTACATTTCAGATGCCTGACAAGGTTGGCGGTGTTGCCACAGAAACTCACGGTGCTTTGACAGAGTTCACACACCGTGTGTGTGTGTGTGTGTGTGTGTGTGTGTGTGTGGGAGAGGCTCATTCATGCAACTATAGCAAAGTAAAAAGTAATTCCTGTCAACAAGTTTCTGTTGTTATGAAAAAATACATGTTTACCCCAAATTAGAGCCGGCAAGTGTAAATACTAAAAAATGAAGTTTCGTGTCAATCCACACAACACTACTCTCATAAGGGAGGTGAGATATTTTCAACAAATCTAGGGCTGCAAAGATTAATTGATTACAAAATATGGGTTTTTTTAAAAAAAAAAAAGAAGTTAAACAGCTATTTGAAGTGAATATTTTTTGGTTTCATCGCGCCACATAACAACAAAAATCATCATTAAAACTGAATCATTATTGAAAACTCAATATTTCAAGGTTTTGGAATGGACCAAACAATAAGTCGAAAATAATCAGCAGGTTAATGAATGATGAAAATAATTGTTATTTGCAGCCCTAAATAAATCTACAATTCAGTACGAATGAGAATCTCCATGGACACTAAGAATATCTTTGCTCAGTCTTTGTCCTTATTGTTTATTTTAGGGAATACAGATTGTCGATTGGAATATATTATTATTATTATTATTATTATTGTTATTATTATTATTATTATTATTATTAATAATAATAATAATAATAATAATAATAATAATAATAATAATAATAATAATAATAATAATAATAAAGTTTGCACAGAATTACATCAACAAGTGTGAGAGCTATGAAAGGGCTTCATGAGTTGGATACTAGAGTAGCTCAGGGAAACATGTGGTGGTTTTGTCTCTGGAGATTTACTTGGACCACTGCTTCTGGTTGTCTTGTCTAGGTTTTTTGAGATTCTCAGGAATTAGATTCTGAGTTGTCCTTGACAAGGACACAGCAAGTTAGCACTGAACTGGATCAACTCCTTATCCTGTGGAAGAAGTTCAATATCCCCTTTTGTCAGAAAGGACAGACCAGGCTTTTTTCCATTGTTCATCACTTCACTGCACTGCTGTGGTCAGACTGTTAAACTCCCACATCCCAATCTCACGTGACCTTATTGAATCTACTGAACTGAACAGTGATGAACAAGCACGAGGGATCTTAAACTCTTGCTGCGCACCAAGGACATTTTTCCTGTTTCAAGTTAATCTTCTTAAAGGTCCAGAATGTAACATGCAAACTCCATGCAGAAAGCATTTTAGCATCCCTTTAAAATAAAATAAGAAGTTTGGTTTTCGTTGCCCTTTATTTGGACTTTAGGGAAGGAAGGGTCTTGTGCCGTCACATTTCTACAGCAGCCTGCTTTGCAAATGTGACACCACAAATGTATGATCATAACTCTATTACATATATATTTTTTTGAGTCAGTACAAACGTGTTTTTTTTTACAGTGTACTATTTTTTGGTGCAATTTTCTGGTGCAACTTCTATTTGGTAAAATAAAAGACTTGATTAGGATGTGCACATCTATACAGTTAGCTCCCAATGCTAGCTCCGGTGTAAATGAATTAAACTAACATTTCTTTGTGTAACATGTGGAAACTATAAGTAATGGTACATTCTAAAAGTGGTTTGGAGTCCTCAGTTGTGATGTCATTTATCATATAGTTGATGTAACAGATGTTGTAATAGACAGTTAGTGACACTACTATACTTTTCCTCCAGCCTATCGTGATACCACTTCTAGTTCTCTTAGATTTCTCTGTGAATCTCAGGTGGGTTACAAAATTAAAGAAGTAAATTATCAAAAGCTTGAACAAAACAACTCAAATAATCAATGCAGTTGCTCTTGTAATGGCGCCAAACACAGGGAAATGGACTATAATGAATTAAATCCAATCACCTGATTTTATAGCCAGACATTTAGGTTTAACTTGTTCTGAATAGACTTTCCTCCGTGAGTCAGTGAACCCAACAAAGCTCAGTTGTCACAAAGAACATTGTCCATGAAGTACTTCACTGCAAAGATGCAGGAACTTTAGGTACACATGACTCTTAGAGGTGGTGCACTGCCTCTGTGGCCCATCTGCTCTAAGGTTTGAGGGGTTTTGTTCTCAGAAATGTCGTTACATACCTGGGTTGTATGAGTTATTTGAGATCTTCCTCTGATGTCTGGCATCAACAAGGCATTGAGCTGATGCTCAGTGTATCAGAATATTCTCTGTAAACTCTGGAGATGGAAGTGTGTGTGAAAATCTCAGCAGTTTCTGAAATAATCAGACAAAGTGGCAACTGATCATGATGTCTTAGTTTAGAGGCATCACCTGCAACCAGCTATCAATCACCCTGGTGTCCACTCATATGCAGCATTCTATTGTCTATTACCCTCTAAATGGGAACATCATTTACAAAACTAATATCATGTTTGACTGAGGAAGAGCGCAGGATTGAGATCATTTGTCTGTTTTATGTATTTATGCGATGTACAGCACTTTGGTCAACTCGGTTGTTTTTAAATGTGCTATAGAAAGAAATTTGTATTGGAATGGATTAACTCCTAAGGAGGAGTTTATTGAGGTTATAAATCAAAAGGGAGGTAGGTTCATTTTCCCACTTCTATTCAAACTAACTACTTTTTGCAAGCAGAGAGGTTGCCCCCTGGTGGCTATTCAATATAATGTTACTTCCTGATTGACTTCACTAAAGAAACTAGATGAAGACACTGTTAAATTTGTGTTATACATGATCTATGACTGTTTCCCATTTTTTTTACATGGAGACTCACTTTTTAAAGATGGCAAACTATCGTGATCTAAATCTTAATATAAATCTTGGTCTCGTCAAACGTTGTGCATAAGGTAGCAACTTATTTGCAGCCATATTTGTAACTTCTAAAATCTGAATTATTATTAGTATACATGTTATTTAAAACATATACACATAATCTCCTGTGACCCATCTGTGGGTCCCGACCCAGTCTTTGGAAAACACTGGTCTATGACTATGACTATTGGCTGATTACATACAGTATTTCCATCAGTTGAGCAGGCGCACTAATGAAGTGGCTGCTGAGTGTGGAAGTGTAATTAAAAATGGAAGAAAAACACTTAAGTGCATGCACATCACATTTGATTATAGTGCTTGATTAAATATTTTCTTAATATTTTATTGTCTTAACTCTGGCGTACAACCAATACTGGTCCCACCACAATTCATTATTCTGTGAATGGCACTTTTCAAACTTGCCCATTTATAGTGAGCCAGATCCTGTCTCCCTGCGGGGCCCCAGGAGACCTGTAGCCCCCACTGATGGATGATGCTTCAGGGAATAGTGGCTGTACTATTTCACCTTGCTGTCATACAAGCTCAGTCAATGAAGGCACTCTCAGTGGAGGTCACAGACACTGAATTATACACCGTAGCTGATATTGTTTTAATTTCTGGGGCCGCTGCCTCTTCGCTTTGCACAGCAGACAAACACGTGTCAAATGTATGTATTTCCTGACTCTGTGTGTGTGTGTGTGTGTGTGTGTGTAGTCTATTAATGCAAATATGACAAATCAATTCTTGGTGACTGAGCATCTGTCAGTTCAAAACAATATCTTAAAATGAGCTGTATCAGTGCAGGCTACAGTATATAAAAGAAGGTGATTCATCAAATACCTCATTTAAAAAAAAGGCAGGTCTTTGGATCAGTATACATAATTCATGAATGTGTGTTTGGAGGAAGGGCAGCTGCTTTTGTGACTTGGCCTGCCAACAGATGCAAAAGAATACTGGAGGGGGGTAACAGGACGCCCTGCTCTACGTCGTCTTCCTGGCACTAACCACCGGTCCGTGTCATGCAGAGCCCAATTTAGTGGGTAGAGATCACAGAGTACAAGGTGTGCTCAGACTGTGATTAACTGTGTGCGTGAGAGTTTCAATGTGCATCCAATACCATAAATTATAGCCCTGTTTCCGATCGAGCAGCACCGTTGGGTTCAGTCCAGTGTGTTACTCAATTATTTGCATTTTCTTTGTCAAAAAGTTGCTCAGGGTACTAAAAATAATGGACCCACTCTTTGGCACCCGAGCTGCATTTTCCCACCAAGCAGTGCAGTGCTGTTTGGAAAGTAAACCCCAGCTTGTTTTCATACAGACGCACATTTACATGCTTACACATTAAACAGTGATGCCAATCTTTTTTGTGTGGTTAGAGGAAGAGTTTTCAAAAAATAAGACTCAGATAAATATTTATTTTAGAGTAAGAACTCAAGGATTCAGGAAGGTCAGAGTGGAGCACACATGGTTACAGGTCAATGAAAATCCTATTAAACCAGCTGCCACGCTCGATGGCAAAGACTCAACAAGGATAATTGCACAATCTTGGGCCCCAAGGTTTTAGACCACGGTAATATAGTCAGTCAGTTTCATCCGCTTACTTTGAATCATTTGTGGTTGATCCCTGCACTGTGACACCAAGTGTTAAAAGCACCAAAACCCTCGGGGCAAAGTGAATGAGGTGGACATACGAAGTCTGGTGTTAAAGATCGACTCACGAAGCGAGATGCTGAACAGTGTGAAGAATGGACCTCATGGGAATCCACCCGGGCCCATTAACACCTCTGCCACTGTGGAGCTGTAACCTGTAAGATTACCCTATCACGATAATGTTACAGTTAGAACCAGAACTCACAAACTGAACTGAACAAAAACAACTCTTCTGTAGTCGACTGAAGACCAAGGGAAGATACTTTTAAATATTGAACAATGCAATACAATACTTACAACCTCTGTCTTTCACATTTAGACATTCACAAACAAACGTTTGTCAAAGGAGTCCTCACGACGGTGATTAAGCTTATCCACTCCACACAACTCTCTCTGTTCCCACGCTGCACACAGGAAGTGCAACGTTGCATAATAAGTAACGCGAGATGACTGTAAACAGGTTGGAGTTTGAATGAAATCTACTGAGTTGCTGCCATGTGATTGGCTGACTACATGTTTCTATCAGCATGCAATGGAACTGGTGTACTTAATAAAGTGGCAATGTGTGTACATTATGTCCATATTGTCCTCTGACACATTGCTTACACATTCTCACTGACTGTGTGAAGGCAGCAGTACACTGCAGACACAGGAGAAGCATGTGGGACACGACCCCAGGTCAACTTTAATCATATGTCGCATTTACAGCTCTAGCAGCTGAGCCCAACGACGACCGCCTTCTCGCTCGACTCCTATGTGTCACTGATTAGAGTTTCATTAAAAAAGTAATATGTGCGGCAGCCATCCCATCATGAACAATGAAATTGCTGTAGCTGGGTTCAAAACAAACTATAATTCCATGGAGAAATGTGACACAGGCTGTTGAAAGGGAAGGCAATCGCAGGCTGGCAGCAGAGCAGAGTAAACACTGTTGCAGATGAGCTGAGAGGTTTCCATCAGTGGAGCTGTGATCACAGCCACAGCCGCTGAGTGCCTGCATATGCGCGCCGTTGCTCGGAGTGCTTTTTCTGTGTTGGCTGAACTAATGTTTTGTGCGTGCATTTTGTGGAAGTGTGTCTGTGCGTGTGTCGGGCAGGTGTGCTGCCAGTGGGATTACATGAAGACAAATGGAAGGAATTGGAGATTCCTGCGGCGGTGTAATGTGACAATAAATGACTTGTCGACATTCTGCACTTGCGTCAAGCACAGCGGGGGTTCCACTTTGTGTGAGGGGAACATTTAACACGTGCACTCGCAATGCTTTTCATCGCCTCGCTTTCTGATTATAGATCACGGCGCAACGGGAGATGAAAATTGGTGCAGCAATGATAGCGCCTGCTATTTCCTCCGCACGAGCCATGCTAAAATATAAGCTGTTAAAATGATGCCCATTAATGCTTAGTCACTGGTGTGAAATGAACAGGCCCTTGGTGCTATTTTAGCAGCTGTAGGAAAGATGATATGTGGAGGAAAGGTGACCGGTCAAGCCTGAATGTCGCTGAGCCGCCCCACCAGGGCTGCGTGGTGCCCAAAAATCATTCATAGTGCTCGCGGTAAATTTCATTTACCCTGTCACACCACATTAACTTAAATGATGTCAGGCAAGAATTCTGTCGGATGTTTTATGGTTATACAGTTTCCAGAGAGGGCTTCCTTGACCCAAGAGGAAGCATAATGGTGAGGTTTTTCTAGAGCAGTGGTTCCAAAAGACTGGGCTGGGACCCACCGGTGGGTCACGGGGTCACAGAAAATAGAACACTTGCATATATTCTGCAGGAGCAACGGTCTAACAGAGCCGGTACGTGATGCAGATGGAGTCTGTGGAAGCGTGTCCACATCACGACTCATATGCATTCAGTGGAATCCCAGGGGAAGATGTCAGTGACCGAGACCTTCAGATTGAGATATGCTTAAAAATCCAATTCGGGCAGCAGTCTAAACAAGTGATTTGGGTCACAATAACTTGCCATGTCTAAAAAGTGAATCCCCAGTTTTGGAAATCGTCATCTCATATATCATATTGGTTTGAATATGGCAGACATTCACTGTGGCTTTGTTTCAACAAGTTGATGCAGTTTATGTTGTGTTTTATGTGCGGTTCATTTTTGAGCCAAGCTCTTGCGCTGATGACGGGAGAATTGGACGACTGCTTTAAATCTTCGTCAGCACATCCTCAACTGGACGTCAGGCCTGGATTCTGGGATGGCCAGTCCATGTGTGAAAATAATGACTCATGATTCCTGAATCATTCTTTCCCCCATTATACTTTGGTCGTCATTTCTATTTATTATTTTTATTTGGGGCACCCAAAAAAAGAATGACACATCTGTGGGTCCTGACCCAGGCTTTGGGAACCACTGATCTATAGGACAGTGATGGACACAACTACTTAAAGCTCCTAAAATGCTGCTTATAGTTAGAAATGTATAGAAATATACATTCTGTGCAGAATCCTGGCTGAACACTACATCAGGGCCTGTGCTTTGCTGTTTGGTTTCCTAAGGGGAAGATTGAAAGGCCTCTTTCATTTAGAGAATCAAGGTGAAATTACAAAGTGGAATGGGCTGACGTCCACAGAGACTAGAATCAATACAGCATAAAAACATTGAGGCCTTTTCCTCTGACATACACCGCAGGTCCTCCGTCTGTTATGGTGTAATGGAAAAGCTAAAGCTCCCCTGGTGAGTGATTCCCGCTCTCTATTCACACGAGACTTTTCATTTAATAGGTACTGTTATTGCTAAGTGATGCTTAAAGCAGTGGTCATGTGCTCGTGAGTGTGAAAAGCTGAACTAAGTCATTGTTCTCACCTCAGATCTGTGAACGTCCAAACTAAAGAACTTTTTAATGGATTTATAATGTTGATTATACATGAAATGTTTAAAAAAACAGCACAGAACGTGTCGATTAACCAAAGATTAACAGTTTACATCTGGAGCATCATTTACATTGTTGTTTAAGTTAAAAATATAATATTTTAAAATATACACTGAAATATTCCTCTTAAAGTGGAACTGTGCAGGGTTTTTACCCTATTTAACAGCTTAGGAGTTCTTGTGATGGATTATTGGCTTGTTGAGGGGAGATTGGACGCTGTCGCCGCTCCATGCATTTACATGTGTTTGCTCAGCCTGTGAGGGCACACAGTCTTCTGACTCTGTGAGAGTCATGGGAGAATCAACTCACTGCAATCAGGTGTGCGTGTGTGTGTGTGTGTGTGTGTGTGGCACTGATAGGCGTTGATGAAGCTCAGGTGTGGGGAGTGGTCATATACCCTGAGTCTCCAGTGCTCTGCGCTCACTCATTGTCTCACCGTCAGAGGTAGTGAGAGGTTCCCTCTGTGGCTTCTTAGGTTGTCGGTGTATCTATAAACACCAACTCAGAGCTTTGTGTGTTGTGTAACATGTGGTGCTGGAGAGTTTGTTGTGACTTCAGCCTTTTGTGTTTTCAAAGGTCTCCTGGGCAATTCGGGTTTTGAGTCAGCCGCTCAGCAGTGGTGGTTTAATGATCAGTTTAGTGCTTTATTTTATTAAGGAAACCTGTTGTGGTTCTATACAGTTTTGTTGCCTTATTTTCTCCCCTTTACAATCTATCGCTATTGCCAGGATGTGGTTATCCCTCTGGGATAACTTTGAGACACCCCACCTGCGTCCCAATTCTCAATCCACCTGTTTCTTCTTTCTGCATTTTGTCGTCGACCAGAGAATTCTTTTCACATATTTATATCACAGTTTGGAAAAGTGTCAAGATAAATCTAAAGGTAAACGTTTCATCAGACGATCGGCATTGAAAGTAAAAAAATAATAATGCTACACTAGGCATTAGTGGAGAGAAAAGTTCTGTCAGAGATTCTGACAGAACTTTTCTCTCCACTAATGCCTAGTGTTGCTCATCGCGTAAATAAAATTGAAAATGTAATAGAAAACAAAGTGTTTCCATCTTTTTATGATTGATTTATGCAGATGTTGTTTTATTGTTTTCATGGTGTTGCTCTTCAGAGCACTTGGCAAACTCTTTCAAATCAAATCATTGTTTTGTCTTGTCCATCTTCAGGCCTTTACTTTCCAGAGAATGAGCAAAAGTTCCCTGATGAAGCATCTTCACTTCCTTCAGTAGAAAAACACATTAAGCATCTGTGCTTCTTCACTGTGCTCTCCCATTTACGCTGAATACCAACCGCATGCTCCCACATTTGCTGTCAATTCAATAGTAATTAACGGTTCTTGCTGACTGAGTAAAAACTCACATCTTCTTGAAGTCGCACACGGTGTATTCAGGCCACGCGATGTAGCAGACCACGCGCCCGGGCAGCTGGTCCGTGGTGGAGTAGTAGTACTGAGGGAAGGCCAGGAGCAGAGCCAGGACCCAAATCACACCCACCACCACTTTGGTCTCTGTGGATGACATGCGCTGCTGCAGGGGGTGGATGATGGCCATGTACCTGCAGACAGAGCAGAATGAATGAATGAATGAATGTTTTATATTATCATACAATGTCCCAGTTAGGTTTGAGGAGTCAGTGAAGTTTGTCATTCATTTTCATCGATTTCATGTGTCGTCCATTTCACTGAATGTATTTCATCAATAATGTTTTAGTAACACTCATTTTCCACCACTCTCTTGGGGGCGTGCCCATAAAAAGATAGTTCTACTGCTCAAAAAGTCTGGTTGTTTATTTTCCTTGCGCCACAGCTGTATACACACAGACACTCCCTCAGTCAGGGCTGATAGTATTGCCTGACAAAGCTTATTGTTTTCAGATGAAGGACACAGAATACAGATAATATTATGTCGTTTATATTCATGAAGCCCAAACAGAGGCAGAATAACGCCATAAATAAATAAATTACCAAAAGGTACATAGTGCAGCTGTAAATCACTTGTTTACACAAGTAAGCTCATTCTTAACAAAAGTATTCGCTCCCCGAGAATATTTTTCATACCTGTACCCAGATTATGGAGCTCATCAGCAATGGAATTTGCTCCCAAGGTTAATTTCACTCTCAGTGGTTTGCTGCACTCAGTATTTTGTACACACTGGACCTTTAAACCTACCTACACTGTAAATCTGATGTGTACAACACAAACACGGTGCACTAGATTCATTAGACTGTGTTTCTGCACAAGGATCTCAGTGAAGGGATTTGCGACCATTCACAGAGAAACGGGAACAAAGTAACGAGAACAAAGATAATAGTGAGGAGCCCACACTGTGTCACACGGTTAATCACCCTTTAATTAATTTGTATGTAAGTGAATTTGATTGCTCATTGAAGTGTGGAGGACTGCTGTGGGTGAGCGTAAAGGAAATGTATGAAAGTGTAGATAAAAAGCTAATTATGAAGGAGTCATTCATTTAAAAATAGAGACCCCAGAAGGGTTACACACACACACACACACACAGTAACACTTTTATTTTAGAAGTTTGCCTGTCACACACTACAGAATAAACACATGCATTTTTAAAGACAACATGGCACGACACTCTCTGCAGACCAGAGAGCATCTGAGATGACGGAGACTTCTAATCAAGTGATTCCTTGATCATCTCACATTATTATAATCGTGCTCCTAATCAGAGCGACGGCGGCGCGCATGAATAAGTGAAAGTGGCCTTGTACGTCATTAACGTGAGCCTCATCAGGAGGCTGGTTTGAAACACTCGTGCCGATTGTAGTAAAATGCAACAGTTGAGCATTTGAGAAGAAAACTCACTGAACTTAAATCCTCTGCAAAGATTTCAAACAAACCCTTTAAAGACTGTTTATCTCTTTCTTAACAAATCATTAACCGCTGACATCTTCCTCTTCAATAAAAGCAGAAATACATTTAAATTGTACAGACTATTTAATATTGTGTACACATAAATGGTGTACAGTATATGGTCTGCTGTGTAATGTACTGAGCATCAACATCAACTGTTCTTTTCCAGCTTCCATCAAACTCTCTAGTCTCTAATGCCACCACAAGCCAAAGAGGTCCAATTAAAGGCTTAATCCCACTAATAACCTAAATGAATCTGCCAAATGAACTCATTATATTAGAGGTAAGAGGAGGCCTTTGAAATCAAACACTCCCCTTGGTCTGATAAAAATGAGGGATCACTGTTTGTTTTACTTGTTTTACTGCAGTCACCGTGTGTAGGTGAGTCGTCGTCGGGGTGTTGATGTCAGAATCAAACACACACCTGCACAGCAGTCTGCCCACCTGGTCATTATCAAGCCTATGAAAGCACTACATTTAGGTTTAATCCAGAGGTTTAAATAATACAGTGTACATGAGACCAACTTTTGAAGGACGACAATCTATCACGACCCAATTAACGACCCAGAAAAATCAAGACACGGGCATATTTATATTTATATAATATAACATTTCTGACCATTTTTTCTGCCCTTTTCTGTCATATCTAAAATTACTTAGGGACAACATCAATTTATTTTATGCAAGGCCAGAAAGAATTCTAATTAATTTGGCGGCCCAAATAAAAACAAAACTCCCACAACCAATCTGCAGGTCACAACACAGTCTCTGGAAATGACTGGCAAAAAGGATTATTGGCTGAGTTCAGACTACGCCTTACAGCTGCAGATGAATTTTGCAATTTATAGAATTAAAAAAAACAAAAAACAAATGAAAGTGCGATCCACATTTGCCACTTGAGCCTGAACTTTTCAAAGCTGCAATTACAGCAGGTCTTTGATGCACTGCAGACTGAGCAACAAGACAGAGACAAAGACAGGGTGAAGGTATGTGGTGGAGGAGGTCGGCGCATGGAGACCGAAACAGAAATGCATCACCGGCTCCTCGAGTGTGTTTTCAGGGTCTGAAGATTCAAAGTAATATTCAGGAATACTATATGAATACTCTTTGACGTGACTTGAATTCAAAATAAACTAAACCCTAAGAAGCTACAAATACTCTAATTAATAATAATATTAATAATATTAATAATTAGCTGTTGATGTAGATGCTTTTTCTTTCAACCCTGCATCAACAGTCAGAACACACAAGATGAAATTTGATGAAATTTAAAATGTTGAACACTGGCCCAAACTATAAAAGAGATGCTAACGGACAGACGATGAATGCACTTCATAGCGTTGTACTGGAAATGATGCGGGAAGAGAAGTATGTCCTGCATGTTCACCGATCGGAGCCATTACAGAGCCATTTGTCCTGAGAGTGAATTCTTCTTAAATACATTCCCACTGGTCAAGAAAATGGTTGAATGTTTTATTCTAACCAGGAGTAATTGGAATGACATATATAATATCATATATATGATACATTTTTTCTTCAATATGGGCTAAAGTGTAACTATGGTAAATTTGTTATTTGATCAAATGTTATGGCACCAGCAAAGACTGGTCCCAGTAGCCAATACACAAACACCTGGTTTCCTGTGTCTTTGTGTAAAAGACACACATTAAAAGATTTAAGCGGACATCTAAGCTGTGCAAAGGAAAAGGAAGCAAAAGGCAGCCTCATGCAACATTAAGAAAGCCAACTGTCGTAAAACACCAAAGAAGAAGAGCAAGATAAAAGCAGCAGCGGGAGTCCAATTGCCAAGTCTGTCACGGTTTTTGAAGTGTTGTACCGACAGACAGGCAGCGCTGTGTGTTAGCTATGCGTGCCGCCAGGACCAGACGGAGACTTAGATCCTCGCTGTCACTGAAAACACGGCCGACAGCAGGGACAAAAGGAAAACAAAGGCTAATAGAATCTACACCAGCTTAAGTCTGTGGTGTCTTTAAGAATAATATTTTAATTTATCCTGCTGTTGTACGACCATTTGCGAGTGAAAAGTGAAGTTTGCGTTGCATTCGTCGTCACAACAAAAAGGACAGCTGATACAGCCACACAGCACTGACCCCAGGTCGGTTGGAAACTGCAGACAAAGACGCAATGTCGGGACACCACCAAGAAAAGCCCTTAGAGGGTTCAAAGACGGCCCCCAGAGACCCTGGAAACAGCTCAGGCACAAGTGATGACTGTCTGTTGACCAATCACAGGACTGCTGAGTGTTTATATTCACACTTCAGGTGCCGAACCAATGTGCGAGGAAGTCACAAGAAATGACAACAAAAAATTGCAAGTGGAACCAAGTTCTGGAACAAGAGTGACTTTGCTGTTGGAAACTCATACTAGGTTTCAGTGCCTCATACAACCACACTTAAAAAAACAAAACAAAAAACCCTGAATTAACAACTGCTGAGAATGAAATGCATTTTTCCTCCACGTTCCATTCAAGTGTTACTCCTTGTATGCATCACTTATGTTTGATTAAATCCCGTGCCCTCAAACAGACGAAGAGGAAATAATCTATAGCTTCTAGCAGAACCCAACATGAACATTGCTTTTATTCACTGGAAAAAAAGAAAAAGTCGCCCTCTGTATTCTAATGTCTCCACAGCCACTGCTACAGCTGAGAGGTATTTCATTTTTATGGATTTGTCGGTAGAGAGCTCTGCCTCCCTGTGTTCTCCTCCCTTTCAATTTCATTCCCTTTCATTTCACATCTTGGTAAGCACACCTCTGAGACTTTGGTCTGTCTGTTGGCAATATCTGATTCATCTCAACAGGAGACCTCTCACACGGTGGCAGCCAGCATGGGCAACCTGTGCTCGACTGCATGGGTGAAATACACCTCCAATTATCCACAAGTAGAACTTAAACTGCCATGGCAGTGCGAGGGTTCAATATAAACACCATGAGGCTGCTGCTATGCTCTCCTGAAGACAAGTAAGTGATTAAGAAGGAAGCAGCTAAAGCAACGGATGAAATTGCCTGCCTCCGAGCCTGTCTGTGCGCATGTGTTTGTGTGCTTTCAATTGCATTTGAAAGTAGGCTGTGGTAATTTGATCATGAATTTGTTTCCTCTGCTTTATTGGCCTCTTGGGGGATTGTTGTTGTTACGCTGAATATTACGTAAACTGCCATCAGTTGGGAGGCAACAGGCTGGGAAAAGACAACAGTGAGTGAGTGAGTGAGTGAGTTAGATCCTGCCCCAAATTTGACTTGATTTTAAAATCATGGGAGACCACAGACACAACGAACGCTGTAACTGATTTTCATTATTTTAATCCTGAGAAAGCACAGACTAGACGCATCCAGTCAAGATGCAGGACTTGAGATGTGTATATATACTGTATATATATATATATACATATACATATATATGTAAATAAGTTAAAAAAAAACACGAAATAAGAACACGTAATGAAAGAGAGTACGGCGATTCCAACGACAGCCACCAGTCGGCCAAGTTAAAAAAGGCCGTTTCAGCCTCGCAGCCATATTTTCAGACCTCTGTTTGGAGTTCAGTGACACAGAATGACAGGTGTTGATTGGAGTGTTGTTTACGCAGCAGCCAGAGGTGGGTTAGCTCTGAGGCCTGTGTTTAACATCATCATCATCATCATCTCCCCGTTACGTCTTAGGGAAGATGACGTGAACTTAAAATTGCATCTGGCATCTGTTCCGTAAATGACTCGGGTAATTCTGGACCGCTCGCTCTCTCTTGCCAGTCTGCTGCTGCTGAAATATAATGACTGGCGGTTATGTTTTTGTCGAACAGCATGAGGCGCTGCGAGCGTGACATTTCTATAATTACATGTCTCGTCCTATCACTGATGCGGTGTCATTTTTTTTTTGTGGGTATGGTGATACAATAACATCATCTATTATTTACTGAAGACATGTTGGGGTTGTCGACTTCAAAAACATGAGACTGTTGCCTCCACAGCTCAGGGAGGAACAACACAATTTGTACATTTTGATCTGTGTTGAGTTTTACCTGCATATAGCTATTACCATCTTACATAAGCTTGCACTGGCTAATGGCACAGTGTATTAGATCTTGCTCGATCTAATGGTCAAGGTCTGGGTTACCCAATCCCCATTGGTCATTTTTATTTGGATACTCTAAATAAACCCAGCTCCAGAAGATACCAGAAGATCCAGAAGATACATCCAGCATACTCTCCGCGCCAGTCCCAAGCCTGGATTAAAATCTGCCTTAAAATATCTGCCAATGTCAACAATGGAGATCATCTGCTGTGCCGACCTCTAGAGAGGGAGTAGCTGAAAGAACCATGCCTACTGAGGAGTCCTCTGTTTGTTACAGACAGCAGTCTCATCATTATTTGTCACTAATTCTTTCATTTTTCTGTTTTTGACACTATACACTGATCTATTTCAAGACTGTATTTTGCTATTAGCTAAGGGGTTATTTACAAGTTTTATTTTAAGTTTTATCACATTTTTTTGTCACCTTATTGCTGAGTTCTAGTCATGTCACATATACTTTTTCTTGTGGGGAGGAAACACATTCTTCCCACTTTCCAGGCACAGAGCAATGAATCACAGGGAGAATCAGAAAGACAAGGGGGACAGGGAGCAGAATAAGTGCTCGTGAAAATCCCTCCGGGGACAGCAAACGCAGGAGGGAGAGGGGGAAGTGAAGATTGGTGGAGGAAGGTGAGAAAGCTGGAGAGGAGGCCGTCATAAGCTGTGGTTAATATGCCGTGCAGTCGGTTCACTGTGAGCCACAGAAGGTGGATGGTCCAGTCTCAGCCAATCGCGCTGTCATTTGTTACTGAAGGAGTTCCTTTGTTGTGCAAGTGGCAACATACAACATACAGAGCCTCAGATGTCAGAGATGCAGGAGGCCGCCGAGATTACAGACCGCCATTCCCTTTGTGATTTATTAACTCTCCTTATTCTCTAGACCACTAACACTGAGGAGCCCTTGAAGAAGCAAGACACTTATGAGCACTCTCGCACTCATATGATTGACCCGTGACACTCGGCTTACTGCAGGGATAACAGAGCAGACTGGAGACAGAAAACTGACTCAAGTTTTATGTCATGTAAAGGCATACATGTTGTTCCAGCGCTTACGCTGTGTTTCCATCATGGTACAGTTTGGTTTGGCTCAGTATGGTATGGTGTGAATGGTGAAGTCCTAGCGTGATTGGCATTGAATGCTTCCCACAGACAACAGTGGAGGACATCCAGCAGAGGACATTGGTTTGTGGCTTGAATGTATGAGAACAGACTGAGGGTGTTTGCCTCAACTGTCTCCCAATCAATCAGCTGACTGTCGTGGATGCAGCCGGTCTACCTCCACCCTGACCGTACCATACCATTTTACTCTGATACCCCAGGGCAAGGGTGGCAAAAACTGGAACAATTGGGGTTATTTTAGTAGTTTTTCTAATGGTAACATAAGAGAAATACTTACTCTACATTACCAAACTGAACCATTCCACGTGGTGGAAACATGGCTTTAGATCAGGGATCCACAAGAGGCCACCAGTCAGTTTACGGCCACTACCTTTAGAGTGTCCAATCTGCCTAATCCCCAAATCTGCATGTTTTTGGTCTGTGGGAGGAACCGTCTCTAAAAATTACTTTGAAAAGCTGTGAAATATCATCATGAATATCATTACTGCCATATTATGATGGAATATCGTTATATCATTTTAAGCCCATACTGAATAGTTGATTTTTCCCAAACTGTTGGAACTTCTAACACTTGACTTTAAACCTCCTGACCAGACCAGCAGGTCATTTGATTTTGAGACCCCTGTCTTCGATGCTGGATTTCAGGAATCAGGTGGCGTCCCATAAATATTTATCTTAGGTGCCCAAGACAAAAAAAAAAAAGAGCTTCTTTGGCACAAGAAGAGTTTATCTCGCCAAACTGCTGAATGACTGGGCTTTTTGAGGAGTAGAAACTTTTAATGGGCACTACTTTGTATTTTCACTTGTGCTGCAACCTGTTTGCAGTCGTCTCACTTTACTGGCACAAAGTTTCTGTATGTGTATATATATATGTATATATATATACACATACACATATATATATATATATACACATACACATATATATATACACATACACATATATATATATATATATATATCCTCCACTTGTCTGCTCACTCAAATGCCATCAATACGATATTTTCTATCACAGTGCATGGATTCTTGCCATGTCTTCTTCAGGGGACTGGTAACACCACAGTTTTAACCCCGACCAATCATCTTTTACAACACTGTGCAACTTCATCAGTCATCGAGGAGACGAGGCAAGGAGCTGTCAATCATGGCTACCGAAGTCTTGCGCTCAAATTCCAAAAAGAAAAGAAAGGAAATAAAAGATTGGACCAATTCCTTGGTGTCACGATGAGGACAGGATGGACGGTCAGTACGTCCTTCAGAGAGAACTTGAGGTTGTCCTCTTTGCCATGTTTATATCTGTATGTTACGCCACGTTGTAGGAGACGTCAGACGATAAAGAATTCTAACATGCGAGACTTCTTCAATGATGTTACACTACAGACTTGAGAGTTTATTATAATCCGGTCTGACACTGCCTTTAGGCAAACACGGTTTATTTGCCTGTTGTACGTCTACATGAAAAGCTTTTGTATCCAATTCTGCTAATGCTAACTTCAAAGTGTCTCCACAGAGTGAATTATACCCTTGTGTGATCAGTTCAAGTGTCTCTGAAGACTGAACCTATGAGACAATGATCATCTGTCATTCATGTGAAGGACCAACAGCAGCCATTAATGGCTCACAGAGGAGCAGACATGAACCAATGAACACAGATGATATTCACTCCCTCACTCATATATTTTTTTATTATTGGACAACACACATCAGTCTGGGACCTGGAGCCTATTCCTCCAGGCGTCTGGAGATATGTAAAGGAATGTTATTAATAGGTCATTCTGCTCTCCTGCAGGGACATTTGATTCTATACATATACATGAATATATATTTCATACACATTTCCATTTAGCTGTGGACCACATGAGACTGGTGCGACCCACATAAGGTCTCCATATTGATATAATTACACATTTTATCAATAATGTATAATATTTGCATTGATGCATACTGTATATACTGGATAAATGCTTTCTTGGTCCCAAGAAGATGCAACCTCAGAGCTGTGTCTGCTCTGAGGTTATTAAAATTATACAATTATTAGTATAAAAATGTGTGCACAGCATCGCAGTAATTGAAAGTCATTTTTCGGTCCACCTTTATCGCTGACAGCACGTTTGCACTTTGCGTTACCGTAATCACGCGGCAGTTTGTGCTTTCGGAAAAAATCCGACGGTTTCTGAAAGCTGAGACGTTGTGGTTATTACAGTAATTTCACTCGTGCTGTCTCAGGAAGCTGGAGAATCAATGTCTTTGACGACAGAGGAGCGAGTGGGAAGAACACCTGTACATAGTTTCCATGTTTTTGAATCAAAAAGTGTTACTGTAAATATGTTTTATACTGTTCAAATTTCAAATTTAAATAAACCTTTTCGTTTTTCTTCATTTTAAATTGTTAAAATAGCATTTTAACATGCAGTAAATTGTTAATACCAGATATTAGACATTATTCATGTGTCACATGTGCCAAAGACTCACTGTTTGTATCCATATACACTGTGAGAATTGGAACAGAAACCTACTACTGCTGCTTATTTTTGCATATATACATTTGTAATTATTCAGTTAATTATTTTTGTGTGTGTGTGTGTGTGTGTCTGGACAGGTTGGGGGGCCTGATTTGTCTTGAACCACTGATTCAGATTGTCCAATTTGCCTAATCCCCAAAATCTGCATGTTTTTGGAATGAGGGAGGAAACCGGAGAACCCAGAGAAAACCCTCACACACACACACACACACACACACACACACAAGGAGAACAAACTCCATGTCTCACATCCATTTGTAGAACATTCAGGACGTTTTATTTGTGGTTGTGACGTAGCGCCACCTTAAGGTTGACCTTTATGGTTTTGAATGAAAATCTCCTCAACCACGGCTGTCATTCATCTCAGATGTGACTGCCGCTGGGATAAATGACAGTTTTTCCAATCCATTAACCTTCAATAGATCCCCATTATAAGACTTTAAGTGGTCTTCTTTAGCGTCCCCCACTCCTCCGCGACACGACAGTTTGTTTGAGCAAATCTACTTTTGAAACTTTCTCTTGTTGCTTCTGAGCATTTTCAGCCAGCATTTCCACTTTGTCTCCGTCAGTCTTGACACAAAACAAATCACTTCCTGTGTGCAGCGCGGGACACGAAAACAAACCACAGCTGTCCTCGGAAACATGGACATCCTCATGGAGAATGAGGCATGTAAGTCATAACCTATTAATGACACATTTTGTGTTTATTGTTTTGTCACTTCATTAATGCAATTATTTTTTTAGTGACATGTTTGAAAGGGTCGGGGTGAAATGAACAAAAAGTTATTACAATGAAAAACTGTTTAAAATCTCTTCCTGGGTTTCAGTAAGCCAGACAAACTAAGTTACCAAGACTATTTCAATTATAGAATTTAGTGGCTGCACACAAAGGAATTCATCAATTAATCACGTACTTGTTTTTTTCTGCAAAAAACTGTGTTTACCAAATGATGTTCTCAAACATCTTGTTTTTGATTCAGTTTTAATGATTTAATCATTCCAAGAAAGCAACAAATATTCACACTTTCTGATTATTCAGACGCTGGAAAATCTGAATCCTTGTTTTAATTTTCAATTTAACAACTACTAAAAGAAAATGCGAAAGTTGTTTTTATTGGTTGTTAATGTCACCGTACAAAGTTTCCCCTTAACTTGACACTTCAACAGCTTTCTTACATTTTAGCCGAAGTTGTAATTAAAGACAGAATATAAAAAGGAACAGAAATGATGAAGAACTGCATTAACCAGGTTATTTTTCATTTGTGTAGTTTGCTTTGTTTTTCTTTAATAGACAATTACTGTCCAGAGTGTTTGTTGTAGCCACAACTAACAGACCTGCTTTCAGTCATCTGGCGTGGAAACCAGCCCCATCTAAGCTCCCCGTCGCTCTGATTTAAAGGTAATACAGGGAACTGAGGTACATATTTGTCTAAATCAGCCTCAGACCCAGCACACTCTGCCAGAGAGGTGATGTGCAGTGTGAGTGCACCACAGGGATAATCATAGCATTTATGGGGATAAAAATATGTCCAATCAATGGTCGCTCTGAGCTCCAGCCGCCCTGAGGAGATCCTGTGGATTTGCTCTATTTACACATTATTGGTTATTGGATGTCTGGTTACTAACAGGAAGTCGGTCGCTCACGCAGTAAACGGTGACTCGAAAGGAAAAAGTGAAAAGAATAAGCAGAGGAGCACGTCCACCTCCACCTGCAACCACTGTCAATCACATGGTGGCCACACCCCCAATCCACGTCGCACTGTATTATCTATGGGATGTTTTGAAGAAGACCTGAAACTGTTTATTCATTGAAGACAAATTTCTCCTTTTCAAACTTTCTCAAAGACTTACATAAACAAAGTCACCCTCAACCGCCATGATGCTCTCACAGCCACTTTATTAGGTACACCTGTTGACTCCCCGTATCAGCCCAGCGAGTACCAGGAGGAAGTGACCGAGGCTTTTAGAAACATTGTAACCTCTTGTTACGACCATGGTCACAGCAGGTCAGGATTTCCACTAACAAGCATTCATCAGCAAAGATGTTAAGGTATAAAAAAAAAGCTGGATGCAGCCTTTATGTGGCAGTGTGAATCACACATGCAAAACCGACAATACACATATGCTCAGAATTGCACACATTAAAAAAAGCCTACATGCATTAAGGCAAACACCACACATGGTAACACACACACACACACATGCATATGCTAAAACCTGGCTATCACAGATGAAGACGCATTAATGAGGCCCACTGTGAATGTATAATGTGCAGTGACATCATCCACTGTAAGAGGCAACACATACACAGGTTTGGGACCAGGTTTTGGTCAGGATAACTACTAGTCCTAGTCCACACACACACACACACACACACAGACATTCCATTGATAAATAAAGCTTTTCACTTCAGTATTAAGTGAGACATGGTCAGACTTTTGTTTTATGACACGATCAAACAAGCCTCAAACCATTAGCTCCGGCTGTGATTATTATGGGTTGTTCCACTCACAGAGATCCTCCACTCTCATGATCACATCAGAAAACACAACACTGCATTACTTTGTGCATATGCGTCATTTAAAGTTAGAAGGAAGAAAATGAAATGAAAGTTTTGTATTGACTTTTTTGTATTTATTTTTTTGGTTATTATTCACAGATTATTATTATTTTTTAATAACATCCGCTCTCCTTCACCTTCTTTATGATTCTCTTTGTTATAACCTGTGAGGAGGACTCGTGGTTAAATCCTCGATTCCTCCTTTGTTTTCGTAGGTCGAGATTGTGATGGTGACATCCCCTAATTAATCGATTACTGCTCCATGTAACAAAGAAATGATTCAAACTGAACCATTTTAGTTTGTGGACAAATAACACATCTGAGAACATGATCATTTACAGGTTTAATAAACCTTGATAAAAATGTTTTGAACATTTCTGACATTTTATGGACCAAACAAGTAATAAAATAATCCAAATATTAATTGATCATACAAATAATGATTAGTTTCAGCCCTGCACTTCAGGCTATATAAATACATAGTTTTATTTTTACTTGCAACATTCCAGTATACTAGCCATTTTAAACAGTGCCATATTCTGCAGCATAACTGACCCAGTGTTGGTTTATATTTGATGGTATTTTCACATGATAATCCTCCATCACATTTCATATCACACAGTAATTAAAGAACTGCGGCTTGAGTTCCTTTGAAAGGCTACACATCAATTCACACACGCAACATAATCAGATGAATAAATAAATAAGAATCCGATAAAGGTTGAACCATAGAGAACAATGTGTACTGTACATTAACAGGACTGCAGTTTATTATTTACTTACAATTTCACTGTCTCACAAATATCTTAAGAGTCCAAACAGCCTGAGTGTAACTGAGACCTGAGTCCGAGTCTTCTCTTCTCCTTGATGCTTCCGCATCACCTTATTTTGGACCTCTGTCATCCGGCTGGAAACCTTAAACCTCTGTTGTTTTCACTCACAAACATGAAGTGAATGCAGGGTTTTCTAAATTGATTCGACCAATAAAATCAAATGGGCTCTGTGGAGATTTGTGGCCCTCCAGTGGGGGTTGGAGGTCAAGTCATGCTTCAGCTCAGTAGTGTTATAGATTTAAAGGCTGACTGAGGAATGAGAACATGAATGGAGCTGTATGTAAGTAACGTACTGACTGAGTGTCACGATGTGCTCAAATAAAATACTACTTTCACTGAGATCAACATTTAAAACGTCATCTACACCCTGCGGACTATCTGTAGAAAAGTGCAGATCGTTTTTTGGGGTTCATGCAGAATTGGGTCCACAAACGACCGCCCAACCTCGAGGGTTGAGAGCTGAGGGCGGGGGAGCAGCGCAGGGGGCGTGGTCTGGGAGAGAACGGTGAAGAAGTGAGAGCTTCTGTTTATAAAAAGGGGAGGAGTCCTGCTGATTAGACAAGAGGCTGATAAAACGTGTACCAGCGAAGCTGATGGCGAAATGTAAATGCAGTAGCTGGTTTTGGACCACAGAGGGCAGCACATGTGCCCATTTTTATCGATGCTTTAAAATGTGAAGATATCTAGCATTACTAGATACCCATATACACACCTGTTTAGGGGTTTAATAGGTTTAGTTAATTCATAAAATGTGCATTCATTTGTGCTGCAGCACCCGTTTGTCCTCAGCTCGCTGTCTTAGAGCGGTCGCCTCTGCATCTTACATATTGCTCCTTTAATGACAACATGTGGTGTATGTACACATTTGAACAACTAAAATATAACAGTGAAATTGGATTTGCATGTAAATGCATTCACTATATGTGTAGTTTGCTGATGCACAGGTTGTATTATATTTCATATTTTCGTCTTTTTGGGCCATTTCTCACACTTTCACTGTCGAGATGAAGAGGAGAACCTGTGGCACAGCAGCTTACCTGTCCAGGGCGATGGCTGTCAGTGAGTAGATGCTCGCAAAAACCGCTGCGATGGGGAAGAAGTTGTGGAAGCGGCAGTAGACCAGTCCGAAGTACCACTCGTTGTGCACGGCGTAGATGAAGTTGATGACCGTGTTGAAGGCGGACATTGAGGCTTCGGCGAACGCCAGATTCAGCAGGAAATAGTTGGTGACGGTCCTCATGCGTTTGTGTGCCATAATAATCCAGATGACTGTCACGTTACCCACCACTGACACTATGACTATACCACTGTACGCGACGGCCCAGAGGACGATCCTCCACGCCGGCTGGACGAACTGGTTCCCGTACTCGGTCCCGTTATTAGTGTCATTGACGCTGCTGGTCCAGTTTGGCACATCGGTTGAATTGAATAAAGGATCCATGTTGTGGATTAAGATTGAAAAGTAGCGCGGGGTGCAAAACCTCTGGATATCAGCCTAAATCATTACTCGACTAGGTTAAAGACTCCGTTCCGTCTTTACGCGGAGACGTAAGTTTGAGAGAAACCTCGGCGTCGCGCGCTCTCTGACTGCGACCACAACAGTGGACTGAGGCTGTTATTAAACACGTCTGTCAGTCGTGGCAGGAAAAAAAAATCATTCACTCAGTGAGAGCTTTCCGTGGAAATGTCCGTCACAATCGATGCATGCTTCAACTTTTCTCCGTGCGTAAAAGCGAAAACGCGCAGATTTTACGCACAGAGCGGCGCAACAAGAACTGTCTCCTTCACCTCCCGCTGCGGCTCTGCTCGCTCTCTCTCTCTCTCCCTCGCTCTCTCCCCTCTCTCTCCTCTGCTCTGAACGAGCGCCTGCACGCGCGGCTCATGGAACGAGCCACTGAGCACAACGTCCAATAGACAGCCGCTGTAATTATGACTATGGATGAGCCAGGTGCGTAAATCATCCCCTCTGCGTCAGAGCGCACGAAGCCATGCTGCCTGTATTATAGCTTTTATTTGATTTAACTCGCGCTGGAAAACAAAAAGCAGGATGACTTATTATTATTACTACTACTACTACTATTATTATTTATTTATTACTCAATAAAAGGCCTTAAGCATAATTAGATTTTGGGGCCCTTTATCATGCAGTGCCGTTAATAAAGCAGTAAATTACATCATCGTCATCAAAACTTCAGCGTCACATTATTATGTCAATATCATAGCAACCACATCTTTGCTAATGTTTTTCTCCATAAGAAGTAAGTTATCCAAAGTCCATAGTATTGCAAAGAGGCAGTGGCATCATTTTCGCCCCGCCTTCCAAATATCTTGTGCACACAGAGGTTAAAGTGTTAGCTCAATGCTAACACTTTAAATGCTAAAAAGTAAATACTTCCTTGACTTTCTTCATGTCAGCTACCACTGTAAACATGCTTGCTAACAAAATACTTCATTTATCTAATCTAAAATGCAATCAAATACAATGATAGTGAAATGCTCTAGGGCGCCCCCGGTGGTCATGGGGCCCTAAGCAAGTCCTTAGCTTGCTTATGCCATTTTCTTGAGTCCAATATCGATACCACAACTTTGAATAGTGATACCAGGCGTGTGTCGTGTTGTATGTAGTTTAACACAAGTCGTGTTTCCACCCAGAGGTGCACGGACAGGACAGGCCCACCGGGCAAATGCTTGGGGCCCAAAATATTAGTTCGCTTCTTTGCCCGGGGCCCAGAGTCCAGGATCGACTCTGTTTCCATCAGCAATAGTAGCAACATAACCAACCGTCACTGTGGAGCTAGACTGGCTCCACCCACGACAGTCAGCTGACTTGGCGACAGACTTTGCGTTTTTTACAGACGCCCACAGTCTTAAAAAAACAGCCACACCCCCAGCAGAGCGAACGGTTGTCCTCCACTGTTGTTTGTTGTGTCTCATTCATTTCATCGTCACGCTGCATATCTCGCTGACACAGACATCCGTGGTGCAGCAGCCACTCCCACCCTCTCCACACACCTGTCTCTCATCTCTAATCAGCCTGCTACACAACCTCCTCAGTGCCAGATTGTTCCTCTGCATTATGCATGACTCTCCAGCGTTCACTCCCTGACTTCTTACCTGTCCCCGACCCGTCTCCTCTGTCTCGGACCACGAGCGTTGCCGCAGCCGCAGCTGTTTTAGTGCCGGTTTCTGTAAGAGAACTGTGATCTGCTGCATGGGTTTTGGCAACTATTCACCTCACCAATCCTGGAGATTTGCATTTGGGTCTTACACTACCACGTTTATTTGTGAACTGCATAACATATTCAACAATCATAAGAAAATTGTCACTTAAGTGTTACTTGAACACCACTTTACTGTGTATGTAAATCACCATAGAACAATGTAATGTCATAGTGTCTGTATTTCTCGAACAATAATACATTTAATGAAGTAAATAGACTCTTTAGGTGTAACATAAACACTGTTAGATTTACTGTGTACCTACTTTACTTTACGGGCATGTCCCAAAGACACACCACAAGTCCTCCTCACACTCTAAATGTAATTACATAGCGAGTGAGTGAGCGAGAGAGTTGAATTCCCTGCATGTGCACTCATACTTGTCCAGTACAGCTGATTCAGATTAGTGAGATTTATCGCTGGTTTATTTGCTCACTCGTGAGTAACTACTCCTACTCGTACACTACTGTGTTGTGTTGGTAGCGTAATTGCAGTCTAATTCTAATTCTCTCAACACCTCTGTTCTCTCAGTTCTTCACATCTTTGCGTGACCTTGTGACATTTTCATCAAGGTAAAGAAAGAAATGATTTGGAAAGCAATTAGGAGGTGGTAATTATTCTGTTTTCACCCCTGCACTCTCTGGATTCCCGTTGGCGGGAAGAAAAAACAACACACTGTAAAGACATTCTTAATAGTTTATGTCTACACACTTTATAGAAGCAGAGCCGTCTCCAATATCGTCCTCAGGAGACCGCCCTCTTTATTGTGAGCTGTACAAAGCTTGATATATCCGATCAGAGCCGTGTTTCTGCCTCCACTTTTCTCGACTGCATTCGCAGGGGTTTCCCCAGAAGAAGAATGAGTTGATTTACAGCTTCTACTTCCAGGCTCGCAAACAGCAATAAACAATAGAGACCCAAACACTAAACGAACCCTTAACACTTTAATGTTTAGCGACTGCTTTTGCTGCTTTGAGGCCGAGGTTTGACACTGTTGGCAAATTTGATGACAAAAGAAACAAAACTGGCCTCTGTAGGAAAAGCCAGTGGTGTAGTGTGGTCTACTGTAGTGGGCGTACTGTCAGCATGGGTTGCCAGACCAGCAGCACAATAACCTACCAAAAAGCATGATGAATTTTATTAAATTTAGGGTTTTTAATGAAAACAACAGTCATCTCTACTCGTTGAGTTGATACATATCAATGCCCATTTTTAAGTGGTTATACGGAAATCCTGGCCTTTTTGTATCACATGGACTACACCACTGGGAAAAACCTATACTTGTGTCAGTATTGGATGTTAGTTTCACTCCAGCCAGAGAACCAGAAAAGAAAATGAGCAAAATCTTCCTTCTTTCTATTGGACATTTGGACACGGCTGCTGTCATACTATCATAAGACAGTGTGTAGCTTGATGCAGTGGAGACAATGAGGCAGCTGAAGTGCTATATCTGTCCCACACTCAGCGACAGGGTCTTTCAAAAACATGTTTAAAAAACTGCGACAACAGAAAAAGGAAATAGAAATGAAAAACGTCTTTCACAGAACAGGTGACATTTTTTATTCTGACAGGATCATCAAAAGAACAGAGGACGCACAGGCCCGTGAGCTTTTCTGGTGTAAACAAGTGGGACAACAAATGTCCTGAATGTGAAGACCCTGGTTTTTGTCTCACAGACTGACAGGACAGAAAAACATCCAAACAACAAATGATCATCTTTGCTCCCACATCATCCCCGTTTCTGTCAACATGTCACTGACTCACCACGTCATTTACAACACCTGAGCGTCTGTCACCGCTCAGGCGGCCATCGCTCCAACGAGGTCAACGTGAGCGAAACCAAATGACTGCGAGGACAGATCAATTCCAGGTCCAATTTCCTGCGAACGACCATGTTTTGACAGACTGCATCAGTATTACAGCCTTCTGTGCAAGAACCATGGCAATTCACTCACTCACTCATTGTAAACCCCCTCTATCTGCCACATGGTCTCACCCAGGACAGGCTGCCAGTCACAGGGCCAACGCGTAGAGACGAAGCACCGCTCACTCGTACTCAATCTCGAGCGTCTGATTGACCTCTGCATGTGTGAAGAACATGAAAAGACCATACAGAAGGACCCTCGCTCGAAACTGAGGCAACAGTGCGAGCCACTACTCCACCGTGTGACCCCATGGCAATTCAATAAACCAATTTTCACTTTCATCTCAGAAGGCATTACTTTCACAATCAAAAATAAAGAGCAAATCTATGAAATTCTATTTAAAAAAGTGCACTTTTCATCCAAAAACCAACATGAAAACGTCGCTGACACACTCTTTACATCTCAAACCTGTTACCCTCTCATTAATATAGCACTTTGGGGATAATTAGCAAGAGTGACACTGCCTTGTGGCAGGAGGCTGGCACAACAAAAAACACAAAAAGAGATTCACAATAACATGACATTTTATGTTTAAAGATTTAGCTGCAAGAATGCAAACTCCAAATGTGTGAGTGATACCAGGCGTGTCACTCAAAGCCGGCGTGCGACTCATAACCATGACATTTCATATCTGCCAGTCACTGGTTGTAATTTAAGCGTTTTTGCATCCCATAATCACCACCGGCAGGAAGAACAAGCTGCTGGTCTCAGGTGATGTAAATGAGGCTGATTGTGATGACAAGTGGTTCACTTCACCACGCGTGGTCAAATCACTGGCTCCGAACAGCAAGTGCTGCTCAGACGTGAGGCTCCTTCTGTCATGAGGCGTTCAAACGACTCCACAACAGTTTCCTCACGCCGCTGCTGTGAGTGACGCTCAGTTGACTATTAAACAGCTGTTTCTCTGTAGAAATACATCACAATGCTTTTTATGATGACTCCCATTCATGCATTTATTCATTCATTATTTATGTCAACAACTATGAATGACGTGGTTATTTTGTGGCTTTTAGCTGATGCAGTACATCCTCATTTCCTCAAATGGTGGCGCCGCGGCAGGCATTGCAGTCTTACAGCAAGAGGATCACGGGGTTCGGATACCGATTCTTGGTGGAGTTCTCCGTGTCTTACAAGTAAGTTACAGACTTTGATTTTCTGGACAATGACTTTCCTGATAATGTAAAGCCTATAACAGTGGTCAGCCGGCAGATGATTTCTAACAAATCTGATCTTAAATGATCAGAATCAGCTTTATTGGCCAAGTATGTGAACACATACAAGGAATTTGACCCAGCACACGCTGTACATTACATGCATACATAAACATAACATGACAGACATTTAACTGGAAAGAACAAGGACAACCAAGAAAATTAAAAAATAAAAGTTTCATATTGAGAGAGCTTCAGAGCTTTTATTCTGAAAATTATTCCAATAGATTCTGTTGCCAGAATTGACAGTTAACCTAAACTACTGCTAAGACTGTCTTTTTGCTGTAAATGTCTGTAATATAACTTCTTGCATCCGTGAGGCTCAAAGAAGAAGATTAAAATTGAAATATTAAATATTAGGTTTAAGGCAGCAGACGTGGGTTTTTGTTCCTGATGCTTTAAGGCACTTTGCCTGATGATGATGATGATGTTTTGGCCCTCGACCACATTTACTTGCTGATCCCTGGCCTATAAGAACAGCCTAATAGCAAAAATATATGAATAATATGTGTTTATCTGCTCATTACATACCAATTCCTGAACATTTGTCTCCACTAATACACCTAATGCTATTCCCACTGCACTCAAATCACACACACATAGGCCGCACTGACACGTACATGTGTGCATGCATGTTTAGAAATGTCACGGTGTAATTCGAACACCCTTCAGGGACTCGAGTGGCCCACCAACAACTGCCGGCTCCTGATGAGACGTGCCAGATGGTACCAAAAAAAGAAAAAGCACAATATCAGCCACATTTACGGATGATTAGCCATCTGCCAGAACATACAACAGCTACCGCTGGAGTTTTTAACTGTACTTTTCATTTGTCATGAACTGAAAACACTTTCAGGGACATGAATATTTAAATTCAATCTGTCAGTCGGTCCCCTTCTCTAAAGCAGACATTTAATTTGGACAGCTGTCCAATCCACTCTTAGGGATTTGTTGAATAAAGTGTGTCCAACTCTGCTATACTGGGTGACCTGGCTGCCCATACACTTCAGGAGAATGATTTTATTTGCAATTATTTGGTCTTTACATTATAGACCAAATAAATATTTGCTGGCAGTGAAGATCACCATCAAACTATTTCAACATGAATTCAGTCTCTTTATCGCTGATGTTGTCTTCTTCTGTGTACTATTAATATTTCTGGGTTTAATAATACTATTACTAGGATTAGACATGGAGCGGTGGAGGTGGGGGAGGAGGCGGGGGTGGGGGGATTGTAGACACAGCGGCTCTGCAGATAGAGAGGAAAAGCAGCGCTACACACAAAACAGTTTCTTCCCTCGGGTAACTTCATCTCCAGGGATGTGCAACAGTAACTATGGAGCATGTGCAGAGTCCCAAGGCCAGTTTGGGTTTAGTTGAGTGTTTTCATTTATATTTAAGCATTTAGCCACAAAAAGAGGAATAAGCTACGTAGAAGAAGTCTTGGAAAGAAACCCACTAGATAGGAACAGTGGACTGACAGAGGGTGAGAGCACAGAAGGAGATTGTGCAGGGGAGGGGGTCAGAAGATGCTCTTGGAAGAGCTGGGTCTTCAAGAGCTTCTTGAAGACAGACGGGGACGCCGCTGTTCTGGTAGCGCTCAGCTGGTCCTCCTGGATTGTAATGTGAGACGAGACCCGTTTATCCGGGCTTGGGACGGCACGAGGAGGACACTGGATGTGGCCCCTCCTTGGTTACGATCAATTTACCCAATCAATGGGGAGCAGTGGGGATTGGGTACCTTTCTCGAAGGTAACCCGGGCCTTGACCTGTCGGAATTCCTTCCGGTTACAAATCCTGTTCCCTTGCCACTCAGCCATGGGCTGAGTGTCACTAATTCTATTGTAACTATTCTTTCATTTCTCTTTTATTGTTATGATCATTCTTTTATGACTATGCATTATTGACTGTATTTGCTTTGTGTGAGGTCCTCGCGTTCATGAGAGGAATAATGACAATTTATCATTGTTATTAAACCAGTGAATCTCTGGTCATCGTGGTAATTGATGCAACAGTCTTATTGTCCGTCTACACACTACTTGATTTAAGGCAAGCTGTCTTGGACGTGTTATTGTACCAGGGCGATGAAGTAATTGTATAAACTGTGAGGGATGTTTTACACAAACTTACTGTTTATTTTCACATTCAAATAGGAGTAAGAGGAAGAGATAACGGCAGGGAAACAGAACTGAAGTGAGGAAAAAAATCATTACAACATTGACTGTCTGCGTGTTTTACAGCTACATGCACAAGGGCACTTCAAAAAGTAATTCTCCTGACCCAGGAAACTTCACATCCTGCCCGCCTTACAATGGCATTTGGCCTGTGCAGTAATATATTATGAATTTCTCCTCCATTGACACAATTATTAGAACTACACATCACCTCGGCCATAAAAGTGATAACAAACAGGGCCGGAACCAGAGGGGGGTTAAGAGGGGGCTCAACCCCTCATTTAGCTGTATACGTCTAATAAAGATCCATGTAAAATGTCAGTTGGAGATTGCATTACTATATTATTGATTTCAATGGAAAATCATTCATAAATAATTTACCACATATTTACCACTCTTCTTAATGTATGTTCTTTTTCTTTCTTTACATTATAATTACACAAAATTAATTGTTTATTTACTTTACCCTGACATGGGAACTCAAGTGGTCATATGTGGAACCTTTCTAATTGTCCCCCCACGTTCACTTTTGGGAAATCCACCTGGTATAAAAAGGTGTGCCTTGCCCTGACCTCCCTGGGCACAGATAAGTGCTGCCCACTGCTGCTGCTCCTGATTCGTGGGTGCTCTACTCGTGTGTAACAAAGAAATGCAGAGGTTAAATTCACAATCACTGGTGGTGTGTGTGCAAAAATAACTCATTCCAGTCTCCTGATTTTCAGAGGACATGACTTTTGTGCACAGTGTTACAGAGATGCCGGGAATTGTCTAAAGGACTCCTGTGGTATAATGAACCTGCTGAATACATTAAACATAAATGGAGAAAATGGAACACTGACTGCGAGCTCATATGGAACCTTTTTTTAAAAATGGAGATACCTGTGCTGATAAATGAGGCTTTGGATTTCTGAGTGTTTATATTCTACTGCAGCTTGTTAAAGAAAGTGTTTTCTTGGTTAGTCTTTCTCCTCCTTAATCCTGCTTTGAACAGTTGACCATAAATCTTCAAGCCTGGTGCCAAAGCTGTTGGAGGGAGTTGGGAAAGAGAAGCAGAGGCTTTCACAGTCACAATATAGTGTCGCGTGCTGACTTTGCAGTCACTTTAAACACTTTAGTTCATACCTGCTGAGATCGGAGATCAAAGCCACCACTCACAATGATATTCGTGAGGCTTCGTTCTCGGCCTCTTTATATTCTGCACACACTTTGCCGTGAAACACGTCCTCCAGTTTCAGACAGTTTTATAACGGCTTTTTGAGGAACACAGGACTTGACAGTGTTGTCCAAAAGCTCAGTTTGGGCTGTGTCGTGTTTGAGCCAAATGTAAAAACATGATGTGATTGGCTTGCACCAGTTGGTGTATTTGCATACCGTGTTTTGATTGGCTGCTGCTCACACTGCCGCTTGGAAAGGTGGACATTTCTTGACACAGTGCGGGAAAAGCAAAGAACCCTTGGGCAACGCTTGCTCCATTTAAAGTGAATGAGAAATCATGCATGTGTGAATCTGTCATTATCTGGCAATATTTTGTGATAAACTGTGCAAAATGAATGGAGGGTGCAGGTTAATAGCAGATGGAATTTTGTTTCCATGGCGACCCATACATAAATCAAGTGATCTGCATCAATCCACATGCATGTTCAAAATTTCTCCTGAGAAATGTTCTTACTGTTGTGTTTTCTTAAGCCTTTTCATGTGTTTGTATTCTATTCTTCTTTGGCTTATACAAATCAACCTAAAATAAAATAAACTCTGCAGTTTCCCTCAGTATTAGCAGCCTCGATGGAAACGCAGCATAAGAGTACATGCTTGATCTCCTCTTGGTACAAATTAAGATTTTGGGATAACAAGAAAGGCTCCATCAGCTGATCTCATCGGTGATGTAGATAAGGACAAGGCCACTTAACGCTTTGAAAGTATTTTACAATCAATTTGGAGACTAATGAGGTGTTGGAGGTGTCAGAGGACAGATTCTGTAGGAGAGAAAAATGATTTCTGGGTCAAAAGGCACTGGTCATATAGATTTAGACAATTTATTGATTATTATATGATTATCACCTGCACGTGAAGATCTGCAGGCATCTGATAACGTCTTTCTTCTCCCACAGCACTGTCACTTAATATTTTCCTTTTGTTGGACCATGACAGATTTGTACTGCTCTAGTAAATGAGCAGTTTGTTTTCTAAAATACTCAGACCAGACCGTGTGGCACAAACAGCAATGCCACAAACACGTAAAACCCCCTTCTTCCTCCTTCTGATGATCGACAGCAGTTGTGATGTCGATTAGATATTTGCAAAACAAGCTGTTGAATGGGTACACATAATAAGGTGGCAAGTGAATTGAAAGAAATCCCAAGCTCTGCTCACTTTCTCCAGTAAATCTGCTGCTGTGGAACATTAGCACAGGAGGGTTTGTTTTAATGGGAGCTGGTGAGCAGCTCTGCACACATGCCGCCCCAGTGTTTTGCTTTTTTGTTATTCTGTGTTTCTTTTTTTTCTGACTGAACAGATCTTCTGATCTGACTTCTTCTACCGCTTTATCCTCCACATGAGGCTCGTCGGGGGGGCGCTGGTGCCAATCCCAGCTGACACAGGGCGAAAGTCCATCACAGGGTCACATGGAGACAAACAACCATCCACACTCACGCCTACGGTCAATTTAGGTGATTTAACTAATTCAATGTCAATTCTTTGGTCCATGAAAGTTTTACATGATGATCCTCTGAAACATTTCCCAAATCCAAATACAATGTCCGAACTTCAAATGGATGGCATCATTCTAATGGAAATGTATGCTCAGCTATTTATGTAGGATTTGAGACCCTGTTTTTTTTGCCCTTGATGAACTACTCATATCCCAAATGACCCCACAGAGGTGATTCCTTTGATTCCCTCCTTAAAGATCAATACATAATGTGCTAGAGTGAGAAGGTTTGCCGTGTCAATCTGAGGACTGCGCGATCATTGACTCATCTCTCTGCCCACTTATATCTGCTCATTGTCATACAGGGATTGATGCAATCTCAGCAAGCAACGTTGATACACTGCCCTTCCATTACAGAGCAGTGCATGATAACTTAATATTCTATTGATCCCAGTGGGGCACTTGTTGTTTAGATGCTTCCTCAGAGGTCAGGGCCTGCCACAGAAAGGCCATGCTTTAGTCAAGGAGACTTGATAAGTGTAGCGAAGACAGAGGACATCACTGGTTCAAGGACTCAACTTATTGATTATATGTGACCTAATGATGGATGGGATCAGTTGACTTTGCAGGTCACCTGAAATTTGTAAACAGCTGTTTACACGAGCTAATTAACAGGAATTGGCACTTAATTTTACTATTTTGAATTCTGAATAACAGCACTAGGTCCATGGTTCTTAAAATGTGGCACATGCACCCACCACCTGCCTCCTGTGAAAAGCACCGCTGTATTTTAATGTTGGTGATCGTGGTGTTACTTCAAGGGTTCAATGTTTTCTTACTTGGTATAAAAAGTTTGAGAACCACTGGTTTAGGTTATCTGTCCAATTCATTTATTACAGCCCAGAATAATAACAATACATCCAACTGTTCTCACAAGAGTCAAGTGTTTGATCCAAGTGTCTAGAATAGACCAAGTATTGGCTCATTATTTTCACATTTTGTATTTAATGATTTAGTAATACTGACAGACATACATGCCTCATACGGATACGGGGAGAACTGGTCCTTGGTTTGAACTTCACGCACCACCAATAACAAACAAGAACACAAACATGTCCGAGGATGAAACACTCAGTTAATCTAACACATGGTCTGAGTGTAAACCTATTTGTCAGGGCATCAGTCATGTCATAAGCAGGCCAAAAATATCCAACAAGCAGCAGAGACAAGTGATGCAAGTTGAAGCAAGAGCTGAGATGAGATGAACTCTCTCAAAGTAATTTTTATGTACACATTCTAATCATTGTAATTTGAATGTTTTTATATACAGTTCACATTGGGTTAAAACTATGAAACATTCATTGTGTTTGTTTCCCTGTAACCTATGATTTTGTTACCATTCAGCTGCTACAGTGAGATCTTGTTCAACTGCTTGTTTATACAAATACCTCCTCGGCTAGTCACATATGGCAGCAACTCAATTCATTTTGGGCATGTAGACATGATCAAAGTTTAAACTGAGCATCAGAATGAGGACGAAAAGCATGGCTGTTGGTGAGTATTTCACACAACCATGAGAATGATCTGAAAAAATAACCAGAAAATAATCAGTGAGCTGCAAAGTCTGGCCAGGCAACATTATTGTGTCCCTTTGACTTATTCACCTGTATGATGTACAGTCAAGGCGAGGTATACCCTGGACAGGTTGCCAGTCCTCCACAGGGCTAATATACAGACACAAACAACCATTCACTCTCACCCTTGTGCCTGTGGTCAGAGTAGAATGACAACACTGGAAAGGCAACAAGTACATTATGAAAAGACCATCTCTGAACGCACAACACATCAAACTTTGAAGAACAGTTACAATTTGGGCTTCTTTTTCTTTCTTTTTTTAATCTCTATCTACCCAACTTTTCCACCTGTTATGCTAAGGTTAGGGTTTATAATACTAAGCATTTTTTCTAATGGGAAATGTTGGGTTATATTGTTCTTGTACAATTAAAACGAGTTAATACAGTACAAGAGAACTCAGTGACAGCTAAATCCAATTAAGACTAAGGTTGAGTGCACTGCCCCTTTAAGAATGGAGTCAAAACAAAGCGTGCTCTGGCCGGTGTTTGTGCCATAAGAAGCACGGAAGTGGTTTTGTTTCGGTTGCTACGCACAGTACTATGTGAGAAATGAGAGCTGGGGTATATTCTAAGTTTGGTTCACTCTCTTGAAAGCGTTTTTTATTACATGAAGATTTTTTTTATTCCTCTACATTGTTTTAATTTCGCCTGAACCAAACGGAATATATAGCTAGCTACCTAGCTAGTTAGCAAGATTCATTGACACCATGCCGCCGTACTCCGAATTAAGGAAAACAAACCACTTCTACTACTTCATCAAATTCACCCTGAACATCTACTCAATGGTCTTCTCGGTGAGTTCCTGGTCCATACGTGGACATTAGCACTGTGTGTGTCCTAGTACGTTTGTAATCGGTGTCACCACCCAACAGCACCGACATGACAGTTCCCCAAACTCCATTGAAAAAACAAATACGTTTAAATGTACTGCTTGCCTTAGCTAAACTGACATGTCGTAACAAACAAGTGCAGGTATATGTCGAATCTGCACGACTGACCGCACAATTCGGCATACAAGTCACACCCGCAAACTGTCGCGTTTGATTACAATTTCAAAATATATTCAGTGACTTGCCTTGAACTCCAGCGAACTTCCACCTCAACACATTATAATGTGAGACGGCATAAATCTGTTGTTCTATTCAAATGAATAATCACAATTTAGCTATACCACATGCCGTATATAGCGCAATGCTGTAATTGTTTAGAAACAAGTCATATGTCACGATTACAACTTTGTGTGTGTTATTTTATAGCAACGTGATCATTTGTGTGCAACATCTTAAATGGGATTTGGTGTGGAATTCTCTAGGTGTTAGCTAGCTCCTCACTGGTAAGCTAACAAGATAAACACAACCAACCCAGACACCACGTATACTGAAAATATTCGCTCTCATCATGACACAACAATTGTGGGCAATCTAATAACAGAATCGCATTCTGAGACGATACGCTGCGATGTCAGTCTAACAATCACAATCAGCACGGTGGTGCAGGGCGTTGGATCCAGTTAAAGGGATGATGGTTGTGATTTATAGGCTGGCCGACAGAAAATACGAAGCACGCTAAATTACTCCTTTATTAAATGAATTCATGCTGATCATTTAATGAATGAATTATAATGAAATACATTTAGTTAATCATTACTAAAACAAAAGTTATTATGTATTAAGTTATTAATTTATTTATTTGTACATCTAGGTACTTTGGCAGCTCAATAAATTAGGGTAAATTAAAATTAAATTTTTTATCCTGTCTCGATCTGTCTCTTTGTGAGCAGCTTGCTACTTAAAGTTGAAATGGAATTTGATTAAATTCTCTGGCAATATAGAATATTGCCCGAGAAAGAAATTATTAGATTTTGACAGAGGTTTGCATTCCCTGAGTGCTCTTTGTACAGGTTTTGGATCCAGTTTTATCAGGAGTTGTATTTTTCTTGAATTTCTTTTTAATGTATAACTTGATCTTCTCTGAAGTCTGTATCAAACAATGTTTTGCTCTTATACATGGAAGTCGAAGATAATTGATCTGTATTTCTACAGGTTTTTTCTGGTTATCATGATGACAATTCAAAGTGCTGCACTACAGCTTTGCCATTCGCATTTAGGCAATAACAACGTAACGTAATGGTTGAGTTAGACGACTGTAAACAGTTTTGGTAATAATTATAATGCTAAAGAAACTGTTTCATTGGACAAATTGTTCTTTTCCCCAAGATCCACCCCTGCCCTGTCACCCGCTGTATACACACAAATCCTCTTTCAGATGTTCAGATGAGGGAAGCAGCATACAATTGATGTTGCATTGTTTGTAATGCAGAAAAAAATCTACATCTAAATCTACAAATTTGGATTTTGTGTCATCCACAGCTCTCTATAAATATCAGATGCCCGCCAAACAGTTCTTCCACTCAGCTATTATTTTCTCTTTTGATTGTGTTTTTCAGGGTGGCATCAGTATTTACATGTATACGCTCTGGCCATTATCTGTGTTACTGCAGTAGTGAAGGCAGACAGGATGACATTGGAAGCTGGAACAACGCCACATGCATTTGTCAGGGCTTTATCGAGGTTCTGGGCACTAAATAGGACCCTAAGTTTTGAGCTAGATTGCCCCTCTTATGGATTGGTGTAAATTGGAGGGAGGAAAACGCTGTTTTTTTTATTGCACTTGAATTGATTAAATGAAGTTTGTGGAAAAACTGCTTCACTAATTTGTCAACATGTGCTCTCAAGGTATTTTTTTCATTGTTTTCCATGTGAATGATGGGCTTGACTTTGTTACCCTTTGTAATCATTTTTAATATAATATACATAGTGACAGTGATTTACTGGGAAGCACTGTGATTCAGCGCACTGAGCAGTTAGATGCAGGAGAGGTAAACTTATGCCGCTTTTCCACTTCATGGTCCTGGCACGACTCAACTCACCTCACGTTTTTGTTTTGTTTTTTTGTTTTTTTTTGTTTTTTTTCCATTTGCGATAGCACCTGGTACTTTTTTTAGTACCTGCTCTGGTGAGGTTCCAAGCGAGCTGAGCCGATACTGCTGGCCACTAATTGGTCAAAGTGTATTCAAGAAACCCAACAATGCCGAACTGTACATCACTTAAAAAGACTTAAAAATCCTGAGAACTTGCATTAATGTCCGACATTTAGCACAGAAATGACTTAAATCTATATATTTAACAGATGAGTCTGGTGTATTTAGCGACCGCACTGCTGAAAACCTGCGATCACGAGCGAGGTGCTGCATCCCTTTTTTTTTTTAGATTTCCATTTTAATTCACTCCATATTCCTACTGATGCCTATTAGATTCCAGGGAAATGTTTCTTTCTGAAAAAAAGGTTGAATTGTTGTTTCTGCTCTCAGTAAAAGATCTGCATCATTACATAATTACATTAAGTGGATATGGTCACAGTTTATGCAGGCAAAGGCCTTATCCTGGTCTGTGTTACAGTGGGTCATCATGTATTGACTTTTTTTTAATAAATAAATAAAAACATCAGTCCCAGCCATTTGAAATTGGTGCATCAAACCAATTTTGCTGCGGAGGCTTAAGTTACCGCAGAGTCTCACCATCCACATCCAATAATTAAAGCTCCTTTGTGTAACTCACGTTGCCACTGAAGGAATTTCAAGTAATTACCAAAACACAAGGGCTGAGCAATTTAGAGAAAATGTCTGAATGTGCTTTTTTTGTTTGATAAATATCACTATTACGATTTGACTTTGTGTTAATCAAGATTAAATGGATGTGAATACATTTAAACATGATGAAGCATTTCCACAGGAGATACCGTGGGGAAAAATTAACTACTATGTATTGCCGTATAAGACATATTAAAGACATAAATTACCATGGTTCGATATGCCACATAGGCCATGTTTAGACATTCGCCCAAGTTGGATTTTTATCCAAAGTTAATTGGAGGCATTAAATGATCGACGAAGACGATGCTTTTATCCTTAAAAAAACAGGATAAAAATGTCAGTATGGATCTGATCACTTGCGATGTATAATGTGAACAGTTGTTCAGGAAGATCAGATTCTGATTGGATATTCTTATAGATCCGATTTGGGCTGCAGTCTAAAACGAGGCCTGTACAAACCCTAATTCCTAAAAAAGAAAAGCTTCCTCAAAATTTTATAAAAACAAACAAAAATGATTTCCATTGTTTTCATGTAATTGTTTAGTGCAAATATATATGTAAAAGATAGAATGCGATGCCTGCAACACACAAGTTGGGGCATTTTACAAGACTGAAAAGGTTACACACGTGATTCTGCTTTTAGGTTAACTGATGATAGGATGAGGGTATGAAAATTGTAATTATGAAAGAGCATCTGCCAAAGGCTTTGTCTTTGCAACCAAGGATGTGTCTTGACTCACTATTTTGTGCCAAAAATTTGAGGGAGGATTGACCGTCCGCTCAAATATGACTTTGTTTCAGTGCAAGGTCCGTCAGTTGTGTACGGAAACACTGCCAAGTGCTTTGGGCTCACACTCATCTGAGATGGACTGAAAAATGGTGGCAATGTGGTCTGTGGTGGTCAGATTTGACGGCGGTTTGAATGTAACATTCATCTGAATTTGAAGGTTAGGCACAAAACGTACCACATCCCTTTAAAATCATAGTCTGATGGTACATGTATCTGTGCTGTCACGTTCCATTCTGTTAGCCTCACACCAAACCATTTATGTGCAGTACGGTAAATGACATTCTTTATCATACAGAGCGACATAAATATGCATACCCGACCATTACACCTTTTATTCATCATTCAATCAAATAGGTACCTGCTACCTGTTTAATTGAAACAAAAACGTGGTCTAAACCAATATTCTATATAATGTTTATTACAGTAACTGCGTGGCACTTCGGTTAACACCCTAATGTCTCAGTCGCTTCACAATATTATAAATATTTATATCTAAATGCATCATTATTTGTTTTCCATACTGAGGATTGGCAAGCTCTGTGTTGACAAACCTCCTTCCTTCCTCTCTCTCTCTCTCTCTCTCTCTCTCCTTCCCTCCCTGCCTCCAGCTGATGGGTCTCTGTGTGCTGTGTGTGGGGGTGTATGCTGAGGTGGAAAGGCAGAAGAACCGAACCCTGGAGGGCCTTTTCCTGGCTCCTGCTGTGGTGCTCATCCTGCTGGGCCTGGTGATGTTCACCGTGTCCGTGGTGGGCATGGTGGGATCCCTGAGGGACAACAAGACCCTGCTACACATGGTAGGTTTTGTGGATTTGTTTTACATACTTTAGTTTACCCTCAGTATGCAGTATCAGGTATAGGTATACCTGATAAACTAATTCAGCTCCTGCTAAAAGTATTAATCTGAAGTATTAAGTTTGAAATGTGACGTGGTTTCCATTATGGCACTTTTTCATTATACAGTTCTAGTAATTATTTGGCTCTACTGGACTCAACTGTACTCCGATTGGTAATCAGACGATTCATTTAGTAATCGATTAATCAAATAATTGTTTCAGCTCTACTGTTGACGTCACATTTTAGTATCGGCTCAGCTCGCAGAGCAGGTAAACCAGGTATTTAATGTAAAACTGAGGAAAGGAAGTTGAGAAGAAGAACGGAGGGAAGAGTAGGCTGTGAGGCTGCAGTACCACTGATAGAGAAGGAGGGAGACAGAGAGCTGGACTGTAGCTAAACCAGTTCTGTGTTTGTGCACAGTATGTTGTTAAAATGCAACCGAATTGGTGAAAATGACGCTAATAAACTCTCAGGTACTAAACCACTTGATTAATGAGTATATATGTAAATTCTGTACAAACATGGAAACCAGATGATGTTCATCTTAAGATGCGCTTCTTCTCCTTTGTTGGTATTGTGCAGAACTGTTGTTTTCTCCATTTTTATAGCCTTGTGAGTGTGAGATGTTGTGTTTTTCACTTTTTGTATTAATTTATGTATTTTTTTGCGTGTGTTATGTAATTGTCCTGTTATTGTACAGCACTTTGGGCAACTGTGTTGTTTTTAAATGTGCTCTATAAATAAAGTGGATTGGATCGCTTGTGTGTGTGTCATTCAAATTTGGCAAGGTGGTAACTAACACATTTCCCTGTGAGGTGACATTGTCAGGAGACATGATTTTCATTGCTTTCCGGGCACACAGTGGAGATAGTTCTGGTTCTACATCATAGTTTCCAAAGTAACAAACAGCATGAGGGATTCACTGATACACATGGATGGATTATGCTGCCCTAGTGGACTCGCATTTGTATTCACAAAATTACTCCGATACTGCTGGACCTGATATCTTTTTACGAGCTGAGCAGGTGTGCAGCAATAAAATGATATGTTGCAATGTCAGCACTTTGGAAATAATTTTAGATAAGTGAATTTGACAAAAGTAAAGCAGACTGTAACCTGTGTTAATCTAATGTTGTTATTTTGTTCTCTGTTAAAGTGAGGCAAATAAAATATTTTCTTTTGTGCTGTAATGGTATTATTAAATACTCAGATTTAAGTAATCATACTTTTACTCACAACTGGTATCGGTGCATCCCAGAATACAGGAAATGCTGTATTTTGAAAGTGTATTTTAAAAGGATTTTTGAGTCGATATGATTCAATGAAGATAAAAATGAATCCAAAAATCACGTTTTTGTACCCAGCTCTAGTCTGTAGGTGCATCCTGCCTCGCGCTCTTGGACCAGGCACCAAAACCCCACAAAAAGACCCACTAAAGGAGAATGTATTAATTAACTTTGACATCTTTTGACGTATGTAGGTAATGTCCTCGGTGTGTGTTTGTGTTGGTGCACCTGCTCTAATAACATTCTGCGAGACTTAAGACTCTTTGTCTTCTCTCTCTCTCTCTACAGTTCCTCTGTGTTCTCTGTGTCTTGCTGATTCTGCAGGCCATCGCACTCACAGCGGCTCTCATCTTTGAAAAGAAGGTAAAGTGTCTTTGAGTCGCTCTTTCCTGTACATTACCTCTAATGATACAGTCAGTGCATGTCTGTGTTCTTTCTGTTAGGTGTCTTTTTTTGTATGATCTCCTCACTGTGGCCACTTTTCCCTCTTTGTTTTGCTGATGTTTTCAGACCGTCGCCTTGTTTCAGAGCAGCATCCGGGAAGGAATTAAACACTACTACGATGATCTTGACTTCAAAAACATCTTGGACTACGTGCAACAAAAGGTATTTTGGATATTTTATATGGACATTTTATCTTAAATATTTGTGCAAACCAGAAGTGAGGACCTATATTTACCTTTTTCATACAGGGATTGTGAAATAAGGATATGATGTGATATAGTGATAATAAATAGATGAGGGATAAACAGATGTCGTCTTCCAGTAAGAGGTTGTTTGAACCCAAATAGCCTCACAAGGATTCATTGTATTCATTGTCATATAATTTAGGTTTATTACTTTTTCTAGTCGGTTGGTTTTTATCCTGAATTTTAACGCAGGACGCTCAGCACCGAGCTGGTCATTTCGCTCCACAGCTGACATTCTGGGTCGACTGCTGGCATCCGAAATGTTGCATTAAATAAGATTCCAGCTTTTTTTATAGACACACTATAAAAAAGAAAGTGTGACCATCAGAGATAATATTGTGGCTGTGGCTACAAATGATCGTATGAATGCTGGTTAGTGTAAACGTACAGCGATGTGAACACATGCGTCCTCAAACCCCCTACGATCATGATTTTTGTGATCGGATCTGAGGACACAGTCTTCAGTCCTGTACCCAGAGCTGTCCACGTTTAATCAGATTACTCTGGATGGATTTATTAATACCAGGACTGAACCGGGTCCTTCGTACATCTCGCTCCCGAAACAGGATTATTGAAATAAATGTACATTGAGGATTGTAATAGTAACTAAAATGAACAGTAAGAACAATAACAGTTTAGTTTAGAGTGAAAAAGATGATCAAATGCTTTTAGCTTAATCAACTTTTCCACATAATAATTTTAGATTTTTTATAATGAAATCAAGATGAATTAAAATGTTTCAGCTTCTTAAATGTGAACATTATCTGTTTTCTTTCTGCTATGTAAACAAATACCACATGACTAATTTGGGTTTGTGGATAAAACCAGGCTTTTGATTGCAATATAGTTAACATTTTCTGATAAACTAAAATAATCCATACCTTTGTTGCAGCCCTGTTAACTGTTCTCCAGTGGTTGTGCCTTTGCTGTTCTATCACTTAATAATCATTATCAACACAATCTGGAAGCACATAAAGATCTGTCCCTTAAAATGCAGTCTGTTGTCACTTCCAGTCAGACACATACTGTGGTGAGGTAGCATGACTGTGTGTAAAGCTTTGGCAGTTTCTCTAATGAATGAACTTCCTGATTTGTCAAGATGACTTAAGATGGAGGATGATGCTCCGAGTTTTGTATTAAGAAAATATCTTCTTTTTCTCTCTATTGTTTCGATGCAATGTATACAATAAATACACACTGTACCAGTTCATTGTTTTGATTTATTAAACGTCAAATAAGGGTTGATTACATCTTTGACAACAAGCTCAGCAAACAAGCTCTTGTTTCTCAACGGAAAATGAAGCTCGGCTTGTCTGCGTCGCTTCTTTTCATTCACCGCATGTAACAGTGTCTTCCATCATGTGCTTGGTAAAATGGCTGGCAGCTGCAGAGATAGAGTTGTCCTGCATCATTTAAGAAGGGTCTAAATCTTGGACACTTGACTGAATGTTCTTTCTGAAACACTTAGACATGACATGCTTTTAATTGATTGCCAGTCAGCAGTTATAGCTGCAGACAACACCACTTTGACTGGTACTGAGCAGGAATTGGGTACACACAAAGACAGTAAAAGTCTGTCAAGGGTGAAACAAAGGTGTGGATAGTGGTGATTTTATGTTAAGACCTCTGAAAGCTTGTTGTTTTGTTGCTTTGCTGAGTCTTTGTGTTTTTAAGCATGTTCACTGTTCCATCACTGAATCTTCTCCTCCCCTGCTAGTTTTCATGCTGTGGAGGGGATGATTATAAAGACTGGGGAGTCAACCAGTACCATTTCTGCAATGGTACTGGTCCACTGGCCTGCGGGGTTCCATACACCTGTTGTGTTCGCCACAAGGTCAGTGCTGGTTACACACACACACACGCACACACAGACACACTCAAACACCTAAGGGTGAGTCAAAATATCCATTTTATCACCGTCCTTCCTCGTGTAATACGATAATCAATACACCAGGGCAAATATCGATATTTTAATTCATAAATGAAGGCACTCTAAAGTAAACAGTTAGACTCGGGGTTGCTGCTTGATGTGTCCTCACGGTGGCGCTGCTCAATTGAAATGAATGAGGGAAACTAGGGTGGAAGTTACCTGGCTGATAAAAGAGAGCTTACAGCAGGATACTGGTGCAGAAAGCTACGGAGCTATAAGAAATGCCCCGCCCACGTCCATATATAGACTTCGTGCACTTTGTTCTCTATGTTGTGAATAAATCCTGCACTTCTAACTTTTCATGGATGTTTTGTTTTCTTCAGTTAGACCGATATTGTGATGGGCCATCTTGCAATATACTGATTATCACAGGATTCCCCATAATGTGACTGTGACAGATTTATGTCCCCACGACATGAGTAATACCTAGAACACGCAGACACAGTCTGGTTCATGCTCACACTGAGTTATTCCAAATACTTTATTAAAATGAGTGATGAACAACTCACAGATTCAACTGTATTTAGGACGGCTTGAAACTAGTACTGGGCAATAATTCACTAGTATATTTTACAATATAAAGTTCTTCATTATCAGAATAATAAAAGGTTCATATCTATACCTGTGAGGGAAATTCATAAGGCAGCATTAAATCTTATTTATTGTAACCAAAACCAGTCAAGCAGTAAGGAGAACACGATGTTGTACACAGTGAGCCAGTTTCAAGGTTGGCTCCAATAGAAAGCTATTGTGGTCATAACTTGCCAATAAGAAGCCACTGTATTAGGGTGCGCCTAAAGTATACTTGATGGTCAAGTGAATTTTATTTCATTTTATTTTCTATGAAGTGCCAGGTGACAACAGAAAGCATTTACCTTTCCTACAGAACAGTGCTATAACTTTTATTATAACTTTATGTGTTATTTGTACAACAGCATGTCATTTCTCTCTCTGCATGGTCACACATTCTGCTCTCGAGTTCCACCCCGATGTGCACACACAGGTGAGCACACCCCCACCTGCAGAGAGAGAGTGCGAGTTGGAAAATGTGTCGCATTAACCACCTGGAGGAATCCTTCATGCTCGTGCATAAAAAAACCTGTTGTATACCAACAAACTGTTGATAATTTGAAAAAATACCATGATATAAATGTGTGTTCATACTGCCCAGCACTAACTAACTAACTAACTATACATGCATACATGCATGTATGCAGAAATACATGAATAACTTTTAAACCCACAAGTAACCGGTTTCTACAACTTTCGCTAGAGTAAAATGTATCTCTAATAATCTGACATTTTATCACCATAATTATTAAAATTGTTACTAATTGCCCATATTGCCCATCCTATCTGAAAGCACATTGGGAAAATAAGTCATTTCTTATATTGGGATTATGAATTAGTAATTTAGCTGTAACTTTCATGTGATTGGTGGCAAAATAGAACAGAAACGCAGTATTTTGTGCTGCAGTATTGTGAGGACTAGAGTTTGATTTACTCCTCTTCTTGGGGGGAAATGCTTAGGCACACAATACACATCTGTTTTAAGCCCTGTTCAATTAAATTAGTGGAGGATTGGTTGCTCAGTTGGTCATAATTAGGATGCATTCAGCACCCAGTAGATTTGATTTGTACTGGCATGTCACATTTTAGATGCAGAGTTTTTAATTTGTTAAGACAAGTTACTACAACTGCAGCTTTGTTATACTTTAACTTTTTTAACTTTGTTATACTTTTTTTTTATTAAGCATAGTTAGGATGAAGAGTTGGATACATGTATAGACATTTACAGTAAGATAAAAGACATTTCTCATCAAAACTCATAAGTGACAAAATTCAATGCTATGTGTTGGTTTCTTATCTGCTGCCAAGCAACAAAATTTCGTTGCCAGTTTTCACTGCTGTGTTTTCCGTGCAATGACAATAAAAAGAAGACTAAGTCTAAGTCTAACAGCGAGGGCAGTTTACACATGCACTGCTGCTCATGCCATTTGACCTCTGCTGCCAACCAGTGGCTTTATCCTACACTGCACCTAGTGATATTTATGTCTCAAGACTATCATCATATCATTTGCTCCCATACTGAGTCAGGAACATCTGAATACACACACAGGCATAAGCAAGGTGTACCTCCCATACATCATGTGCCTCTTAATTAGCCCCTGCTTGTGTGCACAAAATGCATCCTTCTATCAGCCACTTTACTAAAGAGACATATTTCCCTTCAAATCATGTTATTAATTATACATATCATAATTATTCATATAATCTTAAAACATTTGTTTTACACTAGTAAAACACTAGTTTTTCCAGGCAGCCTGCACAGAGCTCAGGTACTTAACTCAGCCGCCTGCTGCTGCTGCTGCTGCTGCTGCTGCTGCTGCTGCTGCTGCTGATGCTGCTGAGCCTTATCACATAAGTCACCCTTGTCTTATAACCCATGTTATCAAGCAATAAATCAAGTTTATTTGTCCCATTTAATCATGGGATGGCTTGTGTTCAGGACAGCAGCTGGGACAAAACAGAGTGGCTTGGCGCTGTCCATGGTGCTGAACTTGAAGAAGCCTGGATGAAAAAAACACTAGTCTATCACCTCACCCAGTGTGAGTTTCCACCCTATAGCGGTTTACAGCTGTAATTTTTACCTACAGCTGTAAATATTGTTAATGCATTGCCTAGATATGAGAAAAGCAACCAATATACGTGTAAATCTATATTCTATAACTAATCGCATAAACATGTCGAATATCTGTGAGCACTGACATGCAATTTTTCTGGTTTCAGAAACACCGTTTTTCAACATTTTCTTGCATTTTATGGACCAAACAATCAATCACTCCACCTTTTATTTATCAGGGCCAATGCAGTGAGACATAGTGGACATAAAGTGTGTCTGATGTACTGCACAAAGAGTATGTAGCAATTTGCTAGTTTGCAACCCCTGTCCCTGGCTGACAGATTATCAATAATAAAGGTAATAATTGTGAGTTGCATTTCTAGTAAAATCCTGATGCTGATTGATTATCGTGACAATGCATCACATGATTTTGAGTTGTGCATTTAAAACTGACGATGTGTCTGTAATGCTGTACTATGTAGATGAAATTCAACATGCTCAACATTTAAATCATGTTTGGTGGTGAACACACAGTTACACTGTCCTGTAAACTGAGTTCCATTTCAGACTTTCAGCTCAGAAACTTCAGATCCATTTTCAGCAATGTAAATTTTGTTGCAAAGTGCATCATCCAGCTAACAAGACCTGTGCTGTGATTCAAATATTTGGGCAAATTATTTCTTTAAATGAAATGTTGGAGCAAAAGCACAAAAGCATTCGCTCAAAGCACAGATACTAAGAAATGAACCACCCAATCATCTGCTGCTCTCTCCCTCACACCCACATGAACACACACACACACACACACGTCGCTAACATTAACCAATTCAAGTGTAATTCAAATATTGGCCCTAAACTTAATCAGTTACTCAGGAATGAGGTTCTGCCACATTTGGGCCAGGGTTTGTCTTCATGAGGATTACTGGTCCTGATAAGGTCAGTGTTTATGCCAGAAAAGGTGTTAAACACACACACACACACATACTGTATATGCATGCACACACGCACATATGAGATGGGGGAGCTGATGGGAAAACCGAAGGTGAACCATGGCTAGGTTTCTGCTGTTATCAGTTCCTACCGGTCGGGGCTGAAACCATTTTCTAAATGTTGAAGTTCACGCTCTGTCTGGCAGCAGACGGGTACGCCCACATGTGAGAGCCGTCACCTTCATTTCCCAAAGTACTATAGCCCACAAAACCCTCCACTGGTTTTACACAGCCACTATGGGCCAAAATTGTTCTGTTGTTATCTTAAAAAAACAGCTAAAACCAAGCATTTGTGTTTATATATGCCAAGTTTTCCTCTCTCATTCTGCCTTTCACAATGGATGTTTTAAAATCCACTACTGGCACTGTAGAACGTCTGGTTTCAGGTCTGTGCCACAAAAAGAACCTTCTACATTACGGTATACGTCACAAAAAATAAAACAATATCATCCTATTTGTATATAATGCTATAATATACTGTATCTGGTCTGATGACATGGCTGTTTGTACGTGAGAAGTCCTGCTTCAGAGTTTACTGGCATATGTATTTTACAACCTTAGCAACACATGATACAGTTTACCAGCTGTAGGGGGAACCAGAGAGTGAATCCTACATTGTGTTACAGTGATGTTTGTATTTTTCCCATTGCTTGTTGTAAATGTTGTATTGTAAAGGACTTGCGTTGTATGTTTGAGAGGTGCTCTATGAATAAAGGAATAAAAGTATCAAATATTATTCCCTGTACCCAGTTAAAACCCTCATCACTAACTCTTGATCTCTGTAATCTTGTCCACAGTTGGGAGAGGTCATCAACACTCTTTGTGGTTACCAGACTCTGATGAAAGAGGTAAGAGGAGCAACTTCTGCTCAATGTAGACAAACTCCCATTGCAAAAATGAGAGGTCTAAACAAGCTGTTGATCTTTAGCTAAGCAGTTTTGGGTGTATTGTTTGGTCACTGCAGGTATTTTTCCTTAGAAAGTCATCTACACTGTTTGGAGATGTGTATATAGTGTAGTGCCAAGTAGAAGTTAAAATATAGTCAGCATGCAAACTGGCTAAAGCTATTGTAGCACAGTGTTTTGCATTGTAATACCACACCTTGATTAATGTTGTTGCTTTGCACAGACGAGCAAAAGCAGCACATCCATCTCTCCCCCTTTTTTTTGCCTGCGTTTATTCCAGGATACTTGTTTCCCTGTTGAGATGGAGTTGTTTTTGCCAGTCTTGTCACTTCCTTCTTCTGTCATTTCCATCACTGGAGATAGATGCCCGGAGAAAGCTATTCTCTTTATTGTTTTTGGTAATGGAATGGGAAATGCTGTTTCTTTGTGCCATAAATCGCGTCGTTATTCTTTCAACAAAGAGTGTGTCCCAGAGCAAAGGGGAATAATAAGGCTTATAGTTCATTTTGGACCAATATGAACATGGGTGCTGACATTTTCGATCACCATTACACCATGAGTCACTTTTAACATCAGTATGAGTTTCAACATAAAAGTTTTCTCCATTTACTTGGATTTGATTATATTTATGCTTTTCTATAAATATAGTCGAGCCTCTCGTTGATGTGAGATTCCATGCAGAACAATGAGGGAGTAACGTAAGAGTAACAAGAGAGAGCGAATGACGTGGAAAATTCTAAGATCTTTGTCTCACCAAAGAAAATGACATAGAACCAGATGGAGAGTGTGACGTGTTCGTTCTACTATTTCATCTCAGCAAATATCATCTCGCTATGAAAGGTTTATGCATTACATACACACGTGATAATATACAGTAGAAGACAAACCTCTCGTTGAAACAGAATTGTCCAGTCCACTCTTTGGTCCTGACCCAGTTTCGTTTATTACAGTAATAAACGAAATGCCAGGTCTCTTCAGTGCGAAGCTGCGCTCTGTCCATCATGCAAATATTTAACAATAAAATGAACAGATGAAATTGATTTGTTGTTTTTTCTTCCACATGCTGATTTGGCAAAGATTTGAAGCCGGATGCCCTTCATGCACACGAGTGATAGGGTGAGATAGAGGCAGGGTAGAAGCAGGGTAGAGGCAGGATAGAGGCAGGGTAGAGGCAGGGTAGGGCAGGGTAGAGGCAGGGTAGGGAGGCAGGGTAGAGGCAGGGAGAGAGCAGGGCAGGATAGAGGCAGGATAGAGGCAGGGTAGGCAGGGTGGCAGGGTAGAGGCAGAGCAGGGGTAGAGGCAGGGTAGAGGCAGGGTAGAGGCAGTTACAAGAAGAAGAAGACACAAACCTAATTCTCTGCCAGCCTTTTAGAATTGGTGCCTTATTTTTGATCCACTATGATAGGATACTTTTCCTTGCAGCAACAGTGAGAATACTGCACAGTCTCTTGTTGGGTTTTTTTTTTCCCGTAATGCATATCTGCTTGGGAGTCTTATAGGAGGAGAGATATTGGGTCCAGTTCCTAACCTAATTTTCTTTCAATTTCAGACCGCACTTTAGACCAGTATCTTTGCAATTTACAACATGGCCATGGACAAAGTCAGGGTATCTGGTTCTGTCTTGCATTTAAGGCACATGTGTGAGGAGATTATGGTTGGAATGCTGTCCTATGTGTAATCTTAAATTTTATTCCTTTCACCCGTTTGCAAACAGACTCTTTGGCAATAATAATAACAGATGGTTGTTCTCCCACGTGCTCTTAAGCTTTAGAAAAAACAAACTCACCCATATCTTTCCAGTTGTTTGGAATAACGATTTCTGAACAGGAAATGGTACCTTCTTTACTGAAGGTAAAGAAATAAATGCTGCTTAGGAAAGTACAGTATTTCACACTAATGTGCTCAACTGACTTTAAAGTCCTTCAGCCGACCAATGCCTTTATTATTATTATTATTATTATTATTATTATCATTATTATCATCATTATTATTATTATTATTATTACTATTATTATTATTATTACTACTCCATTGGCTGAAACCAGCATTGGGAAAAGGTCACGCTTTATGGCAAATTGATTCCAATGATAATATGGCATTGCAGTTAATTGCCGTGGATGGAAGCTACGCCACTAAAAAAAAGTTGTAATATTAAGACTTTTTTCATCGTAATATAACACATTTTTTTCGTATCATTCATAATACTGCAGCTTTATTGTAGGAGATCTTAATCATGTGAAAGGAAGCAGAGTCCTCATTTCCAAATCTAAACCCTGACATTAAATCAGTGTTCTCCTGAGTGCATTCACAGACTCAGTCTCTCTCCTGTTGAGCTTTTGTAAGCGCTCACAATGATTTCTCAGTTCCTCTGTGATCGTGCTCGTTCTCTGCAGCCTGATTTGATTCAGGCTGCCCCCCCCATTCGTCAGTTTGAGGCTGTTCACTTTTCACTTTTTAAGAGTTTGGAATTGAAAACTTTCCCTCTTGTTGTCTCCCTCCGGTCTGTCCATCAGCGTGAAGCCCTGCAGGATTTGATCCATGTGCGAGGTTGCATCCATGCAGTCAACCTCTGGATGAGTGACAACATTGGAATAACCGTCGCTCTCTGCTGTGCCATCGGGCTGCCACAGGTAATTTATCACTCATAGCCCCGACTCGCAGAAATTGAAGTGCCCTCTTTCCAACGAGGCCCCGATATTTGAACTGTAAACTTCCCGTGAAAGACTCTCAAAGCTACTTTACATTTTATTCATCTCCCAACAACAGCGCATGGTCAATAATTCACAAACTTATTGTTTCTCCCCCAAAAAAGCTGCGTCACTGACTCAGTTCTTGACAGTTTATTTACTTTATATTTTATTGCAACCGTCCACATCACAAATAGCCGACCTGCCGCGGCCTCCTCACAGAGGAGTAATTACAGTAATCACTGTTGGGAAAAAGACTGCATAAAGAGCTCCGGGTTCCCTCCATAAATTGTGGCTCACACAAGCTGCAAGAAATTTAGTCCGAGCAGAAATAAAGAGCTGGAAAATGAGATGATTTTTCACTTCATGATGTGCAGCTCTGAATATTTTTGCTTTCCTGCGATGCTGAGAAGAACAAATCAGGGAAACAATCTTAACACAGTGTCATTTTATTTTATCATTTGACATAGACGCATATATCACAATCTAAATCAAATCAAATTTGTGCTTCTCAAAGTGTGAGAGTGACCGTAAAATAAAAGAGAAATCCTGATCTTAAAAATACATTTCTTAGCTTTAATTTCAGAAAATGCCTGCTTTATTTAATGAAGGATAGTTACGTGTGTTAGAAACAATGAAAATTAAGTGTAAAATTACCTTCTTTTAAAAAAATATTATTTTGTGGATTCTGATTTTTATCAATATATAATTTATAGTTAGTGTATTTCACAAATTATTCAATGTAATACATATAATGCAACACAGATGCTTAAAATAAGATACCTTATCTTATGATATCTCAAATAGTCCAGTTTAAAATGATATTCAGTTTTGGGTCTAGTTAAATTTAAGTGTTCTTAGTTTCCCGGTCGACTGAGACAACGTCCACCATTTTACACCTCGTCTGATTCTTGAGCTCGAGGACTTTTTCTTTTTTTTCTGTCTCTTAATAACAACCTGAGTGTGCATGAAGGTAACGTCCCAAAATAACAGTCTTGTTGTTTTGTCTGCGCAAACACCTCATGAGAACAAAGAACAAAGGTAGAGAATCACTGAAATAGTGATTGGATATTTTCTCTTTTTCAGACTATTCTTTGTAAAGCAGGGCCGTTAAACGCCAGTCAAGAAAAAAAGAAAAAGGTTCATATGATATGAACCTAAAATTATATCTCATATTTGCCAGTTTTTGATTTGTTTTATATATAGTATATAATAAAACAAATAATAGTATATAATTTATACTATATAGGGTTGTAATTAATCCAAACAATTACAAAAACAAAAGAATCGATGATTTCAAAACGGGGGGTTTTATTCTGAAAATAACGCTTTTAATGTTGTAATGGTGTCTGACCCCTCAAATCTAGTGAGGAGACTTTTGATGTGAAAGCATGTGTAGTTCTAAAGGTGTTTGCACAACCTCCTGCAGTGCAGTGTGTCTATCTGCAACTCACTCACTCACTCACTCAGGGTTTGCTTTTCTTCTAACGACTAAATTAACGAGCAATCCGACTCGTTTGAAGATTGTTGAAGTGTGCCTTTGTTTGTAAACACAGAATGACACATAGAACTGTGTGATTTCAAAGCGTGCCAACCAGGTCATGTTAAACTAAAGGCTCAACATGGATGACTGTCATCCTGTGTGCAACAAGAACATGTGTTAACATGTTAACATGTTAAAATCCACCAGAGAATGTCCTCAGAAACTCAGTCAGACATGCAGAGTAAGTCTCCGGGCAGCTGCCGGCTTATTACGGGCACTATCGGTGCCTCGAGTGTTTAGTTTGCCTCTTACCTTCCACTCGTTGGCGATGTGGAGGAATTCCTCTGCGCAGGTCTCAGCAATAAGTCGCACGTCTGTGTTTTTTTGACGGTCAAGGCAAAGGATGGCAACGTCCAGTCATTATCAATAAACCAGGTAACTTTTGTTTTATCCGTCGCTCAGCTTCTTTATTTTATGGAGTAATAAAAAGTGTGTGAACGAGCGATCGGTGACCTTTAAACACACTGACGACATCTGCGTGTCCTCCATGTCTCCCCCTGCAGCTGCTGGGCATCGTCCTGAGCTGCGTCTTCTGGAACCTGCTGGTGGACATGAGCGAGTCGGCCGACATGGTGGACTTCAAGCTGAAGAAGGCGGCGTTCAAGTACAGCGAGCTGGACCTGGCCGGCGCCGGCTGGTGTATGTGCCTGCCGAGGGACGGCGGCTACCTGCCCGTCCCCGCCGCCGAGCCGGGACTGGACCCCATTGACATTCACCTGCAGAAGCTAAAGAAGCAGCAGCCGCGCACGCACGCTCAGCTGCGGGAGATGCAGCAGTCCAGATCGGCCACCGGGCTGGACGAGGTCGACGTCGGCCGGAAGCAGAAAAGGGAACACTGAGTGCTCGTTTCTGGGGTCTTTGGCCTTCTTCTTCTTTTTTTTTTTCCTGTCATTGTATTCGGTGCATTTGTTGGTTATTTAATGGTGGAACATGTCAGTCATTGGATCAAGAGACACTCAGTCAGTATTTTGGCACTTTGTGGACGAAATTTTGAAGGGACGACCTGCAACATTGGCTTCTTTTTAAAAGAAAACTTACATTTTTTTGTGACAGTTCTTATTCAAAGATTGATGGCATTATGTTTTTATTTATTTCGTTTTTAAATTCTTTGAAAATTGAGCTACGTCTCGCGTGCTAATGCTTACCTCAGGCTGTTGTGAAAACGGCCCGTCAGTCCGAGGACAGTTCTTATTTGGTGTGTAAATAAACGGTAGCTTGAAAAGATGTTTTTCGGTGTCGGAGAAATAGGAATAGCCAAGTATGTCTTGCGTGTAGCGTCTGTGACGGATGTATACAGTTTGTGTATTGTTTTAATTTGTTTTATTTATTTTGATTTTGTGCAATCGGTGTACATTGTAAGACTGATAAAAAAAAAAAAAACATGGAATGCATGTTTTGTACTGTATATGACGTTAAAAAGTGAAAAATCCAAACAAAACAGTGATTTATATATGTAAGGCGCTCATTGGGGGGGAAAGCGGTCATTTTTAAACCTATCTTTTTATTCCTATCATCCAGACTACACATTCAGTGAAAGGTTTTTTTGTATCTGAGTTATGCACTGTTTTTGAGCTTCCCCCAGCTCCTGCCTTGTATCAGCACTACTGTTCTTGTCAATAAAGCTGAATTTGTCTACTCGCTTTTGTCACACGTTGCCGATTGCTTCCAAAAAAAAAAAAAAGCAGAGTCATACATCACGATGAAAAGCAACCCCGGAGGTGAAGTGACTGTCGGGATGATGTAAAATCCAGACTTAAAGGTCCTGTGTGTAACATTTGGTGTTTGCACATACATGTGTTTGTCTGTGTTTACTTTATAATCGCTTTAACATCCCGTTTTTTCTTTTTGTAGCCTTGGAATGACTTTATTTGAGGAAAACTTAAGGCGTTTAAACCATTTAAGAAGGAGGAGGACACGTCTGCTGTGTCTCAACAGTCGAGGCTGCATCCTCCACGTGAGCTGGAAGGAGACAGAAGTCGGACGATGTGAGAAATTAGACACAATTCACCATTTGTTCTTCTAATAAATTCTGACGGGCTGCACACGGGGAGTTTAAATGTTGTCAACCTCCTGAATCGAAACCTGACTGCTGCTTTCAGAGTTGTTGGGTTATATTTAGTCAGTATGAATATTTTATCTCATACTGGAGTGAAGTCGTATATTTTCATTCCATCAGCAAATGTTGCTGGAATATGATTTACAATAATGATCATTAACCCTTTAACACCGAGCGCATCGCAGACGACACGCCCACTCTGCGTTACGGATCGCTGTTGAGGCCTCGCGGGCTTAGAGAGGTCGTTAGTGTCTTGGAGAGAAAGTCGTGTGGACAACAGAAGTTTTTGGTGTTTAAAATGATGACTGCAATGGAAACATTACAGGGGGCGTGGTTGCCAGATTTGTAGAAGATGCACTTAATGTATACCTGGTTTTACACTGTGTGCACATGTCAATAGAGGGCGCCTCCTCACCTGTCTGTGTGTGTGTGTCTCTCTTTCACTGTGTGTCTCTCTCTCCATGGTTCCAAACAGTGTCTGATCACCCACCACTTTGATCCGCATCAGCTGCTTTTTAGGGTTTGAGCAACAAGGTTGCAAGAACCCTATTGAAACTGGAAGGATTATTATTATTATTTCTTTTGAATTTGTGTCGTGCTTTTTTTCCCCTCTTTTCATGAAAAATGACATTTTTTCATCTCCAGCCACCTCTGCTAAGAAGAGAAGGGGGCGGGGGGAGTGGGGGCTCAGTGGCCTGAGTGCAGCCGCGATTATGTTATTATAATAATATAGATGTGAGTGTTGCGGGCGAGGAAATGCACAGTTTCCCCATCTTTGTCTGGCAGATGACGGCCAGCGTGTGTGTGTGTGTGTGTGTGTGTGTGTGTGTGTGTGTGTGTGTGTGTGTGTGTGTGTGTGTGTGTGTGTGTGTGTGTGTGTGTGTGTGTGTGTGTGTGTGTGTGTGTGTGTGTGTGCAGCTTCACTATCAATATCACTTGTTGCAAGGAGCACCTGCATGCAGCTCAGATAATAACATACAATTTCCTCAGGTCCTTTGAACATGGTTCAAATTGCAGCAGCTGATGACTCATGTCGTCAGCAACCCACCCATATACATGTATATATATACACATATACACATATACACATATACATATATATATATATATATATAACACAGGCCGTGCAGAGTCAGTTACTCTTCCCAGTAAAACACGGTGAGCAGAGACTGTGAAAGTCTTCACGCTGATGGAATGAGCAGGAACAAACGTTCAAACATGTCTATATGTGGACGGGGCCTATTATCTCTCCCTCTATTTTCAGACTCTTAATGTGTTCACCTATTAATCCTGAGTGTGAAGGAAAGAGAAAAACTATGAGATGAACTTTGTTACAGCTGCTGTTACTGAGCGCTGGTGTCACGCAATCCCATCATGCACCAGTTGGAATGGAAACAACACAATTATCTGGCGGAGTCACATGACGTCTGGAGCTCTATCATCCTTACAGTAACTCAGACTGTGATTCAGGAATTCAATCAACAAATGAAAGACGTGTATGTCAAATGGACACACAGTGGTGCAGTGGCTCGCACTGTTGATGCATGTTTGTTTTTACAGACTCCTCCCACAGACCAAAAAGCCCTATTCAGACAGGATTCGTATTACCTGGGCACGTCATGTCAATCACAAATGATCCCTCCCCCCTGACGTCTGTGAGGATAAGTGAAGCCTGTGATTTTACAGATATGAAGTCAAGGCTTTGCGTAACATCCGGTGACAACATGGAACGCACACTAACGCACTACTGTACACACAAATAACCTACAGCTAAGAAAGATGTATAACCTTTGTTTTAAGTCATAAACTGTGACTAACATCAGTCTCCAGACCGACAGGCAGGATGCGGAGCCTCGTCTGAACTAACAGTTAAAGCCAATTTCACACTAAACACTCCATGAGCTGTGGGGTAAAAGAGAAGAGAAGTCATTCGCCCACTGAATGTCAAACACTACATATTCCATCATCACACAGTAAAATCCTTTGTGTTCTGTCCTCCCACTGAAGTTCTGTACGCTGTGCAGTTAAAGTTGTGCCTCTTTGAATCTGCAGTCTCACCTCATTAGACTTTACAGACTGTCTTTAAGAGCCAAATAGTCTCGTCCAGTCTGTGAAACAATGTGAAGGAAGGTGAACGTGCTCGAGTCAAACCACTGACGCTGCAGCTGATTTGTTCCCTTTGAGGTGGAACGATGTGAAACGGCGCAACAGTATCTGTGTGCTGTGTCCTTCATCTGAACACAATGCTATCAGGGAGCATTTCTGTGTATACAGCAGCAGCCCATGGACAGACTTTATCTAGTCAAACTTGAAAATGACTTCCTGTGTGCAGCGTGTGGAGCTGACTTTGTGAACTCTGCCCTTGTAACAGGCATTTGTTTATATTGAAAAGTCATTTAGTTCCATTTAAAGTGCATCATTTACTGAATTTAACAGGTATTTTCCTAAGAAATGGAAACTAAAAAGAAAATAATTCTCTCATATTTACTCTTGGGGTCATTTTGGTGTCATTTAGGGAAAGACACACTGTTGTGTGTTCTGTGTCGTGTTGTGTGTTCTCTCCGGTTTCCTCCCACAGTCCAAAAACATGCAGAGTTTAACTGGACACTGAGTGTGACTCTGAGGATACAGTGGGAGACATGAGGGATTTCTTGATTTATGGGATGTTCTGTACTGAAACGACATGGGACATTCAGCCTCCCTCCCTCCGACCATGCAGGTACATGTCAGTGCAGTGAGAGCACACACACACACACACACTGATCACAGGTTCATTGTAGACTGGACTGTGAGTCTGGATGCTGGCCCTGGTCCAAGGTGAGCTCTGCGTCTCGTCTAATGTTTGGCTCCAGCCTCACAGCGACCCTCGGTGAATAAGTGCTACAGCTAATAGGTAGATGGCATCTTAAGACATTCACTTACAGTAAGTTCATTGGTTGGAGGCAGTCGATGACTAAAACGTTCATATTCCTCGGTCATTGTGATCATTATGAACAGTAATCAGCAGACTCACTGGCTCCCTGATGCCACTGATCCACGGCCGTCTTCTTTCCAAAGAACTCAAAGGAACTGAAAACAGTGTTTCCCAATGAAATGAGGACTCATCGAGTCATCAACATTAAAAACTGTGACTCATTTACAGCCATAATCTAATCTGATAATTAGCATGAGATTAACGCTGTGTAGTTGGTTTTGTTGAAGTATTTAATAAATAACAAAACAAATGACCAATAGTAAGTATTTTTGGTTTTCCAGTGAATATTCGGTTGTTTTTTTTTGAGTATTTTCTTTTTCTTTGGGTTTCTGGTTTTATGATAATCGTCAGTATAGTTGCAGCATGAGTTTATTGTTTATCACGCGTGTTCATCTGCGTCACTAACTCTCCTGTCAGTGCCCTGCAATCACCTCATTCCCTTCACCTGAGTGTCCCCGCCCACTTCCACACCTGCAGCTCATTATCCTCATCAGCCAAATACACCCTCATTCAGACGGTCACGTGACGTTTCCTGTGATTTTCTGAGCTCCTCTCCCTCAGTTTAGTTATTTTAATACTTTAAATAACTCTGAATTTAAGACCTCACACTCTCCATTTGTTTATTATGTTCCACTGCATTGAGCTTTCATGGCCACAGAATACAAAGTATATATACTATATATAGCTGAGCTATATAACCACCCTTTAACCTTCAAACATGTTTTTAACCAGCAGCGTCCTGTAACTGTGCGTTCTATCACTTTTTCCACAACGCCGCACATTAGGCTGTATTGACCTACTGGTACAGTATATTTTCTCTCTGCGGACGCTGACACAACTTCCTGCCTGGAGCTCACTGCTGAATCCCACTTTGCCTGTTGTTGCACCAGGCACGAGGGAGAGAGGGAGAGACAGGGAGCAGAGAGACAGAGAGGGAGACAGGAGAGCCAGACTGACAGACAGCCACAGATAAATGGAAAAGATCTTTTCTCTTTTCTGAGTTTGGGCCTCTCAGTAGTTTGTTGGAGCTCCACTGGCATGTATTCATTGATGCAACCCTACAAGCAGCAGCAGCAGCAGCAGCAGCAGCCTCTTCTTCTATCACTCATCCCAGCTGACATCTAATCCAGGTAGGTTCAAACATCCCTTTGTTTTAATGTTAAGTCCCTTTTTTGGGAGGTCTATGTGTTTTTTCTTGGCTCTGGGTCTTTTAAGTGTAAATGTCATAGTGTGTGGATGTGTGGTGTCTGGAATATCAATCTCAGCTGTTACAAGTACACTTGGAAGGACATTTGCAGCAGTGGTTTAAGGACACCAATGTTTTAAAGTCTTTAAAATCATTGAAAATGATCGTCTGTTGTGTCTTCATTTGCAGCATGTGAGTTAACAACATTATGTCACCACACGTCTCAGAACTAAATCCTGTGTAGCCATCTATGGCACAGGTTTCTCAAACATAGGCACTTTTGAAAACACAACCCTGCGTCATCCTCTGGTAAACCAACAATAACACAGAACATCATGAAGTAGAATGATGTAAAAATAAGAATTGATAATAATTGAATACAAAGCTTTTTTTTTGTTATATCTAAAACAAAAGTATTATTAAAACAACTGTGATTAAACTTATATTTATGAGGATTCAAATTTATCTCTTTTATTTGTATCCATACTAGCCAGCGAAACACCGCGTGGGCCCTGATAATCATCAGTGGCACAGTGATGTTAATGATCGTGTTATTTTACATTATGGATCAGAGTTTTGGCTTTGGCACCAAAGTTTCTCTGCTTAAGTTCTGTAAAACTCATTCAAGCACCAATTTATTCAATATATATGTATATATATATATATATATAATTAAAAAGTATTTCAAAAGCTCCTGAAAAGTTGATGAAATTCATATTTAATGTGTTTAAACCTTCTGAAGCAAAGAGCAGCCCTCATCCTAGTAAATGTCATTTGTCTTTTACTTCATCTCCACTCAGATGTGACCATAGTGACATTTAATCCCCAAATGTATTAGAAATTAAAGTTTTAATTAGCTCCAACTTCTTTACGTTTGACAAGTAGGTTTAGGCTAATGCTTTTTTTATATATATATCTATCTATCTATCTGTATATATATCTATATATACGACCACATTTATTTTCTCAGTCTCACTATAAATCACTACCACTTGAACAATAGCGGGACTCGACACTGGAACTATTTAAGGTGTTTGTTCTCCTGTCCCATGAACCGAATGGCTGCTATTACATCAGATGTATTCAATTCATGGTGGAGCGTTACATGCATGTTGCGTGAGTTTAATTCTTTCTCATGTATAACACCGACGTTCATCAATCACATCTGTCTTTTCAAAAAGGCCCAAAATCACAGAATTTGACGGACATTAAATCATGATCTTCCATCACCTCGCCTCACAGCTTGACTCATTTTCCTTATGTTTGGCCCTTTCAGCCTGTTGGTGTTTGGCACCACTCGTGCACATTTGCATGCATAGGGGCGGATCACATTATCCCTTGTGCGTGTGTGTGTGTGTTGTTGAAGGCAGGGTGAGCGCATCGATCAGCCCATGAGGGAGTCAGCCTGCAGCTCTCGCTCCAGCTGCCCACTGGGTGTGAAGGACACTGATGTGACAGCACTAATTACCGAGACAGGAAGCCAGCGCCGCACACATGCACAGCGGCTGCTCAGCTCGGCTTTGCTCGGCTAAAGTCGTTCTCCGGCAGCCACTTTACACGTCTCATCCCTCTGGGCTCAACCAGAGTGTCATGCCAAAATGAGCTAGTGCCCACACAAGAGACACGTCGAGAGACACGTCAAGAGACACTAACCGCTTTGCCTCATGGGATTCAAAGACCAGATTTAAAGGGACAAAAAAAACAACCCTCTTTTTTTAACTTTGAGAATGTCAAAATCAACTAACTCTCAAACTAAGTTTCCAAAACAAGTGTCGCATAATCTTCATTTTATCTTCTTTTATTTAAACCTGCAGCACAATAACCTTTTAACACACATGTTGTTTATTGTACACACCTCCTAATGTATTTCTTCTTCATCTAACATTAGCCAAATTGCTCCCTGGTTACAAGTTCTGCATATAGAGCATATAATGTTCATTTATATGGATATGTGTCCGTTTAGCTGTTTAATCAAGTTTAATATTTATTTACATTTAAACACTCTCCTTTGAGAAGTGTATGTGTATGAAAGTACCACCACCATCATCACCAACGTTAAAATACAGCGGTGTAAATCAATCCATTCAAATGAATCCTTCTGTAAACCCCAACACGAGGACTTTAGTGACGTAAATACTACACAGTCCACACAGTCTGACTGCAACTCAATCAGCACCTGTGTCAGTGTGAAAAAACGTGTATGTGCATAATGTTATTTAACACAAACTCACACTGTTTTCATGTTATTCATATTTATTTCTTCATTATTTTTAATAGATATTTAGAATATTCATTTAATTTTTTTATTTATTTTCTTCATTTGACAGACATAAATCTACATATTCAAGCTGAATCCCCCCCTGCTCCTTAAGTCTATAATGCCTCTGACCCTTCACCAGCAGGAACACGGCGGCCTTAAATGTAACCGCTGGTTTCCAGGGCTGAATTAGTGCCACATGAGATCAGTTGTTTTAATCATGCACATTTCCATCGACTCGGCCTCTGCTGTTAATTATTTCCACATCGATCTGTACTGTAACGCGACACACAGGTCAGTGAACAGGAGCTGCTGCTGATGCTGCTGATGGCGTCCCTCATATAATCATTCATACATGTGTGTCACTACCACACATCAACACACTGACACTGTGCCTGAGATTTCGTTAAAAGGACTGAAACTGCTTTTATACTCGTGATTTCATGGTGTTCTTGTGACGCCCTGTAGCACTCTGAGATTTATTTTCACTGTGAATAAAATTCATGATGTGAATTTATTATTATAATTATTAGTGAGTGTGTTCCTCCTCTCCGACCGTGTGAAAAACTCTTCTCCTCTTCTCCTTTTCCAGGATGAACCATGGAGACCGAGGGATGGGCGCCTCTCACCTTCGCTATGAGGAGGAGGAGGGTAAGTGTGTGTGTGTGTGTGTGTGTGTGTGGGGTTCATATCCTGGCTTGATCCATCACAGCCTGGCCCCTTTGCAAATAGGAACAGGAAATTGAGTCATTACACCTATTTGGATCTTAATATTATCATGAGACAGTTGATTCATCACGGCCTAGTTTCTGTGTGTGTGTGTGTGTGTGTGTGTGTGTGTGTGGAGGGTTGTTAATGGGCTGCAGATGAGGAGGCAGTGTCGCTTGCGTGTTCACGTGTCGTATGCAGATGTTTGACTGATTTGTTGCGCGTGTTCCGCAGCAGATTTCTCAGCTCCGTGGCTTCATCCCAACATCGCGACATATTGCTCTGCATTTCCCCGTCGACCGCGTATTCCACGTGGACTTTTGAGCGTAATTGGTTTCACAGTCGCTCTGTAATTGCCAGCATATGATCGGCTTTTTGTTTTGCAGGATAAAGATTATAAAGCCAAACAAACTGAAAGGAAAGCGAAGATCTGCGTTTCTCAAAGGGCCTGATTTGCTTTTGTTTGGCGACTGTGCCGACAGAGGATACGGCTGTTATTAACGAGCAGACGCCAAATAAAATGCAATTCATTCAGCGTCAGAGTGGTTTAACATTCATGAAAGCACTCGTGTGTGTGTGAGAGATTAATGAAATATCTCATCACACAATCTGCACTAAAGTGTCACTGGCTGTCACTCAACTATTTTGGGGTCTTTTCATTAAACTTTCATTTAAGTGTCTTGTTTTGGGGAAATTGCATTCTTATTACCTCCGCCGTGGAGATTGTGTGTTCCGCGCCGTCGTCAGTCTGTCTGTTAGCGGCGTTCCTCCAAAGCTGCTCGTCTGTTTATGAAACACAGAAATGAAAGGGACACGGTGGGATAGTGTGGTTCTCGCTAACTTCCTGGTTATAGCCCGGTCATTACCAGTTAACCAGTTAACTCACAGGTTTTCCAGGTCACTCAAGATTTATCCAGTAATAGGTAGATAAAATGAAGTTGAAGCCAAGTGAACGCATCGCTACTTCGCCTCGTCTACATCGTATGACGCTATATCCTGTGTCCCGCCCACTCTTTTTCATTGGCTGTTGGCAACATGAGTTTACAGTCAGCTCAAAACATTCAAGTCTCAGTCTTTACCCACTGACATGCCATGCGGACTGTCCACAACTGGGCCTGTAGACTCTGTGTCGAGTCTGGTGTCGAGTCTGGTGTCGAGTCTGGTGTCAATCCAAAATGGCCTGAAATGAAAAAGGCGTTTGAATTTCCGTCTAAATGATGTGAATCGTCATTAACTCTCTGGTCACTTCTGCAGACACTGACTGTTCAACATCTCTGCGTCATCAGCCGACATTAGAAGATTGAATTTGCTTGTGATAGTTTATAAAACTCTGGTATAGACGATAAGAAACGTCAGAATTGCAACTTACTAGATTATCGCTCTAATCTAAAGACACTCTTTGAACTGTTAAATTCCACTAAAACAAACTTTTTACCTTTCATTTTGGTAAGAAACAAGACAACAAACAAAAAAGATGATTATAAATCATGAGGTCTTGGAATGACTTGAACTATGCAGGCACTTCAAAATAAATCACTAGGACTGTCATAGCATTTTACATGAAGTAATCCATTTATCATAGATGAAATTTTAATTGACTCAAATTGGCAAATATTTACAGAATGTGACTGCTGTCCATGTTTGTCCCTCAGACCATCAGTCCATCTACATTGGCGTCCCCGTGCCGCGAGGCTACCGACGCAAGCGCAGGCGAAGGCGCTCCAGCCGCGAGGTCCCTGACGTGGACGTGGACGTGGACAGAGACAGAGACAGACGCTACAACCACCACAGGCACCGCGAGCACGACCAGTACCGAGACGTAGACATGGAGGAAGGACTCGTGGATTTGAACGAGCAGAGTCTCCAAGACATCAACCGCACAAGTGAGTCCAGCAGCTACAGAGAAGAAGATGTGGGTTAGGTTTGAAGTCTCAAGTTCAGACTTTAAAGAATTACTATTTGACGTCAATATGCTAACCTGAAGTCGGACGAGCTGGATGTCAATCCCCGACCTTTGTCGGAGCACTTTTTGGCTGAGTATCGAGTATCAGTATCGTTATTGGTCTATTACTGGATCAGATATGGGAAAAATGAAGGCGTAGATACAACAGAAAACTCTTTAATGTTCTGTATATATGCTCATTATGAGCGTGTCAAGTTCAGCCCACTCTAACCCTGACACAAAAAAGCTACACACTCAAAGGTGGTGAAATGAAGTTTATTGTATTTAACTACTTTTCTAATGAAAATGACCAACATCTTCACCTTTTTATGTGCAAACTGCTTGAGTTCTGTGTAAGAACGGCGTCTCGACGTGTCGTTGTGCATTTTTAAGCGGTCGTTCGGAAATCTTGGCGCTCAAACGTAAACATCGCCTTTCCACAAGTCGCTGACGATGATGAGATCTGCTGATGTTGTTGTTGTTGTTGTTGTTGTTGTGTGACAGTCTTGAGCAGATGTACATGTTGTGGTTAAGGCGCATGGATTGTTATCTGATACTTTATCGTAGACAGGTTGTGATTTTGGTGCCAAAGTACTAACGAGTATTACTTACTTTTAACTACACTTTGTTACAAATTGTGTGTCAGTGTTTCCAATTGTTGTTGTCGAGCTACTTCATCGTCAGTGCTGCAGTGTTGTGTGTGTGTGGGCTGCACCTGTGGATTGGGTGGGACGGCGAGCGCCACCGTCGTTAATATTTCACGTTAGAAATAAGTGGGTTGTGAGCAGGCGATAACACGATCAGGTCTCTCAATTACATGAAATAATTAGTGTCGATATGTAAAAGGTGGATAATCAACATGTGCCCGCAGTGTCATGTGACATCAAAGCTGATCCACACAATAATATTAAATGTAAATCGTGAGGCAATCGCAGTCGCATTATTCACTGATGGTGTGGGTCTTTCATTAGAAAGTGTATTCATTGAAATGAAGATACAGATGTGACCCATTGTTCTGCTAAAGATACAGTATTTTAGTCCAGATGTTCTGAAAGCTTCAAAATAAAAGAAAGAAAAACATGAAGCACGCGGTGGATTTCATTTATCTTCGGTTTTAACAGCGAGCCGCAGGTGTTAGAATAATGAGTGACCTGGTCGGACATCGCTGCTCTGGCTTAGATTTTTAAGACCGTTTCAGTCCAGTCCATCAAAGAGGGAGGACCAACACCGGTGATTGTTTCAGTAACATCATCTGTTTCTACTTCATTTTGCTTGAGTTGAGGTCTTTTATGAACAAACTGCTCCATGTGTCTCCGCAGCCCTGGTAAACTATTGCACGACAGGGACGTTAAAAGCCGACAATCATTAGAATTTCATTTTGGCACGAGGATCATAGTGAAGACACTGACTGACTCATCTGAAGTGAGATCAGTGGGTTTCCTCGTCATGGATGTGACTCTCTTTTAACCTGGCGCGGTCACTATGGCAACAACCAGGTTCTGTTCAGAGATTCATATCAGAGCCGCTTTTACCTGTAATATTCTTTTAATATTCTTCTACATTATGAATTACTTATTAATTACTTGAAGCAATGGGCTCATTTTGGGTGAAATGACACGTGAGATGTTTTATGTGAACACACACACAGACACACACACACACACACACAGAGCCTGGAAAGGAAAAACCTAGGTTGACAAAACAAATTCATAACCACTGTTGTGATCCTCAGTAGGTCGTTTTTTAAGACTTTTGTTGAGTCAGCTCATTCAAAGAGAGTTTGGCTCTGTTGAACATACTTTATAGCGGCGCCCTGTGGTCGAGGTGTTTCCTCTAAAGCTTTCTGCAACGTCCAGTTCTGACACCAGTCTGCAAATTTTTCTCCCCTTTTAATTATGTCCTGTCAAATAAAAGCAAGGTGTCTTCAAACACGAGAAAGCACTCGGATCACAAGCACTGAGGCAGCAACGGTTGTTTTAAAGAAACGTTCTCATTTACGTTCCATATCTGGATCGTCACCTTGACTTATGCTGATAAAAAACCAGAAATAATCTGTTGTCCAGGTAGAATAACCAGTGTTTTCACTCTGATCTGACCTGAGACTCCACATTTCCTGTTGCCATCACCATTATTCTAGTGTACAATCGCTGTGTGTACCATTTCAACCCAACACACACACACACACACGAGGAGTACATGTCGTGTTCTGCGTCCGGAAAAACAAATGGCCTCTCTTCCAGTTCCAGTGATAAATCGTGGAATTACGGCGTCATCTCTCGTTAGATTAGAGCAGCGTGAGCTCAGGCCTGTATCCGTCTTTCTAACTGAGCTGCTGGACTTCATGGTTCAAATCCATCCCACTGAAAGATGTCTGATTGATTTCCATCATCATGTGCCCCCGTTCAGAAAAGACAACATATAAGTGGATTTCCCTGGTGCTGTCAATACAGCGCTTCAATATTATGGATCTCCGGTGGCATTAATAGCCTCAGCCCATGTACAGTCATCCACATACAGGTCACATCTCGTTCCCCTGAAGCAACAACATCCACAAACACGGCGTTCAAATCAGCCTCCGCACAGCAACGTATCTGCCCCCTTTAAAATAAGTCAGAAAACACGTCCTCATCCTCACATTCATGTCTTTTTTTGTGCACTGATTTAGACTCGTGCGTTGTCTCAACTCATCATCCAACCCAGGAACGTCCAAAGGATGCAATTCTATGATGTTTTAACCCTAATCTGACAAAGATTCTCTGGTGTTGTCAAGTGTCTCCAGCTGCAGAGCGACTGCGTTACATCCTGAGTGAGGACGACGACATGCGCACGCCGACTCTCTTCACTGAGATGGACACGCTGCAGAGGGAAGGAGACGAGCTGGAGTGGAAGGAGTCTGCCAGGTGACGAGCGCACTCACAATCACAGACTACGCTGTAGAGACTGTCTGTTCTCCATGTTTGGAGGAAGCTTTGGGATTCTCTGTCCGGTTGCAAATATTTCAAGTGTTTTAAAGAGAATCCCATTTCTCGTTTTCATTGTAGAGGTTAGCGACCTTGGCTACACGCTTTGAACCCTAAGGCCTTGGGTTAGGGTTAGACAGCAGCCCCAATCAGATTTTTAAGTTCATCCAGATTCCATCTAGCTCTAGTCTGAACAGCTAAAAAACACACGAGATCTGGTTTTTCAGCGGTGGTTTTTACTGATCTGTTTCAATCGGAAGTTCTCGGTCGCTCGGACGCGTCACAACAACAATGATGCGTTGAGTTAATTTCCGGCGTGTTACATGATCGACACAGTGGGAGACAATCGTTTAAATATCAGAAGTTAGTTTGAAACGTGGCTCCAAATGTAAAAACCACAGATTTAAATCTTTTCTGCTGAACTTTAATATCAGTTCACATTATTCATTTAATTGTATTGTTTTCAGTATTCCTCAACAAACCCTTCAGCAGTTTGACGGGGTAAATGCTCTGCTGCTGTATACACATAAACACTCGCGTGGTCAGGTCTGGTAGTATTGCTTCACAGAGCCTGTTTTCAGACGGATGCGGCAAACAAATCAACAACAAATCACCCAAAGTTACGCACAAATACACTGCAGTATAAGGCCGAGTGCTGAGCTTTATTTTACATTCACACCACGTCTGACGCCCCAGAGCCACCAACTCAGACTTCAGCGCTCGGCACCAGCTGATGTGTTTATTCCTCACCTTCTCTTTATTCTCCGTGTGCTCCGTCTCCTTCAGGTGGGTGAAGTTTGAGGAGAAGGTAGAAGAGGGCGGCGAGAGGTGGAGTAAACCCCACGTGTCCACGCTGTCCCTGCACAGTCTCTTCGAACTCAGGACGTGTCTCCAGACAGGAACGGTGATGCTGGACCTGGACGGCTACTCAATGCCTCAAATAATTGGTGAGATCTTCGGGGCTTTGTCTCTTTCCTGATCATTTGTCATCAAGTGTGAGAATCCAGTGGATTCTGGGAATGTTCAGCTGTCATTGTAATAAAGAATCATCATTTGGATGGATGGATGCATGGATGGATGGAGAGGTAGTAGATGTGACTTTAAACTGGAAGTGACAACAACAGATTTATATCAGTCACACACACACACACACTGATGAACGTGATGAGGTGCAGCTGTGTGTTTCTGCGACAGAATAAACTTTATTAACTGACGTCGTACAGTAAGTTCTTTACAGCCTAAAGGCCTTTGAACATCCATGATGATGCAAATAAACAACACAAAAGTGTGAATGACTGATGCATCCTCACTATTCATAAAGACTGACTGATTGGTAATTAACTGATCTAATTGAAAGCTGGGAATCGGCTGTGTCGCCGCAGCATGGCGTCAGGCGTTCAACAAACTTTGAGCAAATGAATTATGAGACGACAAATAAAGTCCTTTTACTGAATAAAGAATAAAAAGAAAAGCACAGCCAACACTGAAGAAGAGAGGAACGCTTGCTCGGTTCACAAATGTTATAAAAATATTATATTATATATTATAACTATATATTATAATATCTAAAGTATGAAGATTGGTTTGATGTAAACTAGCCAGAAACTAAATGGAGGGGAAAAACCAGAGAAACATGCATCCAGTCAGAATCACTGGTTATAAAACCGGCTCTCCATTAATCCATGATGATGATGATTATACACACGCCTGAGGGATTAGGGAAAACTCAGATTATTACACCTGAAATGATGGAAACTCAGATTATTGTCATTCAAGATTCTCTACCCAGGTCCAGCAGCAGAGTCATAACAATGCTTAACTAAGTAATGCATTGCTGAAATAGACCCTATGAATGAATGAATGAATGAATGAATGAATATAAATAACGTCTGGGAAAAGCTGCACTTTAGCCTTGTTGTTCTGGCTTTGAGGCTGCACAGCCTGAAGGCAGGTGAGTAGTTTGTGTCCTCAATGCTCCGTGTTCTCCGAGGAAGGGAGGCTGCGGTTTCTCAGGTGCAGAGCAGGAGGCGTACTAAACAGTGGAGGAGGAGGAGCATGTCAGTAAACCGCTACAAACTGAGGCCAGCCCACAGGTGTTGGTGGAGGTCCCTTAGGACGCTAGCTGTTCCACCAATAAAGAGTGGAGGAGTGTAGCCTGTCCTCTTAAAGTCTGGATTCTGGATAAACTATCTCCTTAGTCTTCCCCACATGGACACATGGATTATTCGTTGTTCCACCTGAACACAGACTCATTGTTGACCAGTCGGTACCATCAGGTACCTTTCAGAACAATCATGTGGACAGTGAGACGCCGTGGGTCCTAACATTGTAGAGAAGGTCAAGGTCCAGACCGCAGCAGTTTACGGACTTAAGTCTGCAGCTGACGAGTGAATGACAGCTGATGCTGTGCATCATACTGATGGAGGTCCAAACCGACTGTTGGGTGAGGACCACCAGACGACTGACAGTGTCCGTCGACATCCCTGTGAGCTTCCTGAGGACAAGTCCTCATGTGTCGCCTGGTCCTCTGTACACCCCCGTCTGTTGCTGTATGTGTGCTTCTTCTTTCTCCTGGTTGCTAAGAAGACGTGATCTATACAGAAATATACCCAGCTGTAAACACCCAGGGCAGGTAAAACAGCTGGCCTCACTGATAAATACCCACTGATTCCAAACCATCGCTGCTCATGTGAAGACACAATATTAATCCGACAGACGGTTACAGTCGGCTCAGAGGAGAGAAATTTCTCTGTTAGACTTTATCGTCTCTTTTGTCTTCCTCTTTCCCCCTGAGCTGATGTGTCTTACTCCTCCAAGCTACTGTACCTACTGCTTTTTTCTTCCATTGCCATGGTGACTCTTAGCATCAGGGCTCTGCTCCTGCTGTCTTTTTAGTGGCGGTGCTTTAAGTGCATGTTGTGCTGAGAGAATATTGACCGAACCCAACACGCGTCCTTTATTCAGCGCTCGCAGGAGTCAGTGGGCGGGTCGAATGAATTCAAAATGAATTACAGGTCACGATAAAGTAGTTTGAACTTCATTTTCAAACAGCCCGACTGCACAGACACACACACACGTTATCACTATAATGTGTTGCATTCAATTAGCTGTCATAAACAGTAAAACACTGGTTCTATACAGAATCACTTTATTATTATTCCTTTTTTACATATTTACACCATATTTTGAATTAAGCAAATGTAATTTGTGAATGATGTAACACTTTTCCAGACCACATCATTGAGAGGCAGATAGAGGAGGGCATGATTTCCCCTGACCTGAGAGAGAAGATCAGTTTTGTCCTGCTGAGGAAACATCGGCACCAGACCAAGAAGCCAATCCACCGCTCACTGGCCGACATCGGCAAGTCCAGCTCCTCCACCAGTGAGTCTCCGCCATTCTACGCCCTGAGACTATAACCAGACTCCTTCATCCCGAGTAGGGTCGCCAAAGGGTGGAAAACGTTATAGAAACCTTCCATGGGAACGTTTGGGAATTTTGGAAGTATTCCAGATTGGAAGCTTTCCATGGGAAGCAATAAGAATGAACTGGAAATTTTCAAATATATAAACATTTAGTTTTGTCATAAGCAGACAAAAATTATACAATAAAAAAAACATGACTCAGATTAATTTGACATGAAAACAGCCTCCCATATAGGGGGTGTGGCCACAGTAGCCCTGCAGTAAGTAGTGTTCTATGTGCATGTGATTGAGGAATATTGATATTCAACTATTATTGCATCAATATATTATTTACCAAGTATATTTAAATTCCCAACCTTAAATTGTGAAAAAGATTCTAGTTTATTATTCCAGTTCATTTCCATTTCCATTTCTGGGATTTTTCAAAACTGGAATGGAAAGTTTCCAGTTTTGAAAAATCCCAGAATTAATCCTGAGAGGTCTGATGTGCATGCGCAGATAGCACATAGTTAGCAATAGTCTACCTGTATAGTAGAGTTTGTGTTTGTCGCGTGTAAAATGACGTCACAGCACTTTCATGCAGCCGTGCTGTGATGACTCCGCCCACGTTGAGGTGGCGCTATAGTAACGGAAAACGAGCCAAACCGTGTCGTGCCACGATGGAACTTTATGGTGGAAAAGTCATTGATTTGTTTGGAATAATAACTTTGATAACTAATAACTTTACTTGAGTAACCGTTGTGTGTAACACTGCCTGCATGTGATCACATCACCTCGGATCGACGTTAAGACCAGGTCTGAATGGAGCCCAAGATCTGCTCAAACTCACATAACAGGTCTACAATTGTGTGTCATTTGAAGCCGGTGTTGCAGTAAATGACAAACACATTGTTGTTTCCTGTTTCCGTACATGAATGATAACATGTCATCACATGAAACGCCGTGCATGCCTGAGACAGAGCAATGCTTACCGCGACTGGTTTATTTTGGTCCCACATATGAGCGTTCATTATACATATTGACGTGGTAAATAAATGAACACAGTCCTGAAGTCAACAAGGCTCATATCCTCCTCGGGGAGTGCATTAATGTTTGATGAGTTAATTACCGCCGTGGCATTTCCTCGCCTCGTCTCATGGACACTGTAAATACCAACGCATCCTCTCTAACTGTGTCTTTCTCTGCTTCCTGTCCCTGTGGCAGATCGAAATGTAGGTCCTCGAGGTGGACCAGGACCAGGACCGGGGTTAGGCCCGGGGCAAATGGCTAACTTTAACCGATCCACAGAAGACCTGAGAATGAAACAGCAATCTGCCAACTATGGCCGCCTGCGTGAGTGATCGTAGCATCCGTGAACCATTCAATGATCCCACAGCGAACATTTACATCTGCCATACAAGAAGATTTGGACCCTTAGTTATGTTAAAGTAAAACTAAGGGTGCAACTTCCTGTTTAAGGATATTATTAATTATTGTGCTGTCGATTGATGTGAACGTTTGGATTAGATTAAACAATCCATAATTTGAAAGATCCATTTGAGGCACCAACCCGGACACTTACAACACTCAATCATAATGAGCTGTAGTTGAACTTTCACCAACATTATTACAGCGTAGACTCTTCTCAGGTTGACGTGGAGATGCTTCTTCATATTTAAGGCTTTTAGTCATAACACAATTCCTTATTCCTTGGCAGAGGAAAAACATTTATGGAATGTGACCCAAGGATTTTATGTTGTTTTTACTCTAGAAATATATAAAATGAAGTCATGATTCATTTATCATGCATAATATCTATTGGAAATGGCTGAATCTATTCCAACCAATATTAAGTGCTACAGAATTAGTTCTTGTTATGATATATACTTTAAAAGTAGCTGTGATTCACGACACTGTCCCCGTGTTGTCTTCCAGGTCATGCTCAGAGTAGAAGTATGAATGATATCGCAGACACTCCCAGCACAGACCAGGTAAGTTGAGGCGATACAGTTCATCATTTAAAAATATGATCCGCACAAAAGCAATTACAGTAACGGAATCCATGCGCCACGTGTTTATCTGCACAGTCTCTGCAGGACGTGCTCATTTCTCACGCTGTTGCTCCCGTTATCTCACGCTGTGGAGGTAAGGCATTGTGCTGCGGTGAGCGCGAGTTCTGTCCTGAGAGGCATCAATCATTCATTCATTCATTCATTGCAGCTGCCAGTGAAGGTGCAAACACATAACTCACTCACTCATTGTTCTGGCTGATTGTCGTGATACCGGGGTGACACATGCCTGAGCAGTTACAAGGGCGCGTTGTTGTTGTTGTTGTTGTTGTTGTTGGGATGTCAGCATCAAGTGCCTTTCAATTCGACGGATAATAGAAAATAAACATTAACGAACTTGCTTTGTTTGTGCAGCTATGATGACGTGCGAGCGCCAAGTGTTTGGATAGATGTTTAAATGACATTTGCAGGCGTGCACTGGGTCACATGTGCTGCTGTGTGTGTGTGTGTGCGTTTGTGTGCGCGTGTGTGTGTCAATATTGAGCATGACATTGAGAGAGAGCGTGGATCTCATTGTCTCAGGCCGCGTGCTCGGCCCTCACATGCTGCAGCACAGTCGGGCAAAGCTCTCCAGCGCTGAGTGTTATTGTTATTTTCTGCCACACCTTTTACACACACACACACACACACAGACAGACAGACAGACAGACAGACAGACAGGTCAGCTTGATAATGCCATTCCTCTGTTTCCTGTGTGTGGATACATTATGTTTTGGTGAAACAACACTGCGATGTTTTATTGCAAACAGACGATATAACACCATTGAGAGGCAGATAGAGGATCCTACTTGAAGTGAATACGACATAAGAATAAAACCAAACAGAAGACTCAAAAAAATCCTAAAAACCTGGATTAATCTCCAACAATTACCAGTGAAATGTCTAAAATCTCAGTATTTAACAGAGGAGTGATCAGTGTTTCATGCAGCCGTGCAGTGATGAGACCATAGGTGGAAAAGGAGCTTTATAGTCACAGAATTCTTGTGTGCTTGAAGTTTAAATCACTGCTGGAAATATATAACATAAGTGCAGGTTTTAGTTCTTTGATTATGGACTAAATATTTAAATAAACATGTCTTTTATTTAGTGAAGAATTTCATAATTTAGTGTTTTATGATAATCCCGACACAGACACATGTTTTTTCACCCACTTCAGGCAGGGTCAAGGGTCAAATCAACTTTATTTGACTTAGAAAAAGATGAATATTGTGGGTAATTTTTTCTCTGAGTGTGGTATGGTGTTAACATACATTTAAGTGCCATGGTTCTAAAACGAAAGAAATGTGTTGTAAGATTGCTGAAAGAAAATTCAGTTTTATTTATATTAAGAAAAACACACAAATAAAGGCTACTTTTTTTATTATAGTCATTATCAATCATTATCAATCATTATCAATCATTATCAATCATTATCAATCATTATCAATCATCAGCATTCAGATCAATGAGAAGAAAAACACGACAGTGAAGAACAAAAAGACACATGGTACATTGGACAATAGCAGCAAACTGTGCAACTGAAACGTCTGCAGACGCAAAGGTGAAGGTGCACTTCCTGGAGGGGGAGGAGCTAATGTTGCTCCAGAAACCTCTCTTTTGTAACAACAAAGTTTTGGTGACTTAGCATTCATCAAGCTTCTGAAGCTTAAAATGAAAATGTATTTATTTATTAATACACTAATGAATAAATAACTGCAGAAATTATTCATAAATTGCCAATTTATCAGTAGTATTTGGCCAACGCAGGTTATTAATAAATGATAAATATCTCCAGTTTGCATTTTCCTGCCTCCTTCCTTACATGTACATATTTAATGAGCTGTGGAGAATTTATTTATAGACAAACAGCCGAACCTTTGTGGAGTTTACTGTCCGAGCCTGAGGCTGCAAGACTTGTATTCACTGAGCTTCCCTTATCAATCAAAAATCAATGCACACGTCACTTACTGTTTTCACTTCCTGTAGCTGAAAAACAAATTCATGAAGAAGATCCCTCGAGACGCAGAGGCGTCCAACGTCTTAGTGGGTGAAGTGGATTTCCTCAGCAAACCCTTTGTCGCCTTCGTCCGCCTGGCCCAGGCCACAACACTAGGAGGACTGACCGAGGTCCCTGTTCCCACCAGGTGAGACGATCTACAGTATCCAACACTTCTTCATCAGATCCTTTTTTTTACGGCGTCTCACACGTGTTTTGTTGCTGCACAGATTCCTCTTTATTCTCCTGGGGCCCCAAGGAAAGGCCAAGTCGTATAATGAGATCGGCCGAGCGATAGCAACCCTAATGGTGGATGACGTAAGTAGCTTCTTAGCCGCCTCACTAATGATGTCACGGAAAAACAGAGAGAGCGTCTTTTCCTAAACCAAGCCGTGTGAGTTTTGACAAACCCACACTTACTGTGTTTAAATGACGAATGACGCAAGTGATGCTAATGGTGAAGCATCTGCTGTCAGGGTCAAGGGTCAACCCATGGTTTGCTTATGTTTGCTGATCAGAGTGCTGTTGAGATTGTTGTTGTGAATGCAGTAAGAAATAAGAGGCTTGGACCACGCTGGGTTTCCATCAGCCTTTCTGCACATTGTGATTTGGACATAAAAAGATTAAATAGAAGCAAAGAAATGTTTCTTTAAAGATTGAATGAAACAGCTGCGGAAATTGGAAATCTTGGGGTTTTTTTTGATAATAAATAAATGGAATAAGTTGTAAGGATGTTTAGTCATGAGCTGAACTTAGTGCAAGAAGCAAATATCAGCACAATAAGAGATGAGAGTGACCCAGACACTGAGAATATTCGAGGGACAGCTCAGGTTAAACAGTTTGGTGATTATACTGGACAAAGGATGTTGAAGAAAAGAGGAAGACCACAGCGAAGGGTCATGGATGATGATAAGGAGGACGTGAGGACAGCTGCTGTAGCAGAAGAGACGGACATGAGGGATGGAGCGAGGTGGAGGAATAATAAACACTGGAAACCATTCTTTAACTCACAATAGGAGTGGATAAAAACATAAATGTGTGTTTTCTTTTACAGACATTTGAGTAAAACTGTTTCTTTTTCTGCAAAAAAAAAATATCCCCTCAGCCACAAGGTAGAAGCCCTAATTAATTTTGGCAACTTGATTAGTGCATGTGACTGTTTACAGGGTTTGTAGTGAGGGCTTCACGCTCTTCCAAGAGCTTCTTCTGTCCTTATCCCCTCTGCTGCACCACTTCTGCACTCTCACCCTCCGTCAGTCCACTGTTCCAAGACTCCTTCTGTGGCGGCGGATGTTTCAATAACAAAGGCTTGCTGGATTTATTCATTTATTCCTGTGCATGAGTTTTAATTGACGCATTTGTCTCTTTAAGTGTTTTGAATTGAACTTTTAGTGTTTATTAACGTACAGTTGTTGCAGGCAGACGTGTAAAATCTATTTCCGGTTATTAGCTGGATTTGAGTCGCTCTAGAAAGTTGGCAGCATAGAGCGTTAATGATTGTTCTCTGGTCTAAAATCAAGTTAGGTTGTTTGTGTGAGGAGGAAAATCAATGTCGGTACCACAAACACCTCACGGGAAAAATATTCCTTTTTCCCTCAGGCTGCAGACGCCTTTTAATTTCCATTTGCTGTTCATTTAAAAAAGACTGATGACTGAGTGAGGGCAGTTTCTTCTCCTTTGTTTATGGTCAGTGTATGTTGATAAAATAATCCTAATCCGTCAATGAGAGGGTGATGTTCCTCTTCCTCGCAGCTCTTCAGTGACGTCGCCTACAAGGCCAGAGATCGGGAAGACCTCATCGCGGGCATAGATGAGTTTCTGGATGAAGTGATTGTGCTTCCACCTGGAGAATGGGATCCTAAAATCCGCATTGAGCCGCCAAAGAAAGTCCCGTCGGCTGACAAAAGGTCGGAGTTCTATCAAATAACTCAGTTATAAATCACAACCACAATCACAAGGTCTGACTTTGACCAAAATCAACTTCTTTTGTTAGAGAATTAGACCCATGGGATGAGAGATTAGAGATTAGATCTTAATACACAGTGTTATCAGTCAAAGCTTGCAAGCGTCTGAAAACACAAACAGATGAAGGGATATCTCTAATATCGCTTTCCCCTCTGCACTGTGTTACATCCTTTCTGCAGGAAGTCGGTGTTCTCCCTGAACGAGCTGGGACAGATGAACGGTGCGGCTGGAGGAGGAGGAGGAGGAGGAGGAGGAGGCCTGGCCGAGGACGAGGAGATGCCAGAGCAGCACGAGCTTGGAGAGGAGCTGGCGTTCACTGGACGGTAGGTGGTCCAGGCCGTTTGGCGAACTGCTGAGAGGGTTGGATGGAGCTTAACCTGGCCGCGGCGTATGAAATGAAATGTGAATATAAATTACTCGTGATTTTGGCAACGTGGGAAATGGATCTGCTCACAATAGAAGCAGGCAGCCCATAATAAGCCCTTTGAACGACGACACAAAGATTAATCCTCGGTCAAGTTAATGCTTCTTGGCTGGCAGTTTTAATTGTGCCTAAAACTATTATTCCTCATTTAGTCTTGTTTCCCAGCAACAGCCTGAGGGAGGATTTGTGTGTATGCAGCAGCAGTGCAGGGACATGTGGGGACAAGAAGGGTTTATTCTGTCAAACTCGAAAGGGAAACTTTTTGTGTTCCAATCATACGCCAGCCGGTTTGCATCAGTCTCACTTTACTCGCTCAATGATGTTGCTGTCTGTCTCTCTGTCTGTCTGTCTTTGCATAAAATCACTTCCTGTGTGCAGTGTGGGAATGAGATATAAAAATATACAGAATTCATCTCGATCTGTTACATTTTGCAGAAGTTTGTTGTGTTTTAACAGAAGGTTAAAAAAATGTGTTAGATTCACGCTTTGACCAGCTCCGTGTTGAGGTTTTGCTCCTTGAATCCGGGGCAATACGAGCTTCCCCTCACAGTAATGTCAGCTGATCATCTGGAGGAACATGGTTTGTAAAATCGACGTGTTGATTGAAGAAGACCAGAAACTAGTGATTGAGACCATGAAGTCCTCAGGAAAACGTTGTTGCCTTTGTTATTGTGTCACCATGGCCTCAATTTGTCAAAGTCTATTCAAAAAAGTCTTTCATGTGACGGCCTCTCTGAAAATCAGCGCCTCAATAATCTCCCCCGTGTTGTGTTGTCATGTCTCTGCGTGTGTCACAGCTTCTGCGGGGGCCTGTACCTGGACATAAAGCGGAAACTGCCATGGCTGCCGAGCGACTTCTACGAGGGTTTCCACATCCAGTCCATCTCTGCCGTGCTCTTCATCTATTTGGGCTGCATCACCAACGCCATCACGTTTGGCGGCCTGTTAGGAGACGCTACAGACAACTACCAGGTATCAATGAGTCCCAATAATTCAATGACCATAATAACCACAATATGCTTTAGTCGCAGTCGAAGCAACACAATTACCTGAAGGTGCACCAGTAAATAAGAAAGTATGCAGGTATTAAATAGTGTATAAAAATAAAAGTTGTAGGAATATTTTTAATAAAAACACAAGGTACTGAATTTTGCACCGTGAGAATAAAAAATGTATCCCAAATATAAAAATATAGCACATCACATTACAGTTATTGTCATTTCTGTCAGTTTCTCTTTTGCCATAAAACTTTCATGTCTATGCTTTTAAATGTGTGTCTTATAGCTTCTGTATAAAGAGCCAAACAGTGGCAGCGCATAAACCCCTCATTATAGAGCTGAACGCACCTTTGAGACTCCAGTGGGGCAGAAATCATTGGCCCTGGTCAAAAATAATAATAATATATTCCCATGTTTTATTCAGATGTCATATTCTACACACAAATGAGCTTGTTTGTGTGCAGCAGTCACAGTGTCTTAGACAATGCTTGTGCTTTAAGAGCGGCTGTTCCACAGTTTATCACCTACTTACCTCAAAATATCATTGACAAGAAGAAACGATTGTATTTATAGAACTATTATTATTATATTAACATATTATTTTAATTTCTATATTTAGTTTGAGCCTTCTAATTCGTCTAATTGACTTTCTGAACCTTTTTATTTGCTCTTTTAGTCTCTAAAGCCAGGATAACAGTTTCTAACCAGCTTCTGTCTGCAGTCTTATATTCACCACACAGATGTGAGATTGTTATCCATCTCCTCATGTCACTTTTGGCAAGAAAGGAAAAAGGAGGTGAAATATTCCTGTAAAGTTGCTTAAAAACGAGGAAAAGCCTCAACAACAGAAGTGAAAATACAACAAAGATCATTCTCGTACGTTTACATGTCACTAATGAATCCAGATCTTTACACATTTACATTTAAAGTCTATGGAAATATGAGTGTAGCTTGGATATATAGACAGAAATCAGGTTGTCTAATCCAGATTATCAATCTTCTTCTTATTATTATTATTATTCTCATGTACACACACACTGGCTCAGTCGTACACAGGAGTAATTTGCTTGTTGACTCCATCACAGCCACACCAGTTCACTTCAGTTCACTTCGGTCCACCTCCTGCTTTTGACTGGTCTCTCCTAACAGGGTGTGATGGAGAGTTTCCTGGGCACGGCCCTGGCCGGCTCTGTCTTCTGTCTCTTCAGCGGTCAGCCCCTCATCATCCTCAGCTCCACGGGACCCATCCTCATCTTTGAAAAGCTCCTGTTTGAATTCAGCAAGTGAGTTTTCCCTCAGTCGTGTGTGACACCAACACAGTCAATTTAATTCTTCACATTTATTCTTATCTGGGAAATAGAGACACAAGTCGAGACAACCATAACCATTTTTAGCAATTTTAATTGTAATTTTACTTTTAATTAAGTGTTGGTTTTTTTGTACTTGAGTAAAAAGTCAGAGACATTTGTGACCTTTGACCCATCATGTGTGTTTACACGTTTTATTTTCAGCACTTAAAAACAATGAATGTGAAACGACACATAAAGAAACTACATTTCAAACTTGAACTTCACACATTTAATTCATGCAAGGCATCATGGGGGATAGGAATAAGGTGGATATGCTCATGTAATCCTGTGATTTTAGATTTGAGGGCACAGATGCATGATGGGATGTGTTTGTTTCGTGTTCCTTGACGCGCTCGCCACATTTCTCCAACCTTTCGCTCCTCAAGGAACAACAGCATCGACTACTTGGAGCTGCGCCTGTGGATCGGCATCCACTCCTGCCTGCAGTGTTTGATTCTGGTGGCGACCGACGCCAGTTACATCATCAAGTACATGACGCGCTTCACGGAGGAAGGCTTCTCCAGCCTCATCTCCTTCATCTTCATCTCAGACGCCATCAAGAAGATGGTGGGCTCCTTCAAATACTACCCCATCAACACCGACTTCAAGCCCGACTACATCACCGCCTACAAGTGCGAGTGCCTTGCCCCAGACCCGGGTGAGTTCATCCCTTGACTCGGGGGGCGACAGAGGGCGAGTGTTCCCAGGGTGAGGGTTTGATATCAAAGTGAAATGTCATTAAATCTTTAGAGTTGAAACTTCTACGGTGACCGTGAGGATAAAGCATGAATACTTACCATTTTACTTCAGGAATTGAACCTGCGCACGGCGCTGACCGTGGCCTTTCGTGCCGCCGTCACACAGACGTCAGCAGTTCTGGATGAATTCACATTTTCATTCACGCCGAGGGCAAATGTTAATACGTGGGTGGCCTCACATTCGACACTGTTCACTGTAAAACTGCATTTTTTTCATCGCAGAATATTGTATTTGTATATTTTAAGGAACATTTTCAAGGTAAAAGTTTAGTGAAAATGTTAAATTAGTTGTAGAATGTGCACAGCATTGAAACGTACAAAGGTTTCTTTACATGTGAGTCACAAATCTGTCGCACGTATGAATGATTTTGACAGTGAGACAGTTGCTGTAGCGCCACCATCAGGACTGTTGGCCCGTGTGTTTGCAGCTGAGGAAGTTTGGCCTGGGAGTGGACCTGTGTGCAAACTCTGGTTTATTATTATTATGCATGGGAAACGTCGTGCAGAGGCTTCTGTGTTTTGTTGGATTTGTAATTTCTTTTGTTTTGTTTTCTTCCTCCGTCTCGGTCCATCAGTGCTCAGGCACCGTCCCAGGTGATGGTTTGTCAGAACTTTCCTGTGATTTTTCTTTTGCACTTATTTTCCACACACACACACACACACACACTCTGTTGCAGGCTCTGTCAGCACCTCAGAATCTAATTATGCTGCTCAGGAACCTTTTGACTACCTAACTTGTGATGCTGTTGCGTCACAGTGTTGTGCTGATGATTCAGTTTAGCTTCAGTCCTCAGCTTCAGTCATTTTATATTGCATTTTTAGTCGTGATATATAGTCGCAATAATTGTGCAGAAGTCACAAAATAGAGAGAACATTGATTTTCTTTTTGTTCATAAAGACGTTTTTCCAGATTTCACAAATTCAATCCGATTTTAAACACTTTGAGTTCTTTTTGCTCAGGTGTGTTTATATATCTTTTTCATCATATTGCCGAGATTATTCTGAATAAATGAATATAAGACACTCTTTATATACTGTACGTTTAAATACAGTAATGGGAAAAAACAGCCAAAATGCTCTGTGTTCTAAGGGTTAAACTTATTTTTTTTATACACGTTCTTTATACAAAACCTGATTTTAACTGAACTTAATACTAGAATAAATGTCACCTGATTCTGTTTTTCTGTGTGTCGTGATGTTTTCAGGTTGTTCATCGGTGCAGCTTGTTCTTGTGAATACAACATTTTTGAAGCATGATACGGTCCAAACTAAATCCTATTGTGATTATTTGGATACACGATATGTGATATTTTGACATGATATGATGAATTTGTCAAAGGAAATATCAAAAATGAAATTCATCATAATGCTTTAGATGCACAGTTTTATTTGATAATGGCCTCACTCATCCTACTTTTGGCCTCATGAACTGTAAAGTCAAGGCTAACAGGCTAAAATATAATGTATCAGCTGTTATTCACTTTTCTAAACTCTGAAATAATATTATTTGATCATGATTATTGAACGATTCACGTCTATTAAACCGTGAGAGGGTTGATTTTAAGCATCACTTATGATGATGATGATGATGATGATTTGCAGAAATAGACATCGATATATCTGTAACTGATTCGTCTCTTGTATGTTTTTGCCATGCATTAATCACTTGGCTGCCTTCTCTTGCAAAGTGAGTACTTTATAGTCTTTTTTTCTTTTTTCTTTTTTGCTCTGTGCAGTTGTGCACTTGCTGGATTCTCATTATATTATGCATTCATTTCAGTTTTCCTTTCATTCTCTATGATTACTTCTCTGTCTCTGTCGCTCTCTCGTTCTTCTCTTCCACTCATCAACAGTGGCTGCAATGATCTTTGGCGGTTTAGTCCCAATGCCAGATAACAGCTCTAGTGTCTCTGGGGTAAGTGCTTCTTATCGTTCACTTTTCATGCACAGCAAACCGAGTTGAATGTGTCATTGCAGTTTTTGCAGAATCATCATCAGTGTTTTCATGTAGTTTAATTAAGTTTAAAATGTACAGAAGCATATTGATGCAGCATATTTATTTATTTATTCTACTAATCCTATCATTTCCAGATAAGAATCAAATGGAGATGTGTCTAATACTGCATTTAATTTACAACAGTAATGACTACTTCAATAGTCGACTAGTCATGGACGACTGTAACGACCTGCACAAAAAAACATTCCCTAGTTTCATTATCTAACCAATCGAGGTGCGTCTGGCTCATCTAAAACATGTTTTTCTCTATAAATGTATAATGGTTTAATAAATGGATAACTGTATTAATGATGTCCGTAAACTGTTGATTTTAATCTTTATTTACTTACTTACACCACTGTGATTGACAGCTCGTGTCAGGTGACATCTATGAATGTGTATCTACAAACATGGCACCAGCCTAATTGTGAATCTTGAGATTTCGGACAGGGAGTTTTGTATATATGGAAAAGCATCATGCACATGATGATGTGACTTTCCTTTTTATTTTCCTAAAATGCTCCAGATATCCACTTTCTAGAGGAGGATTCTCTCTTTTATACCTTCACATTCTTCTTGACAACTTTCACTGTCTGTGTTTGCTTTCCCTCGCTCTCTGTCGACACAATCCTCTCCTGAATCCACGTCATCTTTCCACCTCCATCCCAGTTGAATGTGACAGCTCTCGACTGGAGCCAGCTGAGTAAGAAGGAGTGTCTGACGTACGGAGGCTCTCTGGTGGGGAAGTCCTGCAAATACGTCCCTGATCTGGCCCTCATGTCCTTCATCCTGTTCTTTGGCACCTACTCCATGACCGTGTCGCTCAAGAAGTTCAAGTTCAGCCGCTACTTCCCCACCAAGGTGCCAAACCTCTCAGTCGAAATATAAGTTTACTTTAATGCCAGATTGGTTTTGTTTTTTGTGCAGTTTTAGACTTTTCTCAACTTGTTTGTTTCTGTCTGAGGAATTTATAATTGCCGTAATCAGGAAACGAAATAAATAAATGCAAATAACTGACACATAATAAAGACTAGCTAACAACTGTATGTAATAGCATAAATCCAAATTACTGTTGAGTGTGAGACATGAACATTTCCAATTAACTTTAATATAAAAATTTTAATTTTCAACAATTAAACTTCAAATTATTGTTATTTTGGAAAAAAACTATTTTTTGTTAAAATGAAGATACAATATTACATGGAATACAGACATAGATTCTGACCTGTGGACTCTCTGTTTGTGGCTCCAGCTGAGGAAACTCATCAGTGACTTCTCCATCTTCATGTCCATAATGACGTTCGTGGGGCTCGACATGTTGATCGGACTCAAAACTCCCAAACTGATCGTTCCAACAGAATTTAAGGTACATCGAGATATTTCCAAGTTACAGGAGAAACCACGTACGGAGCCCCGGAGGTGACAGAAATCACATGGCCATGAATTAAGAACGCATGCTGTTGTCGTTTCTCACAAGTTCTTACAACACTGACAAAGCAAATGTTCCACATCTTCACAATAATACAGTGTCGTGTCTCTGAAATGGCCGCACGCTCCAGCTCCACCTCTGAATTACACCACTACACCCGTTTGGCAATAACATGCTTTTCCATGATTCAGACTATCAATTCATTTCATCGTGTAGAGCTTGTAAAATCATCATAAATGTAGGTTTTTATTTTGTAGACGCAGGATGAAAACAAGGTTCTAGCTTGTCACAGTTATATATAACAGACAATAACAAGTGTTATTAATGCACGGCTGCGAGTTATGTATCTGGTATCTAGTATCCACAGATGTCACCTCCTGGGCTCCATAAGAAATAAGTCGCTTTTTTTTTTTTGCATGGGAGGACGGGGGAATAAAGGGAAATATGAAATATTTCATTCTTTGCCTGAGACTTTTATATTTGCATGTTAGAGGAATGAAACCGTTAGCGTCACTCTTCTCAAAGGTGGTACAACTTTGTCTTTAAGGTCCAGTGTGTCTGGTCTGCACAGCACAGAGTAACGACCTCCATCAAGCAAGAAGAAAACCAGACTGTTTTTATCTTTAAGAGAATATATGCTCATATTTCTGAGACATTTGTAGATGTCCTGTTAGTGCAGAGAGTAACACCAAGACGACTCGCCCCGAACAACAATAATAATGATGTTAGACTCAAACTTCAGGTTCAGCAGAGATTACTTCCAGTAACAGGCCGCGGTTAAGGTGGAATTGATCTTCTCATCTACATCATCATTATCTTTGATTTGATGTTCATGTACCATTGTACGCCTTTCCTCTCCCACTAGCCAACTCGATCTGACCGAGGCTGGTTGGTGATGCCATTTGGAAAGAACCCGTGGTGGGTGTATGTGGCCAGCTTTGTCCCCGCGCTCCTCGTCACCATCCTCATCTTCATGGACCAGCAGATCAGCGCCGTCATCGTCAATCGCAAGGAGAACAAACTTAAGGTTCGTGCGCCGCTGCCGTTCACATCTGAGGGACGACGCGGTCGCGTTGGAACTGGACACTGAACAGACATCGATCGTCATCACAGACTCATGGGTCATGGTGGTCAGCTGACCGCATTCTTGACTCGAGAGATGGCTTAACGTCACCTTTTTTGTATTAAATTTGATACTGAAATCCCAAACATGAATATCTACTGATTTGTGATGCACGACATTATCGGCACAAAATCCATATCTGCTGATGTATTATCGTATGTCAGCAAGAAAATCTATTTACTGAAAAATCCGCCCCCTCTGTTTATCTATTTCTATGTACAGCACTTTGGCAAAATTGTGTTTTTAAATTTAAAATTTAAAAAGTTTTCCAACATCTTATCCCGTGATTTCGGCCAGTGTCAGACTGCTGTGTGTGGTTTCCCCAACAGAAAGGCTGTGGCTACCACCTGGATCTGTTCTGGGTCGGGATCCTGATGGTCACGTGCTCGCTCATGGGTCTGCCCTGGTACGTCGCCGCCACCGTCATCTCCATCGCTCACATCGACTCTCTGAAGATGGAGAGCGAGTCGAGCGCTCCGGGAGAGCAGCCGCAGTTCCTCGGTGTCAGGTCCGTCGACAGTAAACTGAAAAACTTCAGTCTGGGGACAGAAAGTGTTTTGCTGAGTCATTAGTTGTTGAAAGTGACTCAGCAGTGTCTTCATGTATTTTTCTGCAGAGAACAAAGAGTGACGGGGATTTTGGTCTTTGTTCTCACCGGAGTCTCCATCTTCCTCGCACCAGTACTTAAGGTACAAAGTGCCCGATGTGCTACATGAACAATTCAAATCCAAAGTCCTAAAAACGTCTATTTTTATCTTGTGTGCTCAACATAAGGATCTCATTATAACATTTATTTGAATTTTTGCAACTTTACACTTAGTATTTACTGTTTGTCACTCCTATGTGGATTATTTGTTAGATTTAAGGGTAACTAAACCCCTGAATCACCTTTTCAGGTGTAAACCAGTGTATATGTGTGTCTTAGTAATGTTATTAACTGCAAATCTTCACAGTTTATTACTTATACATTAACGTTTATTTTCTTATACATTGCTTCACTGGTACAAGGCTACGTTTGTCCCCGACTCCTCCCCCTTTTATGTCGCCTTCCTCTCTCTCTCCGCCCCTTGAAGCGCAGCACGAGTGATTGAGAGGCTCGACTTACTGAGCACCTCACACAGCTGCAACTCGGGCTCCAAGTTCACTACCAGACCACGCCCCCTGCACTGCTCCCCACTCTAACTCCTCCCCCTTCTCTTCCTCCTTAAGCTCCCAGCCCACGTCTTGGCAATTTTCAAATCAGGCATAGGGCAGAGTTAGCTTTAGAAGACGGGTTTTTGGTTATCTTTGAAAGGGTTTGGGATGCCAACTTTCATTTTCCTTTTTTTATTGTACCTCATTATTTGCAGACATGAGTGAAATGAATAATTAACAATTAGTTAAGACAATGAATAATAAAGTGTGTGTGCATTGTTGTTTCCTGTCTAATTGTTTTCTTTACCTTTGCTGTTGCTCGCAGTTCATCCCCATGCCTGTGCTGTATGGCGTCTTCCTCTACATGGGTGTGGCCTCGCTCAGTGGAATCCAGGTACGCTGGTGTTGTTATTGCCCCTGGACGTCTCACTTATTGCATTTCTGACAGTGGGGGCGAGAAAACACTTATTTAGAGACGACAGAGTCACATGGAAAATAAACATCTGTGTTAAGTTTACTTAGATATCACATGTTGGGTTAAATGTGTCTGGTGGTCTAATTAATATGTAGTATAACACTTTTTTTACATGTGCATTTAGATGAGGTGGGAAGCCAGTTTAGAGCTCAGGCTCAGGTGCTCGATGGTAACTTTTCTCCAACTCATTACACGCAGGAAAAGTGAAGCATACGAATCTGCCCTCAATCACTTGTGATTAATCATTCATATCACAGCTCTGCATGTGTTTAACCTTATTCCACTCAGACCTTCTGCTCCTCTCTCCCACCTCCTCCTCCTCCTCCCCCTCCTCCACAGTTCTGGGACAGGATAAAGTTGTACATGATGCCATCGAAGCACCAGCCAGACTTTTCGTACCTCCGCCATGTTCCTCTGAGGAGAGTCCACCTGTTCACGCTGATTCAGATCACCTGTCTGGCTGTGCTCTGGATCCTCAAATCCACCTTCTTGGCCATCATCTTCCCTGTGATGGTGCGTGACCCTGGATATCCTGTACTCTGTACTCTGCCTGTGGCTCCACCAGTGAAACACTGTTCACTTCCTGCAGCAGTCTGATAGCACTGTTAGCTCTTTGCGGGTCGTCTATGACACACATTCATCTTATTTCAAACATAAACAAATGCTAATATTGTGCACCTTTTTTGATTTCATGCATTTTAAGCACATGAGATGACAAAACACTTTTTTTATGACCAAAATAATGTTATTGCTAGTTGTTTTATTATATGTTTAATGCACTTTTGATGCTTACTGACCCAGCTGGACCCAACTGAGTTTTTAATTGAATGGCCCTGCTGTAAAGGATCTTGGGAGGATGAAAAGAACATATTTAAACCTCAAAATTATAATCATTCATTCATCTCTGACCACTTTCTCCTCCACATGAGGGTCGGGGGGGAGGCGGGGTGCACCCTGGACAGGTTGCTAGTCCTGTAACAGGGCCACATTTAGAGACAACACAGAACAACCAACCACACTCACTCACACACCTGTGGTCAATTTGCCTAATCCCCAAATCTGCATGTTTTTGGACTGTGGGAAGGAACCAGTGAACACACACACACACACACACACAAAGATCGTGTCAGTCGAGTAAGTTTATAGATAGATAGTTTGGTTTTTTTGAAGTTGGGAGAACTTTTGCATAGTCGGCCAGTAAAATAACTTCATTCACCATTTCATTAGACCAGTGTCTTTCAAGGATTGGGAATCCATGACCTCCTCCGCTACACTAGGTGGCAATATGCTCCTCTTTGAGCTTGTTAGTATTTGGTAGTTTCCAGTGAACGTATTAAGTGACAGACCGAAACAGCTTTAGCTTCTGGCTCATTGATAGCATGTTGAATATCATTCTGTGTCTTTCTACCGTCCGTAAACGTCAGTATTTTATTTAACTAACTAACAGGATGTTGGCACAGCTGGTCTGGATCAAGCTTCTCTATCACTTTCACGTGTATCACTATTACACTGCCATGTCTGTATGCTATATTTTGAATATTTTCCATATATTTACCTTGCTCTCAGATGAGGAATTATATTTTCTCAAACCAATAGAAACTGTGTTATTTAGGTGTCATTGTTTCAGCCTGACTGCACTGTAAACCACTCAAAGTATTCCAAATATGGAAAACAGGAAGAATTTCATTGACATATTTAAAATTGGGCCTCTCTACCGTCCATTAATAATCCAATAATGTAAGATATCAAGGCGTAATGTGATTATTTAAAAATGCTGCAGGAACAATTTGGCCCATATATGAACATTTAAAGTCACATTTAACCTTTAAACGTTTAATTTTCCTCTGAACTACAATTAAATAACTTTACTTTACATTTTGGTAGAAAAAAACGAGGTGTTTTTGCATCACAGGTTTATTATAGTGGAAAAACAAGAATCTTAGTCATGAAAGACCCAGACTCCCTCTAGTGGTTGTTCAAAGTAAACACTTCATACTACCATACTGTATGCTGGAGAGATCAGGCAGCATTTTTAAGTCTCCCATGGAAGTTTAGCCGTCTTTCCCAATTGATGATGAATTAAATGATGCACGTTCAATACAATCAACTTCCTGTGAGTGTTGTTTTCTCACAATCTGTGATAAACTCATAGAAATAGAAATAATTGACTGCGGAGATCTGAAACTGAAACTGCTCTTTGTCTCCACATCCAAAACGGATTGTTAGTGATGGTGTAAATGGTAATAATAGGCGGTGATGTGGTTTTACTGCGTTTGATCTATGACTCATGTTCATGTCGACTACAAATACCAACCAGATAAATCATATTCAACTGAGAGGAACGTACAGTCGATGGGATTTAAAACCACTTTGCTTCCTGATGTGAAACCCCTAGATCCTGGGTCTGATGGTGGTCAGGAAGATGCTGGACATGGTCTTCTCCCAGCATGACCTGGCCTGGGTGGACGACCTCCTGCCTGAGAAAGAGAAGAAGAAGGCGGAGGAGGATAAGAAGAAGGGGAAGGAGAAGGACAGGGAGAGGGAGAAGAAGAAGCCCAAACCAGATGACAGTGAGGAAGAGGTGGGTAATGTAAGCCTCTGCTGCCCCCTGTAGGAATACTGCAATATCAACGCATGAGTGTCTCATCTTTGTCACTTCTTCCACAGGACAAGTATCACGCCTACTCCAACCACTCGCCCAGTTCAGAGTCTGATCTGGATCGCAGGTACTGTGTCCTCAAACTGCACATCCCCTACAAAGACCTGGTATATTCTGACGTGGCTCAGTCTCAGTGGGGAGCGTACTGTCAGCCTGCTGCTGCTGCTGCTGCTGCTGCTGCTGCTGCACACCCACACACATCCATGATGTGCATGTGACCTTTGAGCCGTATACACACACTCGCTGCATACGTCCGTTAATGTGGTTTTAGTTTAGTACCAGTGCAGCAACAACAAGTAGCACCTACAGGTGGATGCTGTGGTGGAAGAGGTCAGCAAGTGTGCGTCATTGTGTCATAGAGAAGTATTTATGTTGTGTTGTTTCAGCTTTTATTTAAGTCTACAATCAAAAATGGCAAAATTATGAGAGTTATTAGTTGTTAAAAGTCTTATTGGCAAGTTCAAATTCTTCAATTCACTTCTCCATCATTAATGTAAAAAATCATCAGCGAACGGTTTTTTGAAGCTGTTCATGAAATCCAAGAATATTAGATGCATTCATTTCTGAATCACAAGTCACATTTTTCAAGACCTCAAACCAAACGTTATATTTCAAATCGTATTTTCTTTACTGTACAAACACACACACACACACACATACACACACACCTTCTCAGTTATTATTAATGGTTAGTTATGTAACATCTACGAATTACTGGCAAAAATGTAATAACGGATGCTTTCAACTCAAACAGTGAACAGTGACATTGTAGATCTCTGACGTACATGTGCTACAATCTGCAGTCTCACCACCAGATGTCGCTAAAACTTAAACTTAGACATTTAAATCAAATCAAATGACAGCGAGTGCAAATAAAAAAATACCTCATGGCATTTTTACTTTGTAAGGTCAAGTTTTACTTCACAAAAACATACTAACACAATAGACACAATGACTTCAACATTAGACCAGACTAGGTAATAGTAATACTAGGTTTAATAGTGTTAATAATAAGTATTGTGTTCATTCAGTATATTGATCCAAAGTTTTCTTCTGCCTCTCAGAGTTTAGCTTGTGTTGCTCTCAGCAAGTATAACTAGAGACCAGCAAATCTGGTCCTAATGAGGCAGAACCTTATTTCTGAGGAACTGGTTCAGATCTATTTCCATTTCTCAGTCCTGTGCATGTCCAGTTGAACTCCTCGAGTGAGTTCATCCAGACAAAACTGGCTCCTGTTCCTCCCTCAGTTTGAGGCTAAATCCTGGGTCATAGTTTTCATGCAACGGCTTCCTGCAGCACAACTCTTCTCAGTCCACATTGGTTTGGCTCAAAAGAGGCATTGTGGGAGACGGTAACCATGGACACGTGCTTGAGGTTATGCTCTGACGTACTGAAAGAGTATGAGGTCGTAGGAGTGGGGACAAACTTGGAAGTAAGACCCAGGCCTGGGGGGGGCGCTACATCTACACAGTCCCTCTCTTGTGTCACGTCTCCACTCCATGCACTTTAAGGCAATGCAGATCAGTGTAATGTATACTCCTGCTGCTCTGTACTGTACTGTTACATTGATGTGCATTGTTCATTAGTGAATCCTCAGAGGTGATGAAGTGACATGTTTAGACCTGTGTGGAAATCTAATCTAGAAACACTGTGTGGTACCTTCAATCTGCTGTGAACATCTGTTGATAGATGATCTGTACACAACGTCACTGTATAATCTCCACGTGCAACAAGGATCAGTGTTTTGGTTGTTTCTTTTTTCCTTCTGTGCCAAATCTCCTTCACATTGGAAGTGCAGCAGGTTCAACGATTCTGTACTGACAGTCATTTAGTGTTTTTATGAGACATTGACTCCCCAACATGTCTGCATTGCTTTGAAAGAGGTGTGGTTTGGAACTGACGTCTAAGTTAATATTTACACTGACTCATGAGGGCAAAACATTCAGTGCAAGTGTTTCTAAGGACGTTATTGGTCAAAAAAGTCAAAACCAGCCTGTAGTTTAATCTTGAACTTTTAATAGATAGCTGCTTGTTTAATACAACGACATTTGTAGCCTGTGTTTTCTTACTATCTCTAGTAATAGTCATGAAATGATGGCTTATTTAGTTCCTTCCTTTACAATTTTCAATACACAACATATAACCTTATGAAAGGTAGGAATTAGGGCTTTCCATTTGAAATGATGCAATTAGCAAATCACAAAGCTTTTAATTTAATTTAATAAGATATCTTAAAGTTCTTGTCCCGAGTATAGTAGCTGTTATTTTTATGGTCTGTCATATTTGAACTCTATAGCAACACAGTGACTATTGAACTGAACCCAAATCTCAATCACATTATCTGTGAAAACATTTTGCCTAAATTGTTCATGACCTTTGCTTTCTACTGGATTTTTCCATTAAAATGTTCATATTGAGAAGAGACTGATTCCCCCTCTTCATCCTTTAAAGGTCCAGTGTGTCAAATGTGGCTGAAATGTATGATTTAGTTTTTGTGTGTGCAATCATCGTGGACCACCGCGTTTTTACACATTTCAAGGCCCTGGTATACACAGCGCGCATCGGTTGCGACCAAACTGAATTCCCGCCCCCACCAGTAGGTGGAGCATTAAGCCGCGCTCACCGAGCAGAAATAAGCGACCACAGAAGAAGTCGCCGAGGATTGACATCCGAGCGTCGACCTGACGACCCTCCAGTCGGCTCAAACTCTGAGCTGCTCGAACCAGACGTGTCCGCGGGAGCTGTAGCATCGTTTTCTTCTTCTTTTGTTAGGAATGCGTCCAGACTTGTACCACCACCCGATGGTGGAGTCAGATACTACAGGACGCCTGACGCACGGGTATACCACGGTCTGCAGTACTGAAGTATACCAGGGCCTTTAGGCTTGAGTCACGGCGCCTCACACCTGAGTTAAGCCCCTCCTCCCTCCCCTGCAGTCGGTGTATTTAGCTGTGTGTGTGTGTGGTAACTGGAGCTTGCCCTTCCTCAGCATCACCCTCCACCTGAAGATCTCCTGCCCGTCCTCTCCGGCCGTGCCCATGGGCAGAGGGGTGGCCTGTCCTGTGCCCCAGGTCAAGATCGAGATGGAGTCGGACTACGACTCGGACACGGACCCCCATCGGCCGCGGGACATGAGCAGCGAGACCACGCTGTGAAGCTCAGTCTCTGTGTCCCTGTGGGACACTTTGTGGGACAGACACGGCGGACCCTCAGACTCTGTCAGAGCGAGCACTGATCAGACGGACTGAAAAAGACAAGCTTTTAATCACATCTGAGTTTCTTTATTTATTTACTTGTATAATGTAAAGATTGTTCCACTGAAAGAAAGGAGAAACACTTATAGAATATTATTGATGTGAAAAATGTATATTATACGGTTATTACTGTACAGTAACCAGATGGTAATAATCTTTCAATATAGAGGCAATATTATGTAATACTGTCTTATTTTTGGTAATACAGTGATGATAGTGTAGCAATAAAGAGATAAAATGTAAATAATGTGATATTAGAATAACTTCGCTTCCACCATAATTCCCTTCACGCCTTGTTATTACCAATCTATTACTACAGAAATAAGATGGTGTTATAAAATGACTTTATTACCATATTGTTACTGTGCTGCGGTGTAAACCAACATGAAGTCTGAATATTAGTCTTTTCATATTTGTGTTCTTGTGTGTTTGAATTCCTCTGATCCCCCGTGTTCACACTGCACCGCCGGCACATTTTAGCCAGAAGAAAAAGAAACAACCAAAAAAAATGTTGTGATGATTCTGTGAAGGTTCTGTAACGCACATGGTTCACGTTCATGTCTGTGGTTTTAGACTCTGAAACAGGGTTCCCACGGGTCCTTGAAATCCTTGAAAGGTTCTAAAAATCAATCAATACAAGAAAGAAGTGAAGTTGATATTTAGTTTTACTGTTTCATGCCCTGCATTGCTTGATGTATGGAGACGAGGCCTGCGCAGGACAAACATGGAGTCATGTGGACACTGTCCACTCTGTCTCTCTCTCCGCTGTTGACGAGCGAGTGACGACGTGATGCCTGGGAAATGGAAATACCACCATCTCTGTCTCACCAAAGAAATCTTTAACTTTGACCAAGATCTGAAGGACAATCACTTGTCCAGAAGCAGAGTGTTGCTGCAAAGCAATAAAAGTGGACACTGTGGGAAAAGTGGCTCCCATCTTAAGCCGTGTCAGCACATTCTTTCCTTAGGTTTGAGGAAATTGGTCCTTGAAAGTCCTTGAAAAACCATTGAATTTAATGTCCATGAACCAAGGTGTGGGAACCCTGTTGAAAGTAACTTCCAGCTTTACACAGGATGATGATGATGATGATGTTATTTATACAATTAAATTCTATTATTACCAAACGTGTGCTGTCCAAACTTGAGCATGATTTTAAATGTGTGTGTGTGTATAATAATATAATATAATAATGTTATATTATTAGTATATTATTATCATTATTATTGTTATTATCATTAATAATAATGTAATAATATATTTGTTATAATATCATTATTATTGTTGATAATAATATAAAAATAATATAATTATTATATTTTTATAATTATTATTATTATTGTTAATAAGATAAAACATATATATATTATTATTATATTATTATTGTTATGTCATTAATAATATACTAATAATATATATATTATTTTACCAACACAGACCAACCAAGCAAAGCATGATTTGAGAACAGAGAAAATAAGATAAAAACAACAGGAAGTGCATTAGGTGCTTTTTTATTTTTTATTTTTCAGCTTATTTATATTCATATATATACATAAAAATACAACTCATTAAAAACATTGAGAACTTATTGTGCAAACATGACAGTGACAGTGCTGGTGAGGAACTCCTTGTGCTGACTCAGCAGTATTTTGGTGCAGATGCTGAGGTGTTAGAGGCTCGTTGAGTTCTCAGTGTTGCTTTGACTGGCTGTTGTCGAGCGCGCTGCTCTTTTTCTCTCCTGCCTGAATCACACACAAAACACACAGTTAGTAAAAGTGTCTCAGTGTTATTCCAGCTCCACGTCTGTATCATGTCGCCCAGGTGAACTCACCTGCTCAGGACATGCTGTCCGAACCTCGACTCTGGGTTCACACATTTCTCCTTGGTTCCTAGAACACTGGGAAAGAGCGAGGAGGAGGAGGAGTCGTGTCAGAGAGAACATGAACAATGACGTCCTCATGCTTTCATTCACATTCATTCACTCACATTATAATCTCCAGTTCAGGGCAGAAGCTGCTCGGCTGATAAACCCGCGGCTCTGACTTGAGGAGCTCTGGTCTGACTCGGCCGATGTAACCGTTCAAACACTTGCATTTTCTGGATCCAGTGCTTGGTTCCCCTGTGAGGACACACACACACACACACACACACACACAGATGTTAAATACTTTATACTAGAGATGAGCTGATACCAGACTCAGCGTTCAAATTAAAATGTCCAATCTGATACAGTCCAAAAATGGGATGCTTAGATAAAATAAATAAAAAGAATAAAATAAATAAAAAGAATAAAATAAATAAAAAGAATAAAATAAATAAAAAGAATAAAATAAATAAAAAGAATAAAATAAATGAAAAGAATAAAATAAATAAAAAGAATAAAATAAAATAAAATAAAATAAAAAGAATAAAATAAAATAAAAAGAATAAAATAAAATAAAAAGAATAAAATACAATAAAATAAAATAAAATGAATAAAATAAATAAAAAGAATAAAATAAAATAAAATAAAATAAAATAAAAAGAATAAAATAAAAAGAATAAAATACAATAAAATAAATAAAAAGAATAAAAAGAATAAAAAGAATAAAATAAAATAAAATAAAAAGAATAAAAGTCACCTTGAACACAGAGGACGAGCAGGCAGCTGAGGAGGAGGAAGATGGATGAAGTTGAGTTCATGTTTGAAGCAGTAAGACAGGCTCTGTGTGTCTCTTCACTCTGACTCCTGATACCCAGCGCTGCCTCTTTTATACACAGACAGTCGCTGTGCCTCACGTTCACTCTGCAGTCTCACTTTTGTTTTCTCTCTTCCTTCCGTTTTCCTTCAGTCTGACGGTTTCCCAGAATCACTTGTCACGGCTCTTCTCCAGAAAAGTGTGCCTCTCAAAGTGGGAAGTGTGGTGTGAAAAAGAAGAAGAATGTGGTTTATTTTTCCACATTATTGTTGTTGAGGTTATGGAAGTGATACTTTTTTTTATATATCTTAGAATATTACAGCAGGATATGAATCACAAATGACCAAAGGAGTCGTAAACAAACACAGATGACAATTTAGCAGCAACTGAACGATCAAGAAGCAGATCAATAATAATAATATTTAAACAGCATAAAAGTTCAAATGTATTAAACCACCTGTCATAAAAACAAATCTTTCAAAAACTTCTCATTCTTTTACGGACAGAATCATTTCTAGGCACAGCCAGGTGGTGGAAGTCCGGTGACCTGAGGATCTCTTCTCTGCTTTTTGTGGTGATGATGATGTGCTTGTTTTCGTGTCAGACAGTGACCTTCAGCTTACACCGGGACCGTTTGCAGCAGACTGACGCTGAACCAGAGGGAGCTGAGCCACAAGGTCACCATCTGTGGGTCGATAAGGTTATTAGAGTGAAGTAGAGTCGCTGCTCCACCGTGTGGAGAGGAGTCACTTCAGGTGTTCCAGACTCGTCCCTCTGGTAAGAGGACCCGGGACAGACCCAAAACCATCAGAGTTCTGTCACCCTGTTCCCTCTCGCTCCGCCTCTGCTTCACTTAGTCTGCCAGCCACTCCCTCCCTCCTCATCAGGCACCTCAGCTCACCTGTGAATACACCTGCAGACTGACTTTGTGCCTGATTGTCTGAATCCTGGATGTTACCTCGGCCTTCTGTCCCTGATGACGAGAACTGCCTCAGTCCTTCTGGTTCCTGTCTGCTGTGACGGTGCGTGAGTGTTGTTGCCCTCCTGCCTTCTCTGTCTGTGCGTTCACAAGAGTAATTATAAGGACACTTAAAGATGTCTGTGCTGTGCTGTGCTGTGCTGTGCTGTGCTGTGCTGTGGTGTGCTGTGTCTGCGTCCAACTCTTACCCACGTTACCAGAACCGTAGCTCGATAAGGGAGAGGACGACCACAACTAACTTGTTCCTAATTCTATGATTTATTATCTCCATTTTTTTAATGGAACTTCATGACAGTATTTTTGATTGGAAGTTCACACACATAAGGAAACAACGTTGCAGGGACATGTTATAGGACACTGCATCACTCCTTTACAAACATCTCTCTCTCTATATATATATATATATATATATTTATATATATTTGCTTAAGACGCCACAAATGAATGGCCACAACTCAGACACTTGTTTTTAGCACTCGCGAGGGAACTTTAGAGCCGGTTTTTTTGCCCATTAGTGCACCAGGGGAATAAACTGCATGTTTTTACACACACACACACACACACACACAGGGAGAACATGCAAACTCCACTCAAAAAGGCCTGGACGGGGACTTGAACCAGCAACCTTCTTGCTGTTAGGCAACAGTGCTAGCCACTAGAGTTGTATGTCTTGGTCTTGGTCTTGGTCTTGATACCCTCTGGTCTTGGTCTTGTCTTGGTCTCGATACCCTCTAGTCTTGGTCTTGTTTTGGGTCTCGGTTTACGCGGTCTTGACTACAAGTCTACGAGCCACTCATCTATTACTCTGAATTTGTGCTTTCTTTGTATTTCCTGTTTTATTTTGGTAACCCTTGTCTTGTTTCTTTTCACTTCCTGTCAAGTTTCCTGCTTCTGTGATTGTCTCCTCCTTTTCTTTTGCCAGATCTTTGTTTAGTTCCATTGTTCTTAGTGTTTTTGACGTGCAGAGTTTGTCATGTACCATCTGTTTTTTTTGAGTAAACCATTGAACGGATTCCCTGCCTTAACTTTCTGAGTCCAGCCTGATATTTATGGGATGGTCTGATGGACTGCATATAAAAGTGGACGTATAGTCTTCTGATTGGACACTGAACTGTTTTTGACGCGCCAACAGACTGTCGCTCAGGAGAATGTTACTGATGTTTAGTGTTTTAAAGGCGTGAAGAAAAAGTGCTCAGTTTTCCATGGAATTGGGAACTTTAAACTTTCCAAATAAATAGATAAAAACAACAGGAAGTGCATTAGGTGTTTTTTATTTTTTATTTTTCAGCTTATTTATATTCATATATATACATTAAAATACAACTCATTAAAAACATTGAGAACTTATTGTGCAAACATGACAGTGACAGTGCTGGTGAGGAACTCCTTGTGCTGACTCAGCAGTATTTTGGTGCAGATGTTGAGGTGTTAGAGGCTCGTTGAGCTCTCAGTGTTGCTTTGACTGGCTGTTGTCGAGCGCGCTGCTCTTTTTCTCTCCTGCCTGAATCACAGACAAAACACACAGTTAGTAAAAGTGTCTCAGTGTTATTCCAGCTCCACGTCTGTATCATGTCGCCCAGGTGAACTCACCTGCTCAGGACATGCTGTCCGAACCTCGACTCTGGGTTCACACATTTCTCCTTGGTTCCTAGAACACTGGGAAAGAGCGAGGAGGAGGAGGAGTCGTGTCAGAGAGAACATGAACAATGACGTCCTCATGCTTTCATTCACATTCATTCACTCACATTATAATCTCCAGTTCAGGGCAGAAGCTGCTCGGCTGATAAACCCGCGGCTCTGACTTGAGGAGCTCTGGTCTGACTCGGCCGATGTAACCGTTCAAACACTTGCATTTTCTGGATCCAGTGCTTGGTTCCCCTGTGAGGACACACACACACACACACACACACACACAGATGTTAAATACTTTATACTAGAGATGAGCTGATACCAGACTCAGCGTTCAAATTAAAATGTCCAATCTGATACAGTCCAAAAATGGGATGCTTAGATAAAATAAATAAAAAGAATAAAATAAATAAAAAGAATAAAATACAATAAAATAAAATAAAATAAAAAGAATAAAATAAATAAAAAGAATAAAATAAATTAAAAGAATAAAATAAAAAGAATAAAATAAAATAAAATAAATAAAAAGAATAAAAAGAATAAAATACAATAAAATAAAATAAAATAAAAAGAATAAAATAAATAAAAAGAATAAAATAAAATAAAAAGAATAAAATAAATAAAAAGAATAAAATAAATAAAAAGAATAAAATACAATAAAATAAAATAAAATGAATTAAAATAAATAAAAAGAATAAAATAAAATAAAATAAAAAGAATAAAATAAAATAAAATAAAATAAAAAGAATAAAAAGAATAAAATACAATAAAATGAATAAAATAAATAAAAAGAATAAAATAAAATAAAATAAAAAGAATAAAAGTCACCTTGAACACAGAGGACGAGCAGGCAGCTGAGGAGGAGGAGGAAGATGGATGAAGTTGAGTTCATGTTTGAAGCAGTAAGACAGGCTCTGTGTGTCTCTTCACTCTGACTCCTGACACCCAGCGCTGCCTCTTTTATACACAGACAGTCGCTGTGCCTCACGTTCACTCTGCAGTCTCACTTTTGTTTTCTCTCTTCCTTCCGTTTTCCTTCAGTCTGACGGTTTCCCAGAATCACTCGTCACGGCTCTTCTCCAGAAAAGTGTGCCTCTCAAAGTGGGAAGTGTGGTGTGAAAAAGAAGAAGAATGTGGTTTATTTTTCCACAATATTGTTGTTGAGGTTATGGAAGTGATACTTTTTTTTATATACTGTATCTTAGAATATTACAGCAGGATATGATGATATGATTATGTTTGGAGGAAGTTTAAGAACGAGACTAAGTGAACATGTTTATATACAGTGCTAAACAAATGTAAAAACAAGAAAACACAAGTATTTTAGAAATCTTTCAAAAGTTTCTTATTCTTTTGTGGACAGAATGATTACAGGCACATCCAGGTGGTGGAAGGTGCACAGCACTGAGTATCATTTCCTCTCAGGACACTGTCATGTAGGAACAGGAGGGAACTTGATTGCAAGGACATCTTATTGGGCACTGCATCACTTTTAACCTGTAGAAAGGCACTCATTTACAGATCATCTTTATATATATATATATATATATCATATTTATTTGCTTCAGAAGCCATAAATGAATGGCAACAAGTCGTACACTGGTTTTTACCACTCGACATCGGTGTTTTTTTTTTAACTTTTTCAGAACCAAGGACCACCTTAATCAAAATAGTCCCAAAACAATATGCCGACTTCAACAGTTCACAAATTACAACCTCCAAAAATGAACTTGTTGATTTGATATTGAAAACAACACATTCGTGTCGCAGGCAGTTTGACAAACACTGGAATTAAAAGATTTAAAACCCGAGTGCAGTGTCTGTGCGACACCTGTTTTTAGTCATTGTTGGTTTGGTGTGTTTGAGTGCTCGTTGTTACTATTACACAGCAAACGTTCAGTGACATTTGTACTTGTGTTTGGCACAAAGCAAATCCTCATACTGACATAATGGCATACAGTTAATATGGAAGTTCAGTCGGGTGACGGCTTGTGAGTGAGAGGGGGCGTGGCTGCGGTAGAGCAGTGAGAGCGGTGAAAGCCGAGGTTTCGTGTCTGTAGCTGCATGAAAGATATGCAAGTCACAGACAGACAGACAGACAGACAGACAGACGTTCCTGAAGTTTATAGATAGATACTTGATTGTCACCTCACGGACCACCAGTGGTCAGGGGACCACACTTTTAGAACAGCTGCTCTAGAGAGAACCAGGAGAATAAACTCTGCATGTTTTTACACACAGTGCTCGTCAACCATCAGTTTCTCTGAATGTGCACTTTCTTTGTTCTTGTACTTTGTGTATTTTGGAGTAAACCATTGAACGGATTCCCTGCCTTAACTTTCTGAGTCCAGCCTGATATTTATGGGATGGTCTGATGGACTTCATATAAAAGTGGACGTATAGTCTTCTGATTGGACACTGAACTGTTTTTGACGCGCCAACAGACTGTCGCTCAGGAGAATGTTACTGATGTTTAGTGTTTTAAAGGCGTGAAGAAAAAGTGCTCAGTTTTCCATGGAATTGGGAACTTTAAACTTTCCAAATAAATAGATAAAAACAACAGGAAGTGCATTAGGTGTTTTTTATTTTTTATTTTTCAGCTTATTTATATTCATATATACATTAAAATACAACTCATTAAAAACACTGAGAACTTATTGTGCAAACATGACAGTGACAGTGCTGGTGAGGAACTCCTTGTGCTGACTCAGCAGTATTTTGGTGCAGATGTTGAGGTGTTAGAGGCTCGTTGAGCTCTCAGTGTTGCTTTGACTGGCTGTTGTCGAGCGCGCTGCTCTTTTTCTCTCCTGCCTGAATCACACACAAAACACACAGTTAGTAAAAGTGTCTCAGTGTTATTCCAGCTCCACGTCTGTATCATGTCGCCCAGGTGAACTCACCTGCTCAGGACATGCTGTCCGAACCTCGACTCTGGGTTCACACATTTCTCCTTGGTTCCTAGAACACTGGGAAAGAGCGAGGAGGAGGAGGAGTCGTGTCAGAGAGAACATGAACAATGACGTCCTCATGCTTTCATTCACATTCATTCACTCACATTATAATCTCCAGTTCAGGGCAGAAGCTGCTCGGCTGATAAACCCGCGGCTCTGACTTGAGGAGCTCTGGTCTGACTCGGCCGATGTAACCGTTCAAACACTTGCATTTTCTGGATCCAGTGCTTGGTTCCCCTGTGAGGACACACACACACACACACACACACACACAGATGTTAAATACTTTATACTAGAGATGAGCTGATACCAGACTCAGCGTTCAAATTAAAATGTCCAATCTGATACAGTCCAAAAATGGGATGCTTAGATAAAATAAATAAAAAGAATAAAATAAATAAAAAGAATAAAATAAATAAAAAGAATAAAATAAATGAAAAGAATAAAATAAATAAAAAGAATAAAATAAATGAAAAGAATAAAATAAATAAAAAGAATAAAATAAAATAAAATAAAATAAAAAGAATAAAATAAAATAAAAAGAATAAAAAAATAAAATAAAATAAAATAAAAAGAATAAAATAAAATAAAATAAAATAAAATAAAAAGAATAAAATAAATAAAATAAAATAAAATGAATAAAATAAATAAAAAGAATAAAATAAAATAAAATAAAAGAATAAAAGTCACCTTGAACACAGAGGACGAGCAGGCAGCTGAGGAGGAGGAAGATGGATGAAGTTGAGTTCATGTTTGAAGCAGTAAGACAGGCTCTGTGTGTCTCTTCACTCTGACTCCTGACACCCAGCGCTGCCTCTTTTATACACAGACAGTCGCTGTGCCTCACGTTCACTCTGCAGTCTCACTTTTGTTTTCTCTCTTCCTTCCGTTTTCCTTCAGTCTGACGGTTTCCCAGAATCACTCGTCACGGCTCTTCTCCAGAAAAGTGTGCCTCTCAAAGTGGGAAGTGTGGTGTGAAAAAGAAGAAGAATGTGGTTTATTTTTCCACAATATTGTTGTTGAGGTTATGGAAGTGATACTTTTTTTTATATACTGTATCTTAGAATATTACAGCAGGATATGATGATATGATTATGTTTGGAGGAAGTTTAAGAACGAGACTAAGTGAACATGTTTATATACAGTGCTAAACAAATGTAAAAACAAGAAAACACAAGTATTTCAGAAATCTTTCAAAAGCTTCTTATTCTTTTATAGACAGAATGATTACAGGCACATCCAGGTGGTGGAAGGTGCACAGCACTGAGTATCATTTCCTCTCAGGACACTGTCATGTAGGAACAGGAGGGAACTTGATTGCAAGGACATCTTATTGGGCACTGCATCACTTTTAACCTGTAGAAAGGCACTCATTTACAGATCATCTTTATATATATATATCATATTTATTCGCTTCAGAAGCCACAAATGAATGGCAACAAGTCGTACACTGTTTTTTGATCTACATCAGTGTTTTTTTTAAACTTTTTCAGAACCAAGGACCACCTTAATCAAAATAGTCCCAAAACAATATGCCGACTTCAACAGTTCACAAATTACAACCTCCAAAAATGAACTTGTTGATTTGATATTGAAAACAACACATTCGTGTCGCAGGCAGTTTGACAAACACTGGAATTAAAAGATTTAAAACCCGAGTGCAGTGTCTGTGCGACACCTGTTTTTAGTCATTGTTGGTTTGGTGTGTTTGAGTGCTCGTTGTTACTATTACACAGCAAACGTTCAGTGACATTTGTATTTGTGTTTGGCACAAAGCAAATCCTCATACTGACATAATGGCATACAGTTAATATGGAAGTTCAGTCGGGTGACGGCTTGTGAGTGAGAGGGGGCGTGGCTGCGGTAGAGCAGTGAGAGCGGTGAAAGCCGAGGTTTCGTGTCTGTAGCTGCATGAAAGATATGCAAGTCACAGACAGACAGACAGACAGACAGACAGACGTTCCTGAAGTTTATAGATAGATACTTGATTGTCACCTCACGGACCACCAGTGGTCAGGGGACCACACTTTTAGAACAGCTGCTCTAGAGAGAACCAGGAGAATAAACTCTGCATGTTTTTACACACAGTGCTCGTCAACCATCAGTTTCTCTGAATGTGCACTTTCTTTGTTCTTGTACTTTGTGTATTTTGGAGTAAACCATTGAACGGATTCCCTGCCTTAACTTTCTGAGTCCAGCCTGATATTTATGGGATGGTCTGATGGACTGCATATAAAAGTGGACGTATAGTCTTCTGATTGGACACTGAACTGTTTTTGACGCGCCAACAGACTGTCGCTCAGGAGAATGTTACTGATGTTTAGTGTTTTAAAGGCGTGAAGAAAAAGTGCTCAGTTTTCCATGGAATTGGGAACTTTAAACTTTCCAAATAAATAGATGAAAACAACAGCAAGTGCATTAGGTGTTTTTTATTTTTTATTTTTCAGCTTATTTATATTCATATATACATTAAAATACAACTCATTAAAAACATTGAGAACTTATTGTGCAAACATGACAGTGACAGTGCTGGTGAGGAACTCCTTGTGCTGACTCAGCAGTATTTTGGTGCAGATGTTGAGGTGTTAGAGGCTCGTTGAGTTCTCAGTGTTGCTTTGACTGGCTGTTGTCGAGCGCGCTGCTCTTTTTCTCTCCTGCCTGAATCACACACAAAACACACAGTTAGTAAAAGTGTCTCAGTGTTATTCCAGCTCCACGTCTGTATCATGTCGCCCAGGTGAACTCACCTGCTCAGGACATGCTGTCCGAACCTCGACTCTGGGTTCACACATTTCTCCTTGGTTCCTAGAACACTGGGAAAGAGCGAGGAGGAGGAGGAGTCGTGTCAGAGAGAACATGAAGAATGACGTCCTCATGCTTTCATTCACATTCATTCACTCACATTGTAATCTCCAGTTCAGGGCAGAAGCTGCTCGGCTGATAAACCCGCGGCTCTGACATGATGAGCTTTTGATTGACTCGGCCGACGTAACCGTTCAAACACTTGCATTTTCTGGATCCGTGGTCTGGTTCCCCTGTGAGACGACACGTGAGACGAATATTTGTTACACTGCACAGAGAATTCTGCGTTTGAAATCACTCAGAGAGTAAAAGGTCTAAAAAGTCCCCGGTTTAAACACTCTGTTAATGCAACATAACATAAGTGACAACTTCATTCAAATTGCTAGAAGAACACACTTGTTAGAGCTGTAGTAATTAATCAATTACTAAATGAATCTAGTGATTTTCAGTCTATAACAAAGAAAATGTCTTTGGTTTTAAGTAGAAAACAAGACGCTTGAGAAACACTGGTTGACATTTTAACAACTGATCAGTGAAAGTAAATAATCATCAGTTGCATGAAAATCTTCACCAAAGGCTTTAAGTGAATCTTACCTTGAACACAGAGGAGCAGGCAGCTGAGGAGGAGGAGGATGATGGCAGTTGAGTTCATGATTGAAGCAGTAAGACAGGCTGAGTGACTCCTGACACCCAGTGCTGCCTCTTTTATACACTGACGCTCACTTTCATTTTCTTTCCCCACAATCACTCCTCAAGTCTCTTCTCCAGAAAATTGAAATCACTTCACTGTAAGTTAAACTCGATGATGGAAGTGACGTGACATATTTGCTTCTACCTTAAAATATTACGCCACAGGACGAAAAGGACAAGCAAACAGAGATTATGTTCCTACCGAACAAAGTCAGGCTTCAGACCGATGTGTTCCTGCTGAACCCAAACTCCATCCCATCCCGAGGAAGCTTCTGCTCCTCAGATGCAATGAAGTTTACGTCTTAAACATATTTCAGACAGAATGTAGCCGTGTTCATGTGTTCATCTAAGTCAGATACTTCAGTTGCTGTGTTGTCCAGAGAAAACAGCACTGCACTTTATGCGTCGTCTCCTTCTGCGTCCGCGTCAAAGAACGAGGAGGAAATGTTGGTGCATGTGCAGAGCGCCATGCAGGAGTAATCAGACTATGAATCACATTATCCATGTTAATCCGACTAAGACTAGATTTTAGACCGTCTAATGCATTTAGAAAACCAATTATTGTCTCGGTCCAATTAAAATTGGACTTTTCACATGTGAGTGTTGATTGAATAGACAGCGTATGAAAAAGTTATTATGTAAGTATGTTAAAAATCCATCCATTCATTCATTCATTCATTCTCTACCGCTTTATCCTCCACATGAGGGCTGCAGTTTTCCATCTGAAAACCCGACACTGTACCATTATGCCATTAATCTGCATCTGTTATGTTACTATGTGTAATTTATAATTACCATAACTATTAATACCACAGAAAGCAGTCACACCTCTTCATTCTCCTCTTTGTCCATGCATATTTATTTTTATGGCAACATTTTTACCGCTTCATTGTTTTAATTGTCCTTAAATTGTTTCTTATGCACCAAAGGAGTTGCAGTCTATCTTATTCTATATTAAAATGCGGAATAAAGAGCATGGCGTCATAAAGAAAAGTAATTTTTCTATGTAAAGAGGAACTGACATTGTTGCACAATTTCTTATAGTCAATATCAAATGAGCATGAAATGAACTTAAAGTTAAACAAAAACAGAATTTAGAGACATATTTTAAAACAGAATCATTAACATGTTTCTTATTAGGGATAGAATTCCTGTGGGAAAAAAATCCCCTAAATTCCTGAATCAGCTCGATTTGCTTTCGGTTCAGTGTCGGTGGTCTTTGCTCTTCATTGACGTCAAAGGGAAATTCCCTGCATGATAACACCCTCACTTGCTCAATATTAAATAAGCCTGTGTGTGTGAGGACACAAAAGTTCAGCTGAAGTTTCACTTCATGAATATCAGCTTTCTTCTGTGGAAATCACTGCAGAAAAAAACAACCAGTCAGCATTTATAACGTGATGAAAGTCAGAATTATGTCTGTGCGTTTAAATCGATTTTTTGAATGAAGTGCTTTTACATGCTGACGTTGGCCGTCTTCACTCCATTTGTTCTGCATGTGCAAAATATGTCTACGCCAGGTTCAGGGATTTTAAATAAGACGATGTTTTATTGCATTTTTATTAAATTAATAAAACATGTTGTCTTTTAACGGTGATCTTAGAAAAATGAAATGACACGTTTTCATTTAACATTTTGCAGTTTGTTTAGTTTTTTGTGTCAAAAATGTTTTATTAAATTAAAGTTTTCGTGATATCTTTAGTTTTAGTATTTATTCTTATGAAATAAAATGCATGTTTTATGTTAGCTTTGGTTTTATTAGTTATACCTTTATTGAAATATGAAATAAAATAATGAATATAATGTTATATATCAGGTGCTGCAGCTAAAAACAAAAGCGACCTTGAATGAACCAGTTACCAGCTGATAGGACATTGCATTCTTTTCTTATATTTATTTTATTTAACCTTGATTTTAACACATTCAGTACAAATTCTTCTTTGCAATGTTGTGCCAGTGCCAGAAAACACTGGCAGACATGAAAACAGACATGATATCAGCTTTATGGCTGCATGTTAGTCTACGCAAAAAAAAAAAGAAGAAAGAAGGTTTCTTCAAAGGTCACTTGACCTCACACTATCTTCCCTTTTCCACAGCAGCCTCTGCTCGACTTCCCTTCATAGGAAACACTCACTGTTTTAAGGAAAAGGAAATGTAGACCAGACCAGATAACCCTCTTGACTGCATCAGCACAGTCGGAAACACCTCATTGGTGAACTGCATGTAAATATACTGTTATACGTCTGAATTAAAGAAATAAATACAGGACAGAGACAGATGTTGTGGCAAAACAAGAAAACAATTACAACAAAAGCAGAGAAATCAAGGAACTACGACTCAAATATCGGGATTTTTGATTAAACTCAGTTCAGTTGTGATTGACGTGGTGCTTCTGTCAGAGGCCGATTCAAGGTAACTTTATTGTCATCGTATTTGTATGCAATTCATCTTTGTGCATACATGGTGGTTAAAGATGATAAAAACAACAACAACAAGAGTACAAAGTAAAATAAATAAATAAATGTAGGTGATGCATGATTTTTTGAAATTGGCTGGAGAGAAGTGTGTGTGTGTCCAGGTATTACTGATGTTGTGGGGACCCGTAACGTAAATGACTACATTATAATTATAAGTTGAAGATATGTTTTAAGGGTCAGGGTTAGGATTAGGCCAGTGGTTATTATCGTTAAGGTTAGAGTAAGTCTCCAGGATATGAATGTAAGTCAATGGAATGTCCCCTCAAGTCATGGATGTCAAACGTGTGTGTGTGTGTGTGTGTGTGTGTGTGTGTGTGTGTTGCTTTTCTGAATATACCAAACCAGGAGGTCATGAGTCTGACCCCTCGGATGTAAGGACGGCAGCAGCTGTTTTCTTCTGTGCTCTATTTTTATCTGGTGTAAATTTTCCAGAACCTCCAGAGAAATGGGATATGAGATTTAAATGAAAACGAGGGCGGAGCATCTCTCAGGGAGAGAATCGTGGCCCGTGGCCAAGAGGAAACAAAACGGTCTTGTAACTGCAGGGTCGCTGGTTCATATTCTCAGTGACGTTTGGTGAGGTTTATGACTGGGGAGGCACTAGCTGCTCTGGAGTCACATGTACAAATATAGGAACCTTAAGTTGATTTATAAGCTTTTAATTATGCTTTAATTAATTCCATATACGATAGCAAGAAAAACAAAGGAATATTTATTAATGCGTAAATTCAGTGATGTTGACCATAGAAATGTTGAAATCATACAGAAAATTCACTTGTAGAACAATGAGTATTTTACTTGTCATGATCTCTGCCTCCCCTGACTGCACTTCACTGCATATTCTGGGATGCAGATAAGTGTTTGTGTCTTGTGTGTGTTTAGTGAGATTTAGAGATTAATTATGTTAAAACCATGTAGGTGATTTAATGATTCATTCTGTGTGCGGGCACATTGGGGCTGTCAACACCCCAAGATCAGGGCTACCGGCCCGAAGTGTTCAGAATAAGGAGGTCTCGCAAAGTCTCGGGTCTCATAAGAAACATAGATTGCTTTACAGCACTACACACACACCCTGGCCAAGTAACGGGTATAAGATCAACGCAGCAGTGAATAGTGTTTTAGACTTTCATCATGGCAGAGCTGGAGAAAAAGAATCAGACAAAATCGCTGTTAGAGGAAGCGAGGAAGAGGAAATGACAGTCTGGCTTAGCCAGGGGCCACACACAAATAAACTTAAACTGGCTCTTTAAGATTGGCGAGAATTGAAAAGCACAGAAGCATGAAAAATATGTACTCTGAAACTGGAGGAGGAACTCCTTTAAAGCCTCAAGATTTTGTTTTGCAAACAGAAGTTCACCAGTCTTACCTAGGAATTGGTAGATACCAGCTGTCTCCCAGTGAGCTACACTGCAATGGATAGTCTAGCATCCGGGCAACAGCTGTCTGTCACTTAGCAACCACTATTCATCACCATAGTCCATCACACACCAACTGCAATATGTCACCAGGCAACTGAGTGTGTCGAAACTTGAGGTTCCCAATCCCATTTCGACGTCTGTTCGAAGATCTGTCATCTTGGACGTCAGAATTGGGATTGGGAACTACAAACTGTGGAGGGCAGTGTAAGAGAAAAACTTATTTTTCGGCCTTCTCTAAAACTAGCTGATTACATTCCTAAGCACAAACCTCAACAACGACAACTCAGCGCGGTGCCAGCTGCAACTCTCTAATCACAAAGGCCTCGGTTTAACACTGGAACCAGTCATTTACAACAAAATGTGCCTCTTTATATTTTAGCTGTGTCTGGCCTGACTGGGACAGAGGACTGATAACTCAACTCTACAGTCCTCCCAAAGGTCAGCTCTATGTATTCCAGAGAGAGGCCTCCAAAACCCTTTAAATACCCTAACTCTGGGACTCACAGGCAGACTGACAGGGGACGCCCAACTGTTCACATCTACATGTTCATGTTGGGCATCGATCTGAAACTCATCTCTGACTCCAGAAACTCTGTCTTTGATCGGCTCACCTGATAATCAAATCTCCTGCAGCCTGCCTGAACTCATTGGAAGAGGAGGAAGAAGAAAACACACACGGCACAGAAAGCTAATCTAATTAGATTTCCGTTGCATCATGACAAGTAGGAGTTGTTATGCGACCGACTACAGTTGCTACAGATGGTGATATCACGAGATCTGGATCAAAGATGAAAGGACAGATCCTTTTATATGCCAGTGACATCATGTAGAAACAACATCCAGAAGGAAGTACTGCTGTTAAACACCACTACCAACTCCAAGAGAAGAACTTGAAACTGTGCGAAGATGAGTTTTTCCATAGAGTTACCGAGGATGTCGCTCGACAATGTTCGTCCGCACGTCGAGTCCTTCACGAAAGGTTTGAATGCGGAGCAGTGGAATTTGCTGGCACTAGGTAAACCTGACAATATCACCAGACTCAGGTTGGCTGACATGCTGGTGAAAGTCATCTGTTGCATTGTGGACGTCATGTCAGACTTTTTGAAACTAGACAATGCAGAGGAGCGTGTCCGTGAAAGTCTGGACGAACCGATCGCCCGTAGTTTTGCGGAAGCCCTGGGTGTCGAGTCAGTCAGAGGTCCCAGCTCCGCTGTACTGACCGAGTTGATTGCAAAGGAGGTCACTGCCCCCTCTGGTTCTGTGTATCCCAAGCCATCCAAGTCAATGATTCATTCAGTGTGCAAAATGCTAAAGAGGTTTGCAGCCAAAATGTGCTGCACAGAGACGCAATCTCAACGTAGCAGCGTCCAGATCCAGACAAATCAGGGTATTCAGGCAGACACAGAGGAGACACCGATCTCATCAGTCCTTCAGTCGGTCCAGGATATCATCAGTAATGAGGTCAATTCAATCATCGAACCCATTCTGGAGGATGTCTCCGATGCCGAGTACACGCAGCTGAAAGAGCAGTTTAGTCTGGAGATTCAAAATGCCGCACAGGACATCGGTCAGTCTGTCACAGAGTACATCAACTCAAAAGAGAGCGGATTTGATCAGTCAAGCCCCAAAGAGACACAGAATGGACTGAAGAACAAGATCTGCAACTTTTTTGTCAAGATGTTCGCCCAAGCAGGAATTTGTCGAATCTTTTCACAAGTAAAGGGAAAGTTCCAAAATGAGGCCAAAATCAGAGACAGTGACTCAGTGAAGTCGTTGTTGTTTGATGCCGAGTCTGTGTTGCAGAGAAGTAGTAAAACCCAAGTGGGCGATGGTGAGATTAGCATCTATCGCAGACTTGAAAATATTACACCCGATGACGTCCTTGAATTGACGGGGAAACTCAGTGATCTTCTGTACAGCCACATCACAGGTAGGACCGCTACAGAAACAGTCAGGGTGGAGGCGTCTAGTCGGCCAGTGTTTGAACTGCAGCCGTATGCTAGCATGTATGCGGACATACAACACAGAGTGACCTGTTTCCTGTCTCTGGTGAGCTGGTGGCTGGAGAACCAGGTGAACTGCTACAGTGAGAGAGTGATGGTCGCTTTAATGGAGAGTGAGACGGTGACTCGAGGAAAACACACTCAGATCCCGATCGTGGAGGAGACCGAGGCAACCACTGCTGAACCTGTGCAGTATGAAGCAGCACTTTTGACCACATGTGCTGAATTGGATAACGACACAGAAGTGAAGGTTGGCAGGACTTGTCTTCGGCTCGTCATCACGATACTCATCAAGAGAATCTGTGCCGCAGTTCGAGGGGACAAGGCCTTTTTTACAGATTTAGATTCCACCATTCAGCGTCTAGTAGATGAAACCTGGGATCAACTCGAAGGCACCAATGTCAACATCAACCCAAGAAAGGTTGAGAACCTTGCTAGGGTCACCTTCCAGCACCTCTTTAAGAGGTGGGGATCTGCAGCCAAAATCCTAGTTTCTATGGAAATAGGGGACCCGGATGTTCCCAAGTGCATTTCCACCTCTTGTAAGACTCAACTCAACAAACAGCGCAATGCCATCTTCAGATTCTTTTCAGCATGAGAATGTATTGACCTGTCACACACTCCGGTTTTCCTCTGGAAGACCTCTTCAGTGGGGGGGTCAATCCAGACACTTCAGTTTCCCTGCAGTCTGTCAAGCGGCGACCAGTTGGGACATCCCCCATAGATTTCGTGATTCGTGATTTGGCAGAAGTTCAAACAGAAGTACACAGGCGTTTCCTGCTGCTTATATTATTTGGAAGACGCCAGCTGTCGATTACACTGGTGTCCACTCATAGGTGCAATTTCCAAAATTTGAAATCCTGTGCTGTTCATGAAGACCCAAAGAAATCGAGATCATGAGGAAAATAGGTTAACTTAAGGAGGTTAAGACCACTAATTCCTCCGGTGATGCTTACTGACTTTAGAAATCAAGTGGGAGGTAGGAACTGTGATTGAGAACTTCAAACTGTGGAGGGCAGCATTGCACCGTGCTGTACAGCCCGGTGTAAATCATCAAGAGAAGAAGTTGAAAGTAGGCAAATTTTCTTCGTCGCCTAGTGACTGCATTATATTCTCATTTCCTGGTTGGCTTCAATGGGAACCCAGGTTTTTCATGCACGGTGTAATAGAGCTAGGATGAGATAAACTATGTGATCAGATGACCTCATTCTGCTAAACTTAGACTCACTGCCATACAGTATAGACAAGATGGAAACCAAGTGTGAGGAAAAAGCCAGCACACAAACCAGTGTAAAAACAAGGTGGCAGCCATGAATACACCGTATACATATACTACAGTGAGAGATGAAAGAGGAACAGCAGAGCACAGGTTTACCAAGATAAACAAGAAATGATCATTTAGCTGCTTCGTGCAACTGTGACAGCGGGAGCAGCTGACCTACAGTTTTCTAAACTGGAGCCAAAGAGAAAAGAAAACTGAAGCAAAAAACACACTGCTGCTGCTGCTTGCTGCTGCTGCTGCTGCTGCTGCGTGTATATGTGCATGTGTGCATGCATGAGTGTGAATGTGGGTGTGTTAGTATCCAAGACGTTGTTTTCATCCAGATAAATTAGGTATAAGTATTATGAAAAATGATACAGTATATATTTAATATATATTAATTTATCTTTGAGCTTGAATATGAAGAAACTATCACATAGCAACAGCAGTTGTCACCTGGTAACCACAGCCTAGCAACTGCTGTCTGTCACCAGGGGTGTTTCCCTCTGTGTCAGCCCAGCTGAAAAAGGTGGGACAGACACTGGATACTGAAACTGCCATAATTAACAATAAATACACCAGTGACTAAAGACAATGATAAAGAAAGAGATGTGTTAATTAATAAAGAGAAGAGTGAATTAAAACATCAATTTATACCATTTAATTTATTTTTTAAAAGCAGAGGAAAAAGATACATATTTGAATAAAATTATTATTTTTTTACATTTATGTGTCACTCCTTTTCCAAAACTATTCTTGTTATGGTTTTCAGGTTTTATTTTCTCACAGATGAAAATGATCTATCTCTGCATTTCCTTATTTAAAGAAGAACAATATTTACTCATATCTATTCTGTGGTGTGTGAATGTGATAGAAGTGGATTTTTCAAAACTGGAGCCAAAATTTACGCAGAGGAGGCAAAGTCACCTGTGAGATAGCTGGATAAACAGACTGAGGCAAACAACGTGATGCTCTGCTGCTGCTGCTGCTGCCGCCACTGCTGCGTGTGTGTGTGTGTGTGTGTGTGCAAGACTACATTCTTTTTATGAAAGTATTATAAAATCCTACATTTTTTGAAGGTACATTGTGCTTTTATTACTACAACTGTGAGCATAAATATGAATGAACTCAAATTGTCACCTGGCAACCACTGCCTAGCAACTGCTGTGTGTCACCAGGAGGCTTTCGGCTGCCTGTTGGGATGACATCGAAGGAAAGGCAAGGTACACACTGGAAAGGTCACCAGCCTGTCATAGAACCAACATAGAGGCAGACAGGCAGTAACCGAACCCCTATCACACAGAATAAGGTCTGCTGTGGGTTCTCCGGCTTCCTCCCACAGTCCAAGAACATACAATATGGGGGATTCGGTAAATTGGACACTGTAAATTGACTGTGAGAGTGAATGGTTGTTTGTCTCCGTGGTCCTGCGATGGGCTGGCGAACTGCCCTGCCTATTGCCCAATGTCAGCTGAGATTGGCACAGCACCCTCCAGTGGAGGATAAAGCGGTAGATAATGGATGGCTGGATGGATGAAATGTTCACAGCCAGTGTGTGAGGACTTCGGGCTGTCCTAATGTGAAATATTCAAGGGTGTGAATGCCCTCTAGTGGCAACTTTTCAGGAGTTGGCATCAATCATTCTGACACTTGTCAAGGGAATTTACTCCTGTTCCATGGCCTACGGGTAACAAACCGACCTGAAAGCAGTGAAAATACAAAATAAAAACCCAAACTCTCGAAATGAAGTGACATTTTTATGACATCAAGGTACATGATTGTTAAGAGTTGTCCCAAGAAAGAACCTCCCCAAGGTTACACCTTCCAGTGACCCTTTAAGAACACTGCAGTTAAAATAGGATATTGATATTGATGATATTGACCTGACACACACTCCAGATTCCCCTGGATGGTCTCAGTCAAGTGGAAAACAGTCATGACGTCACTGTTTACAAGCCTTGAAATTTGCAAAGGTTCACAGGTATTACCTGCAACTAATAACGGACTATTTAGATTTTTGTCCAATCTTTAATTATTATTTGTGTTTGAAGGGTCAAACATGAGACGCAACCCAAGGATGTAAAGAAATCAGATCAGGCAAGAGAGTCAGGTAGAGCACAGTTCATAGAGGACCAAAAAAAACAATGGTAATCCATTTGATGGAAATGACAACATGAGCTGGACTGTAGTGGGTAGTTGAGAGAATTATCCAACAGCTGTCTTTCACCTAGCAACCACTATTTGTCACCTACCAACCATAGTTCGTCACAATTATAATCTTTCACCAAGCAACTGATGTCTGATTTAGCTGCCAGGGCCACATGTGTCACAGGTGATATCACAAATACTGGTTGACAGATCAAAGGACTGATCCATTGATATGCCAGTGACATCATGTAGGAATAAAAATCCAGAAGGCAGTACTGCTGTTAAACACCACTACCAATTCCAAGAGAAGAACTTGAACCTGTGAGAAGATGAGTTTTTCCATAGAGCTACCGAGGATGTCGCTTGACAACGTTCGTCCGCACGTCGAATCCTTCACAAAAGGTTTGACTGCGGAGCAGTGGAATTTGCTGGCACTAGGTAAACCTGACAATGACACCAGACTCAGGTTGGCTGACATGCTGGTGAAAGTCATCTGTTGCATTGTGGACGTCATGTCAGACTTCTTGAAACTAGACAATGCAGAGGAGCGTGTCCGCGAAAGTCTGGACGAACCGATCACCCGCAGTTTTGCGGAAGCCCTGGGTGTCGAGTCAGTCAGAGGTCCCAGCTCCGCTGTACTGACCGAGTTGATTGCAAAGGAGGTCACTGCCCCCTCTGGTTCTGTGTATCCCAAGCCATCCAAGTCAATGATTCATTCAGTGTGCAAAATGCTGAAGAGGTTTGCAGCCAAAATGTGCTGCACAGAGACGCAATCTCGACGTAGCAGCATCCAGATGCAGACAAATGATGGTATTCAGTCAGACACGGACACACAGATCTCATCAGTCCTTCAGTCGGTCCAGGATATCATCAATAATGAGGTCAACTCAATCATCGAACCCATTCTGGAGGATGTCTCCGATGCCGAGTACACGCAGCTGAAAGAGCAGTTTAGTCTGGAGATTCAAAATGCCGCACAGGACATCGGTCAGTCTGTCACAGAGTACATCAACTCAAAAGAGAGCGGATTTGATCAGTCAAGCCCCAAAGAGACACAGATTGGACTGAAGAACAAGATCTGCAACTTTTTTGTCAAGATGTTCGCCAAAGCCGGAATTTGTCGAATCTTTTCACAAGTAAAGGGAAAGTTCCAAAATGAGGCCAAAATCAGAGACAGTGACTCAGTGAAGTCGTTGTTGTGTGATGCCGAGTCTGTGTTGCAGACCAGCGGTAAAATCCAAGCCGGCGATGGTGAGATTAGCATCTATCGCAGACTTGAAAATATTACACCCGATGACGTCCTTGAATTGACGGGGAAACTCAGTGATCTTCTGTACAGCCACATCACGGGTAGGAACGCTACAGAAACAGTCAGGGTGGAGGCGTCTAGTCGGCCAGTGTTTGAACTGCAGCCGTATGCTAGCATGTATGCGGACATACAACACAGAGTGACCTGTTTCCTGTCTCTGGTGAGCTGGTGGCTGGAGAACCAGGTGAACTGCTACAGTGAGAGAGTGATAGCCGCTTTAATGGAGAGTGAGACGGTGACTCGAGTAAAACTCCCAGACATCGTGGAGGAGCCAGAAGCAGCGCCTTTGACCACCACTGCGGAACTTTTGGAGGATGATGAAGCACAAACAAAGATTAGCAGGACTTGTCTCAGGCTTCTCATCACAATACTCATCAAAAGAGTTTGTTCAGCAGTTAAAGGGGACAAGGTCTTTTTTACCGACTTGGATTCCACCTTTCAACAGCTGGTCGATGAAACTTGGGCTCAACTTGATGACGCCAGTGTAAACATTACCCTACGGAAGGTTGAGAACCTTGCTAAGGTCACCTTCCAGCACCTCTTGAAGAAGTGGGGATCTGCAGCTAAAATCCTTGTTTCTATGGAAATAGGGGACCCGGATCTTCCCAAGTGTATTGCCAGCTCTTGTAAGAATCAACTAAACAAACAGCGCAACGCCATCTTCAGATTCTTTTCAGCATGAGAATGTATTGACCTGACACACGTTTTTTTCTGTCATCAAGGTTAAACATTTTGGAGCAAGAAATGTGGTCCCTTGTGTTGTAGTACTTGATATCGGTCTTGGTCTGAAGACCACTCTTGTCTCAGTCTCGGTCATGTAGGATTCAGAATTTTAATTCAAGACTCGTTCAGACTGATTTATATGCTGAAATCAGTATTGTGATTAGATAGTAAAATTGTCTCAGGCAACCTAAAACACAATTAGGTGTTATTGGTGTTTTGTCACAGATAAGCGCTGCTGCCCGCCCTCGCCCCTGTCGTACACAAAGTAAAGTTAGGCTCATAGAGACGAGAGCGGTGCGTTTGTCGGGCAGTGGAGGTGTCGCCCAGTTGTCTTAACCGCGATTAATTCTTTTGCATAACTACATCCAAAGGAAAGCACACGGCAAACACTCCACACCGCGGTACCACTCTCTCACAGATGACAGGTGACGATGGGGATCCATGAAGGCATTTAAAGTTCTATGAACAATTGTATATCAACTAGGATGATTTGCCTTGGTGTAAGCAGAGAGGATATGACTTTGTTTCTACTAACGTTTAGTCCGTATACACAGATAAGATCAAATATACTACCTTGTCAATTCCTAATGCGCTGTGTTTTTTCAGTGTGTTTTGAGCAGACCTTGCTAAATAAGTATTGACTTATTATTGGCTTATACAAAAGTATTCCCATCTCCCAACTTCCATGCAGTTAGAATAGTAGATGCAGTGCTGCAGTGCTGGCCCACGCACACAGGGAGAAAATGCAAACGCCACACAGAAAGGATGCAAAAAGGGATGCAAACTGGCAACCTTCCCGCTGCCAGGCAACTCGCGTCAAAGTGTTGTGGAGTTTCTCAAAGTCAAGGAGTAACAGCAAGTGTGTGTCATTGCACCAGTGAGAAGCTTTCACCCGAAACAAAACTTGACAACGTTATAGTTTTCTAAAATCTTAGTGTCATTTTTAACAAAGAACCAGATTCCTCAACACATCTATTTTACAGTTGCATAGATTCAATTAATTCCTGGGCTTGGATGTAAAGATATTGGGATTACATGTTCAAATGATAACAAGTACTTTGTACATGGAAAGCATGACATTGATGTTATATTTTTATAGATTTCTTTTTCAGTTTATTTTCATATACTCACTGTCATTAGCACTTGTACACTCCATTTGTATATTTGAATGGTTTTCAATAAAGTTTAAAAATGTTATGCAAAGAATTGTGGGTAAGAGAGTCCTTGAATGCATCTTGTAGCTGACTGCAGAATGGTGTAGATCAACACAGAATCTTTGGATGATTAAGGAAACATGTTTCTCCAATAACACATCGGGGTCATTTTGTGACTTAAATTATATTTCATGCAGCGTCCCTTTAATGGTTTAGTGGCGAGATTAGGGTTGGGATTGCCTAGTTTCTCTGGGAAAAACTGTTGTTGAGAGGTGCAGCTTTGAGAGGTGACTATGAAAGTTATGTTTATTAGAGGTGGGCAAGATTCAGTATATCTTCTAAGATGATACTGTGATTGTTTTTAAAATGTGCAAATTGACATTAACAAGTATTTAAAATAAGACAGAATACGATACGATTATTGTACCCATGGAGAAATTTATCTTGGACTCGATTGTACATAATATTGAAGTCACAATTATGTGATTACAATCAGAGAATTCTGAGATTAAGGTTAATTCTGACTCAATTTCAGAATTCTGATCAGAATTGTGAGAAAAAAATCAGAATTGTGAGAAAAAAAAATCAGAATTCTGAGATCAAAATCAGAGAATTCTGAGATTAAAATCAGATAATTATGATAAAGGTAAAAAAAAAAACAGAATTCTGAGATTGAGTCAGAATTATGAGATTTAAATCAGAGAATTCTGAGATAAAGGTTAATTCTGCCTCAATTCTGAGTCTAAAGATTTTTTTCTCATAATTCTGACTTTAATCTCAGAATTGATGCTGTTTTATTTATTTAGTTTTTTACATGTGGCCCTAATACTCACACTAACAAAATGGAATTTATTAAAATAAAAAAGATTGGTCATCTGGCCAGTGATCGCACCTGAAAGCAACGTGGAGGACGCGCAGCGTGCTGACGTCACAGACTGACTCTCGTCCGTTACGTGTCAGCAGGAGAAACAGCAGCAGCAGGAGAAAGCTTCAGTGCCTGTGAGCAGCAGGTCTGCAGAGCAGAGCAGCAAACAACGGAGAAGCTCGGAGGATCATCCAGTCCTGTCTCTCTCTCTCTCTGTGTGTGTCTGTCTGTCTGTTTGTCTCCTTTCTTCACTGCCTCCGCGTCTGTCGTTCCTCTGCGTCTTCTCCTCCCCGACTACCAAGGGATGGGGGGATGATCAGCAGCGACTCCCCTCCACCACCGCCGCCGCCTCAGCCTCCTCACCCACCTTCGCTCGGTCTCCGTGTGCCCTGACAGTCGTCGGAGCCGTGCCCAGGATGTGGGCCCCGCTGCTCGGCCAGGCCGCCGTGTTCGCGGCCCTGTGGGCGCTGAGCACCTGCTTGACAGGTGAGAAGCTGCTGCTACTGCTGCTTTGTTGTGAATCTGCAGAGGGCCTCCATTCCACGACTACTGTGCATCATCACCAGATTATGATGATGATGATGATGATGTTGCTGTCGTGTGTGAGTGTGAAATGCTCATTTTCTTTTGAACTCCTGTGGTTGTGTGATTTGTGAATGGATGCAGACGAGAACTGAAATGACTGTTAGTTAATCTAGTGGTCAATTAATCATCATCAGCAGCTGATTGATTATTGATTAATCACTTCTCAGGGGCTTTGGTTTTGGTGTGTTGTAGATCTGGACTTAATCAATAACCTGCTCATATTTTATGGTTATGGGATATAAATCAGGTATAAACACGTGTCCTGTCTCTCAGGAAACTAACAGTACATTATAAATACAGTAATATTTATGTGTACAAGAAGATACAACGATACGTCAAAACGATACATGGCGATATCTGTCGAACTGAAGGAAACACGACGTCCGTTTATCCACAACAAACGCTGAACGTGTGTGGCTTCTCTTAACGTAGCTTTGGCAGCGACTGTTTACTGTAGAGCGCATTCATTTGTTCATTTAAATATCGATACTTGCCCTGGTATCGATTATTGTCGACAGCGATATATCATTTTGAAGTTCTATCCAGGTTAGTTTAACCCTTTAACACCTCAAGTCTCCGTTTGCTTATTTTAACCATAAAAGGGCCAATGTTAAATTTATTTATTAAACAAAAACCACTGTAGTTGTGCACAAACACCAGATTTTGCACGTTAAATTTGAAATTTGAATATTATATAAACATATTTAAAATAACATTTGTTTGAGTTTTTGTCTCCATGTCCAAAAACGGGCGTTTCTCCCACTTTTTCCCCTCTCTGGTGACGAAGGCGCTGATTTCCTGAAACAGCACGAGTGACATTACCGTAATACCCACATTTTGGCTTCGACGTGCAACTTCTCTGCTGTAACTGCAGTAATGCAGCGTGCATTTGTGTGAATCTGCGATACGCTCGGTGTTAGAGGATTAAATCATTCTTTCTTGGATTTGTTTTTACGTTACAGAATAGAGACGAGTTTGAATCAAAATAATTATTATTTCCACTCGGAATTCGATTATTTATCAAATTGTGTCCCAAGGAATCAGAACATAATCAAATTTTGACATCCTTAAAGAGTCGAACCTGTGGCTGTCGGCACATTGGTGCAGTGGCAGGGTGAGACAAGGAGAGCATTTCCTTCTCTAAAGGAGGCACAGTTGGGTTGTAATGTTGAAATAACTCACAGGAACAATAATATCACAAAAAAGCCCGTATGATTGACAGGACATTGTGATGGACATGTCCCTGTCCCTGATGGTGTTAAAGTGCATTTTGTCTTTCTTTACTCTGCTGTCAATTATGCCTTTGTTTGCAGCACAATTTTGACAGTTTATGTGGATTTTAATTCTTTTTATAGTCCACCCTGCTGCCGACATGAACTGGAGGTCATGGTCACACTGCAGTGCGAGTCTAACCTGTGCTGCAGTTGATCTATAAAGACCCATTTTCTTCTCCACTGTTGTCTCTGTTTTAGGTCTGTCCGTCCATGGCGACCATTGCAGAGGTTATTTTATTGTGCTCGATGTGAATATAGACAGGAACTCAAGCTGATTTCGCGGTGGTGGAACCTAAGGACGTTTTAAATGCCTGTAGAAACTCGTCTTTGTCGTTTTCGACCCCCACGATTTGCAGTGTTATCGCTCCGTTTTTGTCCGTACGAAAGGCTCCGCCCATCTCCATATTAATGGGACTCTCTCTGGCGTTCCCTCGTCTGTAACCTGTTCAGATGGCGTTTACTCAAACCCTTATCCTCATGCGACTGGGCCGAGATATTGGCACTGAAATCGCTCACAAGGTAATGTGCTGGTGAGACATGGTTGAAGCTGTGTCTGTGCATGAGTGCAGTCACGACACTTGGTGCCACGTCGACTGGTGGCTTTTTGTCAGCCAGTGATGTGTGTGGTGTTCTGTCTGCATGTACAGTACGACAGGAGGCAGTGAGGTGGCAGATGGTTGGATGTTTTCAGAGTGTGGTTATCAGCGCTGACCTGTCTGGCTGTCGTCAGAGACGCGTTCCTCCTGTCAGAGCTGAAGAGGTCTCCGTCACTGACCCGGACGACCACTTATCATCGCACACACACAGTTCACAGGACTTTAGATGTAGTGCTGGAACTCCAGTGTTTCCTGAATGTAGCCTCCTTTTTATATCTTTGATGGATATGACGAGAGACTGAAGCCAATGCAGAAGTGGCTGAAACTTGTACTTTCTTGAATGGCCAGCAGGGGGTGAATTAGATTCAGAATAGTTTATGCACTCGTTGACCATTTTGTCAGTTATGTTCCCATTTAGAGTCAAGAAGACTGTGAAACACAGCATTTATTAAAGCAGAAGTCTCAAACTTTTTGGTATTTATAGATTCATTTTGCATCATAAATGTGAAATATATATCATTCTGTATCAAAACAAAATGACATGAAATATCGACACATTCATCACCTGATTTCAATTTCTTTAAAAGTTTAAACAAAACTCCAACACTGCTTTCATCCTCTATCTCCCTTAATTCCCCTGTTAATTTACAGTTTTCACAGTATTTAACGATATTTAATAACGATAATTGATACAAATATCAATACTTAAACTCGTCATAAGACCAACATGGAACATGGAACCAAACATACGACACGTATACGCTGTAACAGTGGGCTCATTCTTTGTAGTGGAAGTGGACGGCAGGGTGCTGTAACAGTGATGACTCATAAAAACACGCTTAATAGTCACCATTCACTGTTGTTTAAAAGATGAAGCCTGATGAACTGTGATGATCACTGATCGCTGTGGCTGAGGCGTCTTGACACAGTTTCTATTTCTGCGTGTGCGTCTATTTTTAGGGACATAAATGGATGGAACTATTACATGATGAAGATCAGGAGTAGGGAGCAGTCTCACTGTCGCTCGGATGTTGATCTTCATCCTCCACAGTCCGAGCCTCAGAAATCCCCAGAAACGAAGACGTGATTGATTTGCGTCGCGATCTCGATTCACAACTGCACGTGATCTCGTGTCTAAATGACAACGAGTTTCTCGCGTTTACCTTCTATCTCCACACATGAGAGTTTGATGCTGCCGTGCACGATTCTGGAAAAAATGTGTATCTCTTTTATTTTGTGTATCACAATTCTCGTTCTGGACATTTGTACAGGAGTCCTCACTTCCTTTTGTAATGGGAAGTTTCTGCGCTTCCCTGGATGTGACGCTTTTGCTGCATTTGTCCAATCAGCGCCTCGCTCACCGCAGTGAAAATAACAAGAGTCGTTTTTTTACAGTCGGTGTCTGCAGAAGTTCATTTAGTGGATGCTTTATACCGAGGGATGCAGCAGGGCTCCACATTTCAATTTAAACGCTCTTTTCATTCGAGGCCTAAAAGACGGAAATGTTTCCGATCTTTATCATTACCTTTAAAAAGTCCCAAGTTTTCCCTTAGTGACAACTTAGAGGAAGCGCGACGTCAAACCTGACGTTATAACTGACACTGTGTGCATACTGTCATAAGATGACACTCAATTTCTCATTCCTTATCTTTTTGGCCTGAGTTTAAAAGACAAAGAGCCGATATCATACACTGCTCCTTCCTCTCTTTTCCTCCTGTCTCGTCTTACGTCCTAATTTCACATCCAGACTCTGGAGTCCTGTAACGGAGGCTGCGATGGTATTGACCCGCGGCAGCAGAACCAGTGTGATCAGGGTTATTCCTGTAATTCACTTGAGATGAAGTCAAAGAAGAATGAGGAGCTGCTTTTTCATTTTCTCTGACTTTACCCGGGACAATCGGTTGCTAGGAGACGGTGACTTTATGACAATGACAGTGTGATGTGTCGCTGCTGCTGAACGCCTGTGAACAAAATGCATATCGATACTTAGTCATTACAGTAGTACACGGCGTTCTGTAGTAGTATTTCTGTGTCGGCATTTTGCGTTGGCGGACAAAACAAGACATTTGAGGACGTCGGCGTTCGCAGTAGAGTTGTGCGTCACCGCCCTCAGAGATAATATGTCAGTGTTTCAGCTCTTTTCTTCTTCTTCAGTTTGAAGAAGAAGACACTGAGCGAATGAACTGAGCGAGTGCAGCGACTTCATCAGAGCCGCAGTGTGTTCAGCTCTCTGTCCTCCAGTTGTAAAAGCTTTGCATAGATTAGCTGCTGCTTTTATCTGCTGCGTGTGTGAGATGTGCAAATCCGGCCGTGGCATTAATCATCGTACCAGGGCTGCAGCTGATGATTAGTTTCATAATGGGTCGAGTTGTTCGGTCCATGAAATGTCAGGAAATGATGTTTCCCAGACTCTAAATGACGGTGTTCTCGAGTGTCAAAATGATTCAATTTTGATGATTTCTTTGTCAAACCAGACGATACTTGCATTTAAAAACCTGAAAACTCAGATAACAAAGCATATGTAACCAGGTGTGTGTGTGTGTGTGTGATGTTTTCACTATTATTATTCGCTCAATGAATCGTCAACTGTTTTGATACTGATTAAAACAAGCTTTGGGATTTTTCAGCTCCTTAAAAGTGAACATTTCCTGGTTTCTTTGCTCCGTGTAACAAAGAAATCATGGAAACATTCAAGAACATCATCACTTCCATGTTTGAGGAACACGGATCAAACAAGTTTGCAATTCACTAAGAAAACAATCAACAGATGAATCAATTATTAAATGAATCGATATTTGCAGCCGTGGTATCATGGGAAGCTTATAACTACAGAGAAGAGTCCAATGTACTGTGGTTAGACATGTGGTTATAGACGTGTGGTTATAGACGTGTAGTTACAGACGTGTAGTTACAGATGTGTAGCTAAAGACGTGTGGTTATAGACATGTGGTTATAGGACGGTGGTTATGTGGTTATAGACATGTGGTTATAGACACATGTGGTTATAGACTTGTAGCTAAAGCGTGTGGTTATGCGTGTAGCTAAAGCGTGTGGTTATAGCGTAGTTTGTTTATGTAGTTACAGATGTGTGGTTATAGCGTGTAGTTATGGTTATAGCGGTGGTTATGGTTATAGGCGTGGTTATGTGGTTACAGACATGTAGCTAAAGGCGTGTGGTTATAGCGGTGGTTATAGACATGTAGTTACAGCGTGTAGTTATAGGTGGTTATAGCGGTGGTTACAGACATGTAGTTACAGACATGTAGTTACAGCGTGGTTATAGAGTTACAGTGTAGTTAGACGCTAGTGTAGTTCAGTAGTTACAGGTAGTGTAGTTTACAGTGTAGTTAGACGCGTAGTTATAGCGTAGTTACAGGCGTGTAGTTACAGACATGTAGTTAGGCGTGTAGTTGCGTGTAGTTACATGTAGTTATAGCGTGTAGTTACAGCGTGTAGTTATGTAGTTGTAGTTACATGTAGTTTAGTTGTAGTAGTTGTAGTTGTAGTTACAGACATGTAGTTACAGCGTGTAGTTACAGACATGTAGTTAGCGTGTAGTTACACATGTGTAGTTATAGACGTGTAGTTACACACGTGTAGTTATAGACGTGTAGTTACAGACGTGTAGTTATAGACGTGTAGTTACAGCGTGTAGTTACAGCATGTAGTTGTGTAGTTAGGCGTGTAGTTACCGTAGTTGTGTAGTTTAGGCGTGTAGTTAGACGTGTAGTTAGACGTGTAGTTACAGACGTGTAGTTATAGACATGTAGTTACAGACGTGTTCACTGTGTGACTCTCGACCAGATTCACTGAATTTTTCCCCTCAGCCTTTTGTCATTCTTGCCTTTTCCCCGCTCGACACACCAGCCTGAGACAAACCCTTCCATCCTTGACTTGTGCATGCGTGTGTGGTGACTCACCGCCTCTATGATGTCACACCTCCTCAGTTGCCATGGAAGTCGTCATGGCAACCATTGTCTTGGTTCCATTAGCAGAGATGGGAGCGTTTGCGATGAAAAAGCTGAAAGGGTTAATATTGATATTTGTCTCTAATTATACCCCCTCACGTGGCACCAGGGGCACTTTCACATCCTCAGCTGCTGTATTCTGCTCCTCATGCTGCTGCTCAGGTGGTCTTCTCTTTGCAGTGCATGGACGCAGCAACAACAAGTGTAACAGATATTCCCTGTGGGGAAGCAAACACAGCTCTGCTCTGACTTCCTCGTTCATGAGTATGGTTGGGGTTTAATGGAGGATAAATCCAATTAACCCCTTTTAACACACCCCATCCTTAAAAACTGATATATTGTGTTTAAAAGAGCTTTAATTTACTCAATACATCAAACTATTAACTTATTTATCCAAGTGTTCTGCCGGTGAGTCGTGTAGCAGCAAAGAGCGGTTTAATTCCTGCACAGATCAGTATCTCGTTCAGTCAATCTCAGTGACTATTGTATGATTGTCCATGTTGGACGTGCAGGTTTGACTTTTAAGTCTGGTTATTTTTGTGCCTGTTCCTCGATGAAGCGCCCCCTACAGTTTCATATTTTTATGACACCACAGTAAACACCCTTCCAGTCGACCGCTCGCTTTAAGAGCGGTGTAGTCTATGTGATACACAGGCACTGATCCGATTACTTTTATCAAGTAACAAGTAAATTAAGGGATTACAATTGTAAAAAAAAGTAATTAGATTACTGTTACTTGCGTTACTAAACCCTGTTTTTGTTTGTGAGACTGTCTCGTGACAATTATGTACGAGCGGTGCGACGCCAGACGTGTGCGTAGATCAACATTACTGGTAATCAAAGTAATCAGTTATTGATTACTATTTCCAAGTAACTTGACCAACACTGTACACAGGTATGTGGTGTACACCTAATGGAATAAGATTTGTGTCAATATTTTAAAACACTTTTTAAGAAGCAAACAACAAGTCGTCATAGTCGCTGTTTCTAACGTTTGTCAGATTATAAACGTTAGATATTTACAATTATTTAGTCGGATGTCGACAGGGAAAACTTGGGGAACTCCAAGTCCCGTGACCACTCAAATAAAAAGAGGAGGTGACTGTAGAAACACTACAGTAGACCACACAACACTCACTCACTGCGCTTTATCCTCACTGCTCCTGGTCATGTGCCTTTGCCGTCCAAACGTCTTTACAACAATACAGTAGCAAACATTGAGAAGAAGCAAGCACACATGTACAGAGTAGAGAGAGTTTATCCATAGACCCTGTTGCAAAACCACCAATCACATCAGATGAGCAGCAGTGGTCTAACCCCCCATACATAAAATCAAATATTATCACAGCAGCAGCAGCAGCAGTTTAAATAAGATCTGGTTTCCTTCTCTCATCTGCTCTCGGGTTACAGCGACATTTGTCCAGCTGGCATTTTCCTTGAACTTGTAATAAAGTGCGGTCGTCATTCCTGACCTTCACATAATGTCGAGTTTAACATTTCCAGTGTGTCCGTTTCTTTTTCAGCCTTTTATCTTGAAGGCACATGAAGATTAAAATGTGTTTTTGAAGTGAGACCAATTAAAAGATGTGTAGTTCTTTTCATGTGTGGACTGGAAACGACTGTTTTTAACCAGTTATTGGTTGTTCTTCTTCTTCATAGTTTTTTTATTGTCAAATGAAACAGAAATGATTGTTTCAGTTCATGATTAATTGTCAGACATGTGATGTACATGGTTTTATATTTAGCACAAACGCTAGAAACGTATGTCAACCAGTGAATCTAACTCTCCAGATGTTCTTGTACGTCTTGAATCAGGTTAGCTGTCTGTGCTAAGCTAAGTGATTTTGGGGGCTGTTGTATTGAGCGGTGTCTTCTGTGTCTTTGTCCACAGCGTCTCACGTGTGTCCTCGGAGTTTAGACTGTGCCCGAGCAGGAAGACACTTCTGTCAGCCGGGCAGCTCGCACTGTGGCCCCTGCCTGCGCCCCCTGGTGGAGAACTCCCACGGCAGATGTGTGGTCAAGAGGAGACATGTCACTCAGTCTGCTCAGCTCATCAAAGGTGCGTGGGAGGTCCTTACTGCGTTGACATAGCAACACTTTAATGTCGCTCACAAACGGGCAGCCCGTGGACAACCGGGAGGGAGTCAGGCTTGTAACGGCATGGCTGGCGGTTCAAATCCATGTGCAGCGTCATGTCAGATATTGCTACTGTGGACGATAAGCGTTAGAATGCACTGTAAAAAAAACTCTCCAATTATGAGGAATACCAGTGGTATACATGTTTAGTTGGGGTTAGCGTAGCTACACAACATGCTATCTGTTGATGGTTCATTCTGAGTCAGTTAAGCTGGGAAATAAGGGCTAATTAGCCATTAGCCCTCTACATCAACAAGACAAGACACCTGATACTAGGACTCAGCATCCTGTTGGAGACTCAGAGATTAAAAAAAACAAAACATTTTGGTGTATATGGTCTAAGAATAATACAAATGTTCTTATTTCACAGTTTAAATTTTGAATATGTATTCAGTTGCATTGGGAGAATTTCAGCACTTACTCCTGACAATTCATTAAAATCTTTGATGTTTGTTGTGTCGTGGGATGTTGGCGCTAATTGCCAATATCCCATAATACATTTTAAAAAGGATAGTTTGTATTTCTGGACATTACGTTGAATGACATAGACCGCACCACAAACAAGCACGAATGTGTTACGTTCACACGTTTGCTCACACAATTACAGTCTCAGTACTGTAATTCCTAAACGGTTGAATAACTGCCAGATGTTGAAGTGAAAGTTTTCTTAGAAAAAAAGATACAGAAACAGTCACTCACTCAACATTTTCTGACATTTTACAGCCATAAAATCAAAATAATATCCATATTGTGTTGATCGTATCCCTATATAACAACATAAGGAGTATTTATTGTTCCACAGAAAACAGCCTAATTCTCTTCCATGGACAGCAGCAGCAGCAGTGATGGTGCTGGTGGTGTTTCCCCCGTCATTATCGACTGCAGGCTGCGTAGCCTCATTGCTTCCAGTGTAATTGCAGAAAGCCAAATGACTAATCAGCGTCTCGTCCCATCTGTGCTCCCTCTGTTTTCACAAAGCGTGACATCAGAGACTCCCGCTGGGTTCATTCATGACGATGTTCCGTCTTCCATTTGTCGCAGTGGACAGTGTGTGAGAAATTCACAGTGAATACTTTAAATAGTAATAATAATAATAATAATGAAATGAAGACTACTTGCTTACATGCTTAGCTTATGAACATATCCTCCTCATGTGGAGGATAAAGCGGTAGAAGATGGATGAGTGGTTGTGATCAGATCAGGAGTCTGGAAATGTCATATTTATTTATTTATTCACAATCAATGTGTTCTCTCCTCCCTGTTGCTGCAGTGATGTGTTTTTCATTCATTCATGAGTCTGAGGAACGCCTCCCCCCCACATACACACACAGACTCTCTCTCTCTCTCTCTCTCTCTCCTTTCTCCTCTTTTTCTTCTCTTTTCGTTCTTTTTTTATTGCCATCCACCCACACTTTGAGCAGCTGTGCATGACAGAACATCACAGTCTTCCTCCCACACACACACACACAGTTTGGACATCCTGAAGCAAAGCGTTAACCCTAACATGACCAGGTTATGCCTCACCCTATAACCACAACCTCTTTAGGACCAGGTTTTGGTCTCTGTGAGGTCTGCTGGTCCTGACAAGGTCAGTGTTTATGTCTGAAAAGGTCCTATAACAAATACAAGTATACATACACAGGTTTGCACAACTATTCTTGTTAGGACTTTGTACTTACCTGACCTTAACCAGAACTAGTTTGTGCCTGACCTTAACCAGAACTAGTTTATCCCTGACCTTAACCAGAACTAGTTTATCCCAGACCCTAACCGGAACTAGTTTATCCCAGACCTTAACCAGAACTAGTTTATCCTTAACCAGAACTAGTTTAGCAGACCTGAGATTAACCTAAGAACTTTGTGCTAGTTTATCCTGACTTTAACCAGAACTAGTTTATCCTGACCTAACCAGAACAGTTTGTGCCTGACCTTAGAACTAGTTTATCCCTGACTTAACCAGAACTAGTTTATCTAACCAGAACTAGTTTATCCTGACCTAACCAGAACTAGTTTATCCTGACCCTAACTCAGACTAACCAGAACTAGTTTGTGCCTGACCTTAACCAGAACTAGTTTATCCCAGACCCTAACCAGAACTAGTTTATCCCTGACTTTAACCAGAACTAGTTTATCCCAGACCCTAACCAGAACTAGTTTGTGCCTGACCTTAACCAGAACTAGTTTACCTGACTTAACCAGAACTAGTTTATCCCTGACCTAGCAGACTAGTTTATCCCTGACTTTAACCAGAACTAGTTTATCCCAGACCCTAACCAGAACTAGTTCATCCCTGACTTTAACCAGAATAGTTTATCCCAGACCCTAACCAGAACTAGTTTTTATCCTGACTTTAACCAGAACTAGTTTGTTGACCTATCCCAACTAGTTCCCTGACCCAAACTCCTCGTTGTGCAGACCAGACGGTCACTCACTCACTCATACCAAATAGTTCTTCCCTGACGTGTTTACACTTCCAGTCACTACTAACACACATGCACACACACACACACACACACACACAGATTCTCCCACGCCCCCGGGCAGAGTGTGACGATCTGCTGCAGCTGTGGACCCTTAACACCGACTCTGTTTCTTTAAAACCAAAAATGAAAACAAAATTCCCGGACATGACCCTCCACAGAGGTTCCCAGAAAGTGGCATAATGTCCGCCCGCATTCAAACAAACTGATAATAACACGTGAAGATGCATCAGTCTGATAACATGTGAACATGGAGGAAAATAGGATTTATTACCTATACTGCAGTCAGCCACAAGGGGGCCTTCAAGATCTTTTTGGTTTAGGTAGATTTCATTTAACTCTTTCAAATGTTTTGGGTTGTTTTTGTGGCGTTTTAGTGCAAAACAAACACTGGAGTATAATGTTCTATTCTAAAAGAATGCTCAGGATCATTAAAAATCAATGCGGATGAAATTAAGAAAGAAAATCAAAGAGTGAGCATGAAAGAAAACTAGAGAAAAGACATTTCATAAATGTATAAAAATGTGAGTAGAAGTATTTCCCATAAAGTCAAAGAGCAGTTTTAAGACATGAGTCACAGTCTGTGGCAGCTTTTTAAACCAACACAATATTGAATACATTCATGTCATTCATAATGTCCATGGAGAGGATGAGCGTCGTTGTGAGTCTCTGAACGTATTAATAAATCCCACAGCAGAGAGGAATTAGCTGTTTCTGTGGCTTCCTGTTTCCTCCAAGCCTGTGATCATGGTTTTAAACTTCTTCATTCAAAGTCATTATGTGTGTTCTATATCACAATGTGCCGTAGATCAATATATATTGAAAAGAAAAGAAAATGACTCCGTTCTCGAGCTGAAAAGCAGTGATTATGGTTTTTTTTGTGTCTGTTCAGGTAAAATGAGCTCATATCCTGAGCTGGACGAGGAGATCGACTTCCTGTCTGCCATCATCAGTGAGCAGAGAACAGAGACCAGGCTGCCGGGTAATGAACACACTGTCCATGTGTTTGTGTTTACCTCTCTACCTCCCCCTGCTGGTGCTGAGGCTTACAGGTCTTTTCCTCTCAGTTTCCCTCTCCCAGGACGTCACTGAGGCCAAACCCAAGCAGCTCGGCGAGGCCGTCGACGACCACAGCGCGTTGATCGCGGAGACGCCCGCGCGGCACGGCGTCCTGAACGCTGGACTGACGACGCCCACGACCACCGCAAACACCACCAACCACACTCTACTCAGTGACCCCATCATCCTGCCCCACCCCAGCAACGACCACGTCTTCATCAGTGAGTCTCTAACGTCTGACACGTAGTCGCCATCGTCGGAATGTATTACACGCCACGTTAAATGACATGTTTTAATCACAGTTACATTATTTGCTAAATGTTCTATTTATTTATCATAAACGGGTTTTTATTGTGAAGTATACGTCATTTCATATTAAAACAATATATATATATATATATATATATGTGTGTGTGTATATATATATACATATATATGTGTATGTATGTATATATATACATATATATATATATATGTATATACATATACACATGATTTTTGGATTGTATCAGATTTTACAATTTTTATCTGTCCAATATCCGATGCAGTGATTTTGACCAGTATCGGACCGATACTGATACTAACCGATATCGAGTCCCATCCCTACAAATGACTAAATGAGAAAACAGCTGTTTTAATAGTTAATAATTAATAGTTTAATTTCATAATTATGACTTTTTATCTCTATGCAGATATAACATTTTTTAATGAAAACAAATCCAATTGGAGAGTCAGAACATTCATTTTGTTTATTGAATCATTTAAAATGATGTCAAATGTCATATTTTATCAAATGGAGTGATCACTCTGCATCATTCATTCGCTTTGTGCTGATCTTAAAGATCAGCATCAGCTTAAAAGGAAAAACTAATATTGATCGACCTTTAGAGAAGAATCATTAGTGTGTAACAATTAGCTTTGTCATTTTGTGTCAGATTTTCCTCTGATTCTAAAATAACTGAGTGATCACAAATCACCCACAAGCCTGTTCCTATACATTATTTTGTATAGGAACGTGTTAAGAGAGGCCCCGCCCACATGTTCTTTCAACTTTCCACTGACGTTTAGTTTTCTTCAGTGAGATATCGAGATATCGAGGATTGTCCTACAACATGTTATCGGTATCGTGGACCATGTATCGTATCGTGAGGATAGCGTTTGATTCAGCAGCAGCCAGGACAGAGTGAGACCTCCTGTTCATTGCAGTTAAATGTCGGGTTCGTCCGGTTCAGCTTTCATAACGGGCCGGGTGGATGTGGATGTGGGTCATAAACACCCTGGACGCGTGTGAATTTGTGTTTTCCAGTAACCGACCAGCGGCAGATGCTGAACAACTCCCTTTTTTTGTGGCCGTAAGAAAAGCAGAGGCAGTAAAAAGAAGCCATTGTGAGAGGTTCACGCTGCATGCTCTCAAATCTCGGGACTAACCTCCAATTCGCTACGCGGTGGCTTGTTCAGAACACGACGGGCACATTTCTCTGCATTAGTTCTGTCTCGCTCCATTTCCCCACTTTTCTCTGTGCTTCAGAGGCTTATGAGCCGGTGCCGTCGCCTGTGTGTGTGATCAGTTCATGGGAATCATGTCTTCCTTTGACACCTTCAGGCCGCCTCGGTTCTCGCTCCCCCTCACCGTCTGTATGTACTTCTTTTCAGTCATGAGCAGCGTGTTCGTCGTGGCCGGTTCGCTGGCGTTGATCATGGCAGGAGCCTGTTGGGTCAGGTAAGAGAGTCCATCGTCTCCAGCGAGATGATTTTATCATCTATTATTATCTAGCCTGGGGTGGGGAGGAAGTTTCAATGATTGCTTTTTAGATTCCTTTGAAAGACATTATACCAGAGACTTTTATATAGACTTAGACTTAGACTTCCTTTTATTGTCATTGCACAGAAAACACAGCAGTGAAAACTGGCAACGAAATTTCGTTGCTTGGCAGCAGATAAGAAACCAACACATAGCATTGAATTTTGTCACTTATGAGTTTTTGATGAGGAATGTCTTTTATCTTACTGTCAATGTCTATACATGTATCCAACTCTTCATCCTAACTATGCTTAATAAAAAATAAGTAAGTGTTTTTATGTAATAAATATATATAAAAGTAGTGCAAAAGAAAAACAGGAATGAAAACTGTAGCAGCAATATGAAAATAAAAAAATATATATATAGATATGTATACATATCTTAAGGACACTGCTTTTATTTCACAGATTGCAGAGAGGTCTGCAGCTCACTCAGAAGATGGACTCTCCCACACATCGACTGATCCGAGCTCAGGCGTTTGACAACTTGGTGAGCAGGAAAAAAACAGTTTAATCTCAGGTTTGAATGTGTTTGTTGTGTTTTCACTCGCGGATCAAATGACTCCAGCTTTGGTTCTGATTATTTCATCATTTAAATAATGGACTCATGGACGTTCTTGCTCATTTTCACCATAAAAGGGCCAGAAAATGTCCTGTAACTGAGAGCTTTTGCCCATTTTTCCCAAATTACCTTAAAAATCTGGCAGTTATTTACTAACGTACTGCATGTTAAAACAGTGTATTAACAATTTAAAGTGAAAACAGTATAAAACATATTTGAATAGGGCGTTTTTTTCCAACTCTCTCCTCTGGTGACAAAGACGCTGATTATATAACTACACGTTTGCTTTGATGTACAACTTCTCAGCTTTCACAAACTGAACGCTCAGTGTTAACAATGTTGGGAGTGCAGTAGAGACATTTCAGTACTTGGATAATCTTCACTGACTTTCTCGCCCCCCGGTGGGTTGTGTTTCAGCCCGGAGACAAGAAGCTGGCCCACAGCGCCCAGATGTACCACTACCAGCACCAGAAGCAGCAGATGCTGTCCCTGGAGAAGTGAGTCATCGGTCCAGCCCAGACTCACACGCTCAGTGTCCCCTCTCTGCTGTCATGTCATCTGATTCATCCACTGTGTATGTGTATGTGTGTGTGTGTGTGTGTGTGTGTGTTACAGACACAGGGAGGAGCCAAAGGTTCCTGACTCGGGGGCGTCGACTGATGAAGAGAACGAGGACGGAGATTTTACAGTATACGAGTGTCCTGGACTGGCACCTGTGAGTAAACTCATCGATATCCCGGGTTACTTCCTGGTCGGGTTGGCTATAGTTTACATTTCAATCCAACATATATATATATGTGTATATGTGTGTATATATAGGTACATATATATATACATATATATATGTATATATATATATATGTATATATGTATATGTATATATGTACATATACATATATATGTATATATGTACAAATATGTATATATGTACATATACATATATATGTACATGTACATATATGTATATATACATATATATGTACATATATACATATATGTATATATAACATTTTTCAAAAATACTAAAACTATTCTAGTAAAACTTGGGTAAATACAAATCAGTGAAGTAATCCTATATATGTACATATATACATATATATGTACATATACATATATATGTATATGTACATATATACATATATGTATATGTACATAAATACATATATATGTATATGTACATATATACATATATGTATATATGTATATGTACATATATACATATATATGTATATATATATATATATATATATAACATTTTTCAAAAATACTGAAACTATTCTAGTAAAACTAGGGTAAATACAAATCAGTGAAGTAATCCTTTAACTTCAAATTTGATTTCTTTATTTTCAGTGAGTTTTATGTCACTCGACTCCCCTGCTGATCTGATAATCTCCCCCTCTCCCTGTCTCTCTCTCTGTCTCTCTCTCTCCCTCCCCCTCCATGTACAGACGGGGGAAATGGAAGTGAAGAACCCGCTGTTTGACGACACCCCGATTTACCTCCACAAGTTCCGCTAACAAACCCGGACCACAGCGATTGTGTGTTTGAAAAAAAACAACACAACATAAAAAAAACAATCTGTTACATTTACACACACACACACACACACACACACCGCTGTGACCAGCTGGAATGTGGGAAGAGTGTGAGGCGACGCTGAGGAGGACGAGGCGAGACGTTCATGGACTCTTAAAGGACTAAGTCTTGGACCAACGTCGCTCATTCCACAGCCACACACTCGTCCTTTTTTTATTATTATTATTTCTCAGATTTGTTCTTTTATTGAAACTAAAAGAAAACACTGTTCGCAAAAAAGATTCCACAGTTTCTTCACGATTTCCTGTCAATCAATCCATAAGTCATTATTATTATTATTACCATTATTATTATTATTATTACATCAGTAAACACTCCTTAATTTATGGAGGTCTTTGTTTCAGGCTTTTGGTTTTTTATTCTTATTTGTTATTTATTGATTGATTTCATCCTCATGAACACGTTGAACGCGGCACCGTGATCTGTATCACTGTTGATGTAGCCTTGGTTTTCTCAGTGTAGTTGCTCTATGCATGAATTGATGACGCTGTGTATGAAAACATGAACGTGAATATGCATTTACAACTCGTACAAGTTTCCTGTGTACGCCTGGAAATCATGTCAACACACACACACACACACACAGGGATGTGACGATATCAAAGTCTCATGATAGAATAATACAGATATAATAATCACAATAATAATAATACTATTATCATACTGTTGAAGTACAATTTTTATCATGAAAGCATGAATTTTTTCGTGCTGAAACGCACACGATATTGGACTTTTTGCCTTTGTCCGATATGCCGATATATCGGCCGATACCGATATCATGCTGAAAATATCCGAATAATTTATTTTTGGTTTTGTGTTTGTTCACGCCGAGGGACGGTTGAGTTCAGTTTCCGTCGTTTTTACAACAAAACAAATCGTTGCTCAAGCTTTACTCGCGGCGCCCCCTGCTGGACCCTCGCCGTCATGACTTCAGACGGTCTGATGTGTTTCTTGGCTGTGTGTTTTCAACTATCAACCAAACTTAAGCCCCCCCCCCAGTTGGGATATCTTTACAAATTTGGGATAATAAGCAACAACGTTAGGCTCTGTGTAGCTTTTATATCTTTTTATAGATCTGGTAGTCATGGTAACTCATGAGATACAATACAAACAGCGACCACTCCAATTGGGCAAATCATGGAGCTGACCAATGGTCTTCCGAGGGGAAGAGATTTTGGACCAGAGTTATCGGTTTAAATCCTCAGGTACCCCCTGAGCAAAGCCCCCAATACCGATCGCTCGTTGTGAATTGACCCTTAGCCACAAGGGGGAGCCACATCCAAAGTAGTCCTAGTGTCGGCCCCAATCCAGGAAGATAGTAAGCCCCTCCTCCATCGCTCAGGATGAGCGTTTACAGCGACATCTACAGTCTATATCACACGTCACATCGCGACATTGTGAATTTTAAACAAATACCGTTACATCCCCAAACACACACACACACAGATAACTTGAATGATTTCAAAGGAACTTGTTTATTTAGAACTCTGAAACAGAGCGTGGCCACTTTGTACATATGGTATCTGACTAACATGGCTAGTCCCTATGGTTCTTGTGATGTGTATATAGCTGCTATCATGTACAGTCGGAGATCTTACCTCTATCACGTAACGTGTTACTACACATGTTCCTCTGGATTCTTGAGTACTGTGTCAAATATCAATTGAGCTGTTTGCTTCCGTACCGACTGTTTTGCAGGGTTTTACACACACACACACACACGAGGAGAACAAACACTGGCAGAAAAGTGGTGAAAAACTGATTTAAAAATAGTCGTTTCTTTTGTCGCATCATAGTTTTTTAAATGAAATGTAAGTTTCTTTTGTGGGAAGCAGAGAATCTGCACCTTATACCATACTGTAGCTCCTGAACGGGATGATTCAATCCAGTCTTTATCAAGATCATCAACAACATACTGAAACACTGTCATTAAGAATATGTACAGTGTACAAAGTGAGACATGATAACAACAATAATAATAATAATAATAACATAAAATTACAACAAATAACAATCCATATTTCCTTTAGATGTTCCAGTTCAAGGATTATGGTGGATTACTGATTAATCTGTCAATATATTTAATCAGGAAAACAAACAAACAAAAAGTAACACAATTGTTGGCCAGTAATTTAGTGGAGGATTAATATTGAATTTAAAATTGTTACAACCTTAACAACAAATCAAACATTGCATTCAGTTATTGTTACACATTTGTAATGTATTTGCGTGTATATATATATTTATTTTTATATATGTACATATATACAGTATATATATACATATATGTACATATGTATGTATATATATATATATACTGTATTGTGTCATGTATTAATCTCCAATGGAAAGAAAACAGTATAATCCAGTCCAATCTCTCGACCTGTATATTATGACAGATTGAATTGATTCATCGCCTCATGGATATTCTCTGCTTTCCTGGACCTGCTTAACTTGGCTTAAACACTGCATGGGTGTTGGACTTAATGTTGCAGCTGGTCATATTGGCCCACTCGACAGGTCATAGGTTAAATTACGGGCCCCGGGGACGATGACGATGACGATGCTTCAGCTCCAGGGACAGACGTCGGGGCAGTAACTGTGGCCTGTGGCTGTTGTCTCTCAGGAAAGCTGCTCTGTGCAGCTGTGTTTCAGCCGTTCTGCTCGAGCATATCACACTGGACCTGCACACACACGCACACACACACACACACACACACACACACAGGATGTGTGTGGAAGAAGAAGTATTTAGACAGTATTTAGAAAAAAAAAGGAGCAGATTTTCTTGTTTGGATGGATAAAAGTTTACTGGAAACAAAGATGTAACGATAATTCTCTCATGTTTGCCTTTTTTAAAATGGTCCACGCCTCTGCTTTACCCTCCTCCTCGTTCTCTCTCTCCTTCTCTCTCTCCTTCTCTCTCTCTCTCTCTGATGAAAGTGAACCTCAGAACAAGGACACGACCCACGCCGCCGAGCTCTCTTTGATAAACTGACTGTTTTGGGACTTACCACTTCTTTTCCACTCAGTTTAGCATGCACGTGGATATATAACAGAGCTGTAATAAAGAAATAAATATTTATATAATCTGAAGTCAAAACGCACTTGGCTTGTAAAGTGTCTTTATCCAAAAATCTTCCACCAGCAGGACAAGAGTCAAAGGCCTGATGAAGAACAGGAGTTCCAGGTGCTGTGTGCTCCCTCTAGAGGTTAAAAAATGAACTGAAGAGTGAGTTGAGCTGCAGTTCTTTTAAAGGACCACTTCACCCAAAAGTTTTTACAGTTTGTTACTAATTTCCAGGAATTGTGTCATTCGATCATCACACAGTGAGGATTGATGTTGGGATTGAAAACATTTAATAAAATTGACAAAAAGCTCGACGTCAAAGTCACTTTTTTCTAATAATCTGAAAAAGATCTAATAAAAAATACATTGAAAAAAACTCAGACCGTAATGGAATGTGAATTAATCAAACACAGCATCAACGTGAATGTAAGTTTATTCTTCATTTGACCAAGTGGGAAAAATGAGTGAAACCGCCCTTTAAGAACAATGAATGTCTATAGAAATGTGTGTATAATAATAATAATAATGTCAGTAAAACAAAGAAACATGTATGGAGCGCCCTCTGCTGGAGACATGATGGGAGACAGACGGTCTCTGTGTCTTATCCTGCATGGGAAAATAAAGGCGTGACACAGATCCTCAATAATAATGCACTAATAATTAAACATAATAACAACAATAGTGAAATAATCCTCTGGATCTACAGTTCCATCTCTACGAACTCACCTGGACACGCGCTGCATCGTCTCATCCCGTTTCCCTTCTCTGCTCCTGTGCTGTCACACGCGCACAAACACGCACACACACACACAGGCGCGCGCGCGCGCAAACTTTTCCGTACAGAAAACAATGGCGTTTCTCGTCACTCTTGTTTGCGCGTTGGCTGTGTGTGTGTGTGTGTGTGTGTGTGTGTGTGTGTGTGTGTGTGTGACTTACGAGCAAGCGATCGCGGGTGGGTGAGTCCATCTAACCATCTGAATGTAAAATGTTGTGATTGTGTAAGTCAAAAAGTCAAGTGTTCCTCACACATGTGCTGCTGTCAGGAACACGAAGATCCCTAAATGTAAGACACGTGTCATTTGTTAGACTAATCTCAAACTATTTAATGAGCAGGGTTTTTGTTTTTTTTCATGATTTGTTTCGTTTCATTGGAGGAGAATTGAGCTAATCCCTGATGTGGAATCAGCCTGGACCTTTTTAATGATGGTTTTAGCCATGAATGGACATGGGTAGTGATAATCCCTGGTTTTCCCCTGAGTTATAAGACATTGTTCCTAACTTGGCTTGGGCTAAGGCAATGAAAAGTGGGGGTTTCCTCTGTTTGGCTTGATTTTAGACAACTTTGAAATATCTTTTATTAAGAAAGCAAAATCAGATTCTGATCTGTCTGTCACCACTGAAAACCTAAATGACCCAAGGACATTTTGGAAAGCCATAAAATCCCTTTCTCGTGTGCCAGCTTTTCTTATGAAGGATTCTGTTGCTGTTCATGACAAAATGGAGAAATGGAATTGTTTTAATGAGCGTTTAAATTTGGCTGATTCTCTGTTTGACTCCACTTGCTGTACAACTGTGACGCCCTGTACTGACGTTCCAGGAAGTTCATTAAAAACTCCAGGACCTGATCGTATTGAAACACAATTGCAGCTGATTTCATAGCAGGCCCTCGTACTTCTCTTTTTAACCTCACTTTGCTGAATAATGAAATATACCTGGCATATGGAAATCTGCATTTGTTTTCCCTGTATTAAAAGGAGGTGACCCATCTAAGTTAAACAACTACAGACCAATATCTAATCTGTCAGTACTGGCAAAGATTCTAGAATCTCTGGTGAGTGACCAACTCCACACCAACGCCATTTTATCTGCATTTCAATCAGGTTTTTGATACAGTCGATCATGACGTCCTAAAAAGCAGACTTCTCAACTCAGGACTTTCAGAGCAAGCAGTCTCTTGGTTCCAAAATGACCTCAGAGATAGGACCTGGTCTCTGTTCTCTCAACAACTTACCAATCCGCAAGGGTGTACCACAGGGTTCTGTATTAGGCCCACTTCTATTCACCATTTAGATTAATAATATTGATAAAAACCTTTGACAAAAGTAATTTAAGGCCTTTTTTTACTCTCTGACACATGATTGAAGTGTTTGCACAGTTGTTACATTCGTGAGACTCAATGTAAACCAGGGTGCTGCATTATAAAGGTCAGTGTTTCTCAGCTAAATGACGTGATCTGCACACAGAGATTTAGAACGATATTTTAGTGAGACTGATGGGATTGTGATTAGAGTTTTGAAGTTTGGAGATTTCAGGACTGTTGGTGCCTTTCTCTGTGTGTGTATGACATGGGGGAAACTAGAAAACATGTTGGATGAATACTATGTTAGGCTCATTTCAGCCACTAGAGGTCAGCAGTGCACAGTGTTAAAGTGGTCTCACGCTGCACAGTCAATGATCTCACAACAATGTTACAACTAAACCTTTAAATCTGCTTTTTTACTTTTTAACTGAATTTAGGGATAAATGACACAGCTCTACACACCAGTTCTGTCTTTAACACATATGACATAAGACTTTTACTGTTTCATATCTTCATTTGCACATAAATGCACTCAATGAACCAACAATTCAACAATTTACTATTGTTTCATGAGGAAGTTACCTAAAGTCGCCAAAGTGGATGATTCAGAAGTGAAACCCTGAGCAGACAAACGAAGAGATAAGAAGATAAAGAAAACAGAGAATCCACCATTTTGATCAGGAAATATATTTCTTTGCTTACATTAATCAGTCACTAATCAATCATAAAGGGAACCATTCGTGTCCCTGGGACACAAACGATCACTCTCACTGAAAATATGGCTTCTAGCACAGGGAGACTGGCGAACTGTCCAGGGTGTACCCCGCCTATCGCCCGATGTAGCTGAGATTGGCACTGCAAGGAAAGGGTACTGAAAACACACCACTGGGGACACAAAAACAATCAGTTGCCTCTGTTAATGTTAACTGCTGACCCAGCCCTCCAGGTCCTGGTAGATTTGCTTGGCTGTTAAATTGGGGTACTTGACACAGATCTGACACAGTCGTTCTCTCCACTCAGTGTAGGTTTTTATGGCATGAGTGCGATGCCACTGGAAGTATCCTTCATACTTCTTCCTATCTGCAGCCACGAGCTTGAGGTAGGCAGCCAGACTTGCTGTGCTGTTAAAATCAGACACATGGATGAAAGAACCAGGGGGTGCCAAAGCTTCATAGGTGGCCCTGCTGGGGCCCAGGACCACTGGCACAACCCCTGCTTGGAAAGCATTCCTCCAGAGCTTCTCACTGATGTAGTCCCTTGCCTCAGAGTTCTCAAAAGACAGGTAAAACAGGCAGTTTGCAATGGTGGGCAACAGCTTTTTGTCTGACAGCATTTCTTTAGTCCACCTGCCATAGACCTTTATGGGGATATACTTTTTTAGACTTTGGTAAAAACTGGAACGGGCCTGCTCTGGCTTGTAGCTGCTGACCACCCAGCTAACAAGACAGGAGTGATTTGCAGGAACCTTGAAGATGTGCTCCTCCCCTCCAGGAATGGTCTTTCCATAAGGTATAGGTATGTCTGCATCACGTCTGTAACTCATGGTCCAGTTGAAGAGGCCATCGAACTGTGCGAGGTTTGCATTGTTGACAGGAGGCTCCAAGGACATCCACACCCAGTGCTGGGAGGCCGGCCGATGCAGGTGCAAGGGCAGCGAAGACAAGCCATGGCTGATCTCCTGGTGGTGGAACACAACCACATCAGCCGTGGGGAAGTCTGAAGTGTTATCAGTGAGGTGACAGTGACTGATGTTGTACATCTCCAGGCATTTATCTCCTGCAAGACTGTAGGAACGGCCAAATGGCCAGTGCCACAGCAGGATGCTGATGTTTCTCTGAGGAACATCAGGAGGACGTTTCTGCAGATGAAGCGTCTGGTTCAGAAAACTGTACCAGAACAGGCAGGAGAGCGAGCTGAAGAGCATGAGGCAGATGAAGAGGGACATTCTGGAGATGTCATGGTGATGAAGCGTAGACCAGGTCAAGGGAGTATAGATGATAGATTTCAAGGTCCTGCAAAGGAAGGAAGGTAAGACATGAGTGTCACATGTTCACACATGTGGCACAGTGCAGGAACTGCAGAGGGTTAGTCTCTTTCAAATTTTAAACTGTCTTGCTTTCAAATCTAAACAAATTCATGTCATTGTGGTGTCTATGTATGTCTTGGATAAAAAAAACTATATGTTGGATATATACATGTGTGTGTATATATATATATATACATATATACTATATATGTATATGTATATATCTATATATAGGTATATATACATATGAGGGCTGTCAATTGATATAGAAATAAGAAATTCAATAGCACAGAAATGTAAGAAATTAACTAATGAATCGCCTGACCCTGAAGCTTATAACAGATATTTATTGATATAAAATCATGGAATGAATGTAGAATCAAGACACAAAGCATATTTATAGTCAAAGGCTGTTTTAATGGCTTTCTTTACTTAACTTTAAACACAGTTTCTCTCTGGTGAAGTACACATTTGCCACAACAAAGAGCATCTTAATGTTTTAAACATATTAGTGAATCTTTACACAAAGTTTAGTTTTGCCCAACAAGCCGTCGGGTAACTTTTTAAAATGAAACTTCCGCCTAAAAGTCCGTCCTCATCCATCTTTGCGCCGTAGACTGTCCTGTAACCAGGATGACTCAGTTTGCCTGCACACGTGACCAAAGCTTATGGGTCCGTCACCACTGGAACATGTTCAATTATTCAAATGAATCGACAAAATTAGCGTGTTAGCGTTGACACTGAAAAAACAATATTAGTGCGACGTATGTACGACAATTATGTAAATATGTACAACAAAGCTGCCCATGTAGACAACAGGTGTTGACCAGCTTGCACTATGACTTGTCAGAAGTAACAATAGATGTGAAACTGAACGTTGCACAAAGTGTGAATCACGCTTAACATCAGCACAAAGATTCTGCGACAGCTGCGTCATTAGTTGATCGATGGAGCCTCGCAAAGGAAAAAGCCATTTGTATATTTGTACTATAAGCAGGCATGTGTGTGTGTGTGTTTGCAGGTGTGTGTGATCTTTCATCACTGCAACCAGAGGCTCAGAAATGACCTTCTGCATCATTGGACCCAGATTTAGGTCCTCATGAGGTCTAAAGGTCCTGGCAAGGTTACACCAAAGGCACTGACACACACACACATATAGAGACACACACACCCGACTTTAAAAAATAGGTTAAAAAGCAAAGAAAATGACAGATTTAAGTGGTCAAAGTCAAAGTGTGTGCTTTTTTTTCTTAATAACCCACTATCTGATCACGTATTAGAATGACTTTCTGTGCACCATAAGTCAAGTCATGAATCGTTTTTCAGAGCAAAGCATTTGAACAGAAACAGTGTTCTGCACACAATGAATGTGTAGAGAAAATCGGATAATAATAATAATAATAATAATAATAAAAATGAAGATTATCAGAGAAGTTAGTACTTGCCTGGATGTCATGGGTGGCATCGGGCTGTCTGCAGAACTGAAGGAAAACTCAGTTCAGTTCAATTTCAGTTCACTCTAAAACGTTCGACTGATTTATTGCCCAACACTTCCTTACACACATACACCCAGCCTGTGACGGTTGGTTCTCGATGGCTGTCTGTGGTCAGCAGAGAGAAACTAGCAGCAGCAAACATAGAAAATAGAACATTTTTATTATTGCTTAAAAAGAACAGTTGAATATTGAGAAGGATGTAGTGATCTTAAAATGCTCTTCTTTAAAGAGACTCTTTTATTCTGCAATACTTCGTCTTTGGTCAAACCCACATCTTCAGTGACGCTCATCACTGTGCCACCTTGTTTCGATACCCGTATTGGTGCTTTTTGCTCGACTTGCACCTCCAGCTGCATGTGACACTCAGAAAGGGCAGGGTTTCACATTTTACATCTGATGAACCACAAGCTGTGGGCGCTCTTCCTGCTCATATCTCTGCAGAGGAGGACAGGAAGCTCCTGTGTATGCCAACCACATCTTAACTGTTTCAACCGTTCACCCGTGTACTGTATCGCCTGGAACCTGATGCAAAATCTGTGCTGATACGGTTGATTTGTCCCACGCAGCGGCATGAGCGATCTAAGCAGCTGATTAGCAGGAGACACCAAGAAATTTTTTTTTTTTTAACATATTAAAGAAGTCTAAATATCTTTAGATGTAATTAGAGATCTAAATAGTGTTGTGCTCAAGTTATTTGGTTTTATTTTGTAGTCCATTATTGATTAATGCACATTTGCACAAGTTTAAAGAAGTCATTAAGTGCACATCACTACTAGGCCACTTTTGTGATGTTACTTGTGATGTTTTATCAATAATAGTCAAGCAACGGAGTGAGAAGAGGACCCCCCTAATCAAATTCAGCTTAGGGCCCCATTAAAGCTTAGGCCGGCCCTGCCAGGAAGCAGTGGGGGTTGGTTATCTCGCATTATTTATAGTTGTGTTATTTACACCAAACCAGTGTCACTCTTGTTTTTGTTTTACCCTACACTGTAAAAAAAACCTTTGAAACACAGTAATATTCTGGCACCAAAAAAATACTGTAAAATAATGAAAAATATCTTGAAAAATAACAGTACTTTCCATAATTATAATATATATTATAACTATATTTTTTCAAACCACTTTTAAAAACAATCTAACTGTTTTTCAACAATTAAAATAACTTTTTGTCATTTTGTAAAATGACTTAATTTTCAACTAAAGAAATATGCACTACATATTAAATCTTCCAATCTCTTTCTTAAAAAAAAAACTTAACCATAACTTATTGTTAATCTAAGATCACATCAAATATAAATTGAGTTTTTACATGTACTATTACATCATTTCTCGTCTCCAGTGTTGATCCTTGCGCTGCAGTAGTAACAGCCAGATATCAACAGAAGATCGTCTATGAAGATGAACATCTGCTGTTCTTCCTCACTGGAGTATTGACTGAGACTCACTGGAGGATGAAGGCGGGCAGTGTGCACTCCAGACATGCAGAGCAGTAGCGTGCTTGTGCTTTCTAGATAAATGGGTAAATACATTCACTCTCCACTCTCTCTCGTTTTGAAATGACTCAAAAGATCTTTCAGATCAATCAACCATTTTCTGACAATGAGAAAATTCACTTACAGTATATAAACAGTCCTTGCACTGAAAAGCATATATATATATATATATATGTGTGTATACATATATGTATATAAAATGTTCTTATTGAGAGGGCTTTTGCTTTGAAAGTCCTGGCCGGAAGTACAACCTGTCGCTGCTGTAGTGAACTTCGCAGTGTTCGCTCGTGCCCAACACTAACTCCTAGCATTCCGGTAAGGAGCTGGATAGGCGGCCCCGGGAGGAGCCAGGAGCTGTTCCACCGACACACCGAGCACGAACTGTCTCGTCACGCGGGCGGAAGAACGCTTTTCTGTGCTTTACCTGCCTCAGTGGACAAGATTAATATTATTTAATATCAAGTGACGGAGGAGCCGCGCGGATGCTCCGGGGATGATGGGACAGTAATTCCCCGGTTGTTGAGTTTGCGCCGCCGCAGCAGCAGCGACAGCAGCAGCGACAGGACAACCGACAACAGCGAAACTTAAACCGGCGGCAGCGGCAGCGGCAGCAGCACCGCTGTCAGGCTGATGTGGTGGATTTAGGACAGAGCGGAGCACGAGTGGGAGGCGAAAATGGGGTTCCTGCACCAGCTCCATCTCCTGCTGTGGAAGAACATCTCTCTGAAGAGGAGGGGACCGGTAAGACGCGGCCACGTATTCACGCGACTCCCCGTGAAACGCTTCTCTCGAGGCTCTCAGGGAGTCGCGGTTGTGTGCGTGTGTTTGTTTATGTGTTTGTTTGTGTCCTCGCAGAGCAGACGGGCGTGGGTATCTGCTGCTGCTGCTGCTGCTGCTGCAGTGCCCACCACCTATTATTTGGGCAAATTCTCCCAGAACCTGCCCCTGTCTGCAAATGTCCCCCATCAGACATAAAAAAAACACACTGCAGTAAAAGCTGTAAAAGCAGCATGATGGTGCTGGGAATGATGATGATGATGATGATGATGCTGGTGCTGGTCTGTTGTCAGTGTGTGTGTGTGTGTGTCTATGTGCTTCTCCTGTCAAACAGGTTGTTGCTGCTGCTGTTGACAAACAACAGTTGTGCAGAGACCCAGTCTGTGTCCTTTAGGCTTCAGGACCGCATAGAACCGTCCAACAACAAGGACATTTGTAATGTTACAGCGGCACAGATAATAATAATAATAATAATAATAATAATAATAATAAATAGTAAACATGCTGCGTAAAATCAGGTAATATAATAAGAAGTATTTTATCAGTATCATGTTTGGAGCCTTTATGTGGCCGATAAGCTGAATTTGATTCGCGTACCTCAGAATAGCCTGTGCTTCACTATTAATGATCCAAATGGAACACTATAAATAGCATTCATTATAATCGTGTTAATCACTCCAAGCCGGTGTCACCTGTGTCTTTTTAGCCTTAGAGGATTCTAAGGCTGCAGTGATTATTCGATTCATCTCTAAAATACACAATTACTGAATTAATTGTCAACTAATTTGATAATCGATTAATCAGTTTGAGTGTTCATTGAAACAAACCTTCATATTTTTCAGGTATTTTCTGGTTTCTTTGCTCCATATAACGAAGAAATCGGTAAAACTGAATCATTTTAGTTTGTGGATAAAAATCAACATTCAAAACCATCGTTATTTCAAGGTTTGGTAAACACCAATCAGTATATAATATATATCGGCCGATACCAATATCGGTCCAATTCAGTCATTTTAAATGAAACTGTTAGCGAACACATTTGTGCCATTTCAGGTTATTTCAAAGACCTAATTCTGCAATTGTGTAACAAATAGGAGAAATAAACATGACTCAGCTAAAACGCTGTTGCTGATTGATTATTAACACATTTACAGTCAGATTTACAGGATTTTAGATTTTTATTTGTCCAATATCCTATCCCGTGATTTTGACCAGTATCAGACCGATACCCATACTGAGTATCCTGAGTATACCGAAGCAATACTATTAGACCTGACTGAGGGAGCATTTGTGTGTATGCAGCAGCAGAGCAGAAGCATTAATATCGTCAAACTGCTGAACCTCTTTGTGATTTCAGTCAAGAACGCCAACGCGTTTGCAGCCTTCACGCTTTACTCGTGCAATGACGCTGTTGCCTCCACTTGTCTTGACATCAAATGAATCACTTCCTGTGTGCAGCGCGGGAATGTCGCCAGGTGGAGGCTGCGTTTTCTTTGTTTTATCCATAAGCCGCAGATGAAGTGAAGTGAAAAACAGAGGCTGGTGTAGTTGTTGAAATGACAGGGTGAGGTGATGATTCATACTCACCTCACTTCATGTGTGTCATTGTCGCACGTCACAGTCATCTGCTGTAGAGACCGTGTGCAGTACGTACCCTGGTGTGTATCACTGTCATACTTAAGGGAATAAGAAAATACCACGGAATATTTTGAATTATTATAATAATATCTTTATTTATAGAGCAGATCTTAACACAAAGTTGCTCAGATATAACAAATAAACACGTTAAAAAAAACCTGACAACACACTCGTAGAGAAAAATCCCTCAATGTGACGGAGGTAGTGTGACCAAGTAATACAAATATGAATAATAAAAAACAGCAATTTGGTCAAATGAAAGATCAGAAATGTTTACTTTAGCCATGGGAAAAATACTGTTTAAATATTATTTGCTGAATAGTTGAATGTTGTAAACTCCGGTGCATGAGAGCTAGTGAAATGAATGCAGGGTTCACAAGTTGTTGTTGATATGAAAACACACAGGATGTGATGTCATAATAGCAGCTGTAAATACATGTGGTGAAGAGACGATAATGTCCAGTGTAATGCGGGCCAGTGTGTCGAGCTAAATCTAAACTCTAAATCTCTCACAACGGGAATGTATGCATCCCATAAGTGATACACCGACTTCCTCACTGACTTTATTTCTGGCTTTTGTAGCTTCTCGCGTCGTAGCGCTGCGGGTGAGAACACACACACAGACGATAAGTTATTGTATGAGGTGAAGTTTTCACCAAAAATAAACTTTTTTGAACTTGAGCGATTGGAGTGAATGATGTGTAAACGTGTCAGGATATTAGTGGCGTTCACCCGGCCAACGTGACTCATTGACTTTGCATGTAAATAATTCACCGCATGGAAAATGTGTGATTGCAGCGATTGTCCTGAAGCCAAACTAATTGGAGAAGAAAGATTAGTTTTAATGAATACAATTAATAAAAACACATTACGAATAGTCATAGAGCATCTTTTGCCTTTTTATAACCAAGCGAATAATGGCTGACGTCTGAGTATTGTTGACATGATGACACGATGTGCATTTTGTGTTTCAGGGTTTCTCTTTTCCGGCAGTTTTGTGCATGTAAACATTTCTGCTGATAACAAAGGTCCGGGAGTCTTTCTCTCTCACACTGAGACGCCCTGTTTTTATTCATGGACATTCTTTGGTTTTCTGTAAAGAATCTGCATCACATAACGTAACATGCAACAGGCTGCCGAGCCGCGAGTTTGACTTCCAGCAGAATCGGCACTGTTGTTGCCATGGCTACAGTAAATGTGAAGTGTTCATCACTGACACACTGTCGACCAATCACAAATGAGTGGGCCCGCTGATCAATCAGAGGAGATGGTCCAGTTTAGATCTGTCCTCTTTAATCTGACCTCCAAATTAAGATTATGAACTTGAACGACATGAAGACTCGTGTCCAATCATCTCATGTTACGACAGAGCGTGTGTGTGTGTGTGTGTGTGTGTGAGTTCTTGTATGTGTATCTTTGTGAAGGACATTTTGTCTGGTCCTCACATCTTAAGACCTGGTTTTAGGGTTAGAATTAGGTTTAGGTTAAGGGTTAGGCATTTAGTTGTAGTGGTTAAGAGTAAGGGGAATGCATTATATCTATAAGTGTTCACAGTGTGTGTGTGTACAAAAATACCTTGCTCTTCATCTGATGAAAAGGCAATTTTTTTCTTACTCTACAGAATGAATGGGTGAGGAAAGTGAGTGGGTGGGAGGAAAAAAGGAATCAAAGAAAGTCGATAATATAATTGTTTCTGTGGTCAGGACCGTTAGTTCTCATGGAGACCAAAACCAATTTCTGAGGAACTGGTTTAGGACTAAGATTAGAATTGTGGTTAGGTTAAGACTCAGGTTATGCTTAAGGTTAGAGATAAAGCTGTGTTTAGTTTGTCCAAATGAATGATGAAGTCAATGCAAGTCTAAACATGGCTAGATGTGTGTGTGTGTGAGAAAGAACTCAAATTGAATTAATGACACAATTTTAATTTCAATTTCTTGCATTCAAAGGTGACCGTGACAAAAACAAACAGGTCCAGTGATGACAGGATTTCAGAGTCTTGAGTCCCAGGATCTGTTGGGAAATTGAATGGGTCCAATAAGAAATAGGCTGAAATAGGTGTCCTCTGCAGAGCAGGGGGGCATTGGGGGACTTGGGCTTTTATAAAGGCCTATGGGGTCTTAAATATAAATAACGTGTTGGTAACCTAACCTTTTCTGAATGTCAGACAGGTGTGATTGAGCCATTCAGATACATATCCAATGAAGTGACACAAGTCTGATTTGATTTCTGTAGTCACACAAACAGAAAAACAAATATGAGTCACTTCAGTCTGGTCAAGTGAACATAATCTCGTCTCTGGGACCAAATGAATGTTTGTGTATTGATTTGATAAGAAATTCACCTGTTGTGCCGGACAACCAGGCTCTTCCAGCTGTACAAATATCGTTTGCACGACGTCAGCGTACATAGACCGCTCTTTTCTTTTATCTGCTGGCACGGGTCAAACAAACAATATTGCAAAAGTAATGTGATGTGTATAAGATCAGAGCTTTAGATTTAGAGTTCATGGAGAGAAGAACCAACAGATTCAAACAGTCATTTGGCTTTTTAATGTTAAATCAAGGATGTTGACTATAAATATGGCTATAACACTTGTTTTGTATAAGAAATACTAGGGATGTCCGTCTGTTTATCGCATATCTGTGGCTGAATTTACTGCCACCTGCTGGCAACAGGAAGTAACATCCTCTGTCTATGTCCACATAATGGCCATCGCGGTCATTCCACGGCCCGTCATGCAAGGTGCGGTGCGAGGACTTAAATGTGATCTTTGACTCTGTCGGGAAGAATTCCGAAAACGGCATTAACTTGTCTCTGTGTACTCTGTAGTCTGTTGATGTCAGAACATGTGCAAGTGATGTTTGTGCTGTTCTTAAAAGCCGAGGTTGGATCTGTCCTCAGGCTGCCTGCAAGATTTGTGTCAGTGCCTGGTGCTTTTACTGGTGTCCTGATAAAGGGAAGGGTTTTGGTTTCTTGTGTGTGGGGTGGGAAAGGATGGTAGCTATTTTTAACTTCACCTACCTTCAGCAATCAAGCTAAGGAGAGAGCCCTGGAGAGCCTCTGCAATAATAAAAATAGCAACAGCTGCATCATTGCTGCCTATAGATTTATAATCACGCCGCCCTAGATTAAACTCACGAAAGCCGTCCGTAAGATTGATGATCGGAGAAGAATGATGTCGTCAGCACTTACCTGAGACTAATTCACAGTGAAGCACCAACAATAATCATTTAGGATTTCTTTTACAATACAATATTCATACCTTCATTGGAGTTCATGTTCAAAGCTGCTAAATTTACTGGTTTGATCACCTAATCCTCCAGAGAGTGAGTTGTTGTTGTTGTTGCTGCTGCTGTATTGAATATACAGTCTGTATGAATAGATATGCTATATAATAATGTTTAAGTGCACTGAGTGGTGAAAAGACCAGGGCTGTCAAGTTTGAACAAACATTCATGACAGTGCACTTTACACGACTACACTCACTATTAGTCACGCTGCCTGTCTTTGATGCCTCTTTTGCCGAGTCACTTGGGTGGAGCTAACAGCCAAGCTGAAAGGTGAGTCAGCAGATTTGTTTGTTCCTCTGCCATCTGTGGTGTAGAACCCAGTACTTCCACACACTGCTTTTCAGGTGCATTGGAGTCGTGACTGACTGCTCAGGAGGACGGTTAAGTTTGCCCGTGTCCTCCATTTTCACAGCAAAACTTTAGGTTGATAAGTTCAAAAATGACAGGAGATTTTAAAGGAGTGTTTATGTCTGATTTCTATTCATCAGCTTACAAACACAATGACACGGGAGGTGGGAGAAATGTTCGTGATTGATCATGAATCAGTTATGAAGTAGCATTTTAACACTGATTTTCAATGTCTTAATCTGGAGGAAGCCCAGACTAGACGATTACAGACTTGGCGTTTAATCAAACGATTTCAGGGAGGAGATTCCAGAGATTTTGGGATCTCACAGAAACTCGCGTGATTTACCGTGACTTGACGTGGAGATGTTTAAACAGACGTAAAGACGTCTGTTAAACCCTCACACTACAGCATAATTTGGCCAGACAACTTGTTCAAATCAGTCTAAAATCAAAAGACACCCCCGATCTGGCCAATTATCCTCTAGTGGGCCAGGCCTTAACCAATAAACTGGTTAAACATCTCACAGCATAAATGTGTGCGTCACCTCGAGCGAGAGCTGTGGCTAAAGTGTATAATCCAACCAGCGTAATCTGGATTAAAAAAATGATGTGTGGAAAAATTTTGTCTTCTGTGAATTACGGGGGGCGGAGAACATATTTTGTGACAATATGTTCACTGTGGAAACCGAACGAAAATAATTTGGCAACGCAACAAACATGAACAACAACATTTACGTTAGCACCCGGAGGTGGAGATTAAACACATGACTCCAGTTTCTGCCGATCAGCGCAAAATAGAAAACATAAAGCTCATCACGAACTTTGTTGCTGTTGCTTTGCAAAGAATATAGATAGATAGATAGATAGATAGATAGATAGATAGATAGATAGATAGATAGACTTACCCAAAGATTACCACCCCTTCATGGCACTCTAAATCTACTCGATTTTTAGAAACGAAAACCTACTGATCTGCAAAACCATGATATTTAACTTGTGCTGCTGCCCTCTAGACTGAGCTTCATATATTTCCTTCTGATTTGGAACAAACTGAAACTTAAAAACAACAACAAAACAACGTAAAATGCTTAATAAACGATACAATACATAGGAAGGAAAACAAAATTGTGTGTTGTTGGGCTCTCTACTACAACTTCACCAGAAACATATTCTCAATTAAGATAAAGACAATTTTAAAATACAAGTGATAAACCCATCTAATGTTTACAGCTTAATGCATCAATTTAGTAACAGATTTTTGCATAGCAGATGATGTCTCTGACCTCAAAGCAGATGCAGCGTACAGTAACCAAACACTCTGCCCAGCTGTACTGAGCAGTTAGGCTGAGCATCTGACCTAGATCTAGTCACTCTTTTAATCATCGTCTGACACGGGGCTGGATAAAAGCCACTGGCTGGGTGTCTAGAGAGAGAATTTTAAAATAAAGAGGAAAAACAGCAGCAAGGCGATACACATTTTCCCACGGAGAGGAGAGGAAGAAAAGTAAGTGTGACAGAGGAAGCTTTTAAAGATGGATGGGATGGGGAATAAAGTTGCTGACTGATAAGGGAACGTGCAAATCTGTAGCAGAAGGTCAACTGACAGCTAGATGAATTATATATGTTATCTGTAAAGTCTAATAGACTAGCAGCTGGTTCACTGAGGCCTGGTACTGGAGACAGCAGAGGATATCTGTAAATCCTGTGAGATCATGGCTGCAGTTTTTTCTCAATAAGGTACTTTGATGGTCCATAAATGTGCAGGCTTTGTGTACTCAGAAATGATTGAACCTGGATATAAAATATTTCCTGTATCAAAATTGTGTTTCATTTAAGGGTCGAGTGTGAGGTTTAGAGCTCTGGACGGTCACTTGACGCAACCAACTCACAAATTTGAGCTGTAGGATCAATTTCAGTCTGGTTTTAGGAAAAGGCCTTCTACAGAAACTGCATTGTTGAGAGTACACAACGATATCCACTTTGCCTCATTTGTCTCTGACAACAAAACTCTCTTACTCCTCGCTTCTGACTTGTGGTGTTCCACAGGGGTCAATGCTGGGACCCATACTAGTTACTCTATTACTCTGGGTCATGTTAGAGATAGTTTTAATGTTACAAGTCACTTTTATGTGCACGACATGTAGCTCCATTTTACATTCAATCAAAAAGAGACTCACTTGACTCCTTGATTGTGTAGATGCAATAAAAGACTGGATGGCTGAAAGCTTTCTTCAGCTAAACTCAGATAAGACTGTAGCTCTATTAGCAGCATTATTCGTGTAATTGATGCTGTTGATCTGTTGTTCTGGGATTTTGACACACAACCACATCTGTGGTTTAAAGACAATGGTCTGGAAAAAGGGAGAGTAGAGCGTGGCATCACAATCCTTTTCTGTGTGAACCTGGTTTGGTCGATCGTAGGGAAATGAATATAAGTAGTTGATGGTATGATTTGAATATTAAAACCTCCAGCATGTGAGCTTGTAATGCAAGGTCCACAATGTGTGAAGCTAACAGGAGCAGCTAACGAGATGCATTCACAGAACCTGGAAATTTTCATCACTTCTGCAGCATCTGCAGCATGTTGAGCTTCAAGATGCTTTCAAGAAATCTCGAAATTTTTACTTCTGCAGTACACTGACTAAATGCTTGCTGTTTCTGACACCTTGTGGTAATAGTTGCATCACAAATGAGATATTCACTGGGGTAGATTTTTTTTTAAAAGTGTAATCATTGATCAAACATTTATTTTGAATTATTTTAAAATATTACTAGCAGTCATAGTAACTGTTTAACTTTACAGAAGTGAATAATTGAATACTCATGCCCATCCCTAGTAGACAAACTACCTGTTGCATGTGAGAACTGTTGAACTGCTGGACCCTGTATATAAACAAACTGTGTTTAAACAAGGTTGTTTACCTTGTAGGGTTGCAAGGATTCGTCGACATTGTCACCAAAATCAGTCACAGTTATTTGCTGATACATTTTATTGTAGATTACATAATCACACAGCTTTTTCCACACAGGGAAAGTGTTCAATGGGGCTCCTTTTCACAAACATGTGAAAGCCAAAAACAACAAATAATAAAAAAATTGTTCAAAACATCCAGCTAAAAGCGATTCTGCGAAGGTACTTACAAGGAAATCTTGTTCTTTGACTTAAAAGGCTTCACACAAAGGCAGAAGAAGCAGAAGAAAAGAGATCACCACGGTCAATATTGGTCTGGCATTTCTACAATCGACAGCGGTACGAGCTGTGAAAGGGCTCCATTATGACTCACAGCTAGCCCTTCTCCCTCTGGACTTGTTAGTAGCTGAATGCATACATTATGTATATTACGTATCTATTTTCATAGTCTGTGCAATTTCTGACATGGTATTTAACTGTGAACGGGAGGGGCACTCAAGTTTTGCATATGCTACCTTTAAGTATGGACGTGCTAAAAAGCTGCTCTAATTGTATTTTATTCAAAATACAACTCACAACCGCCAAATGGCTGCTGTTATATTTAGTGACTTTGACTACTTTTTTGTCTTTCGTTTTGTTTTTTGTGGAGAACACTTCAGTTGTGTGTCTCTGAACACTAGCACTATTCTCTATAGTCCTTTTGTTTTGAGCACAACTGCTGGCCAACCAACCTTCAGTACCCTTGGCTGCTAATCTGTGCCAGTCAGTGTTAGGCAGTAAGGCAATACTTAGAAACACATTACAGTAATGTGATCACAGTAACAAGTACATCACAATTTGAAGCCAATAACTACTTTGGAGTAATTGATCCCTGTAAAGAAGTGATAACTTTGATGTTTGGGGGTCACATTGTTCACATTGTTCGTCGGTCAGACAGCAGACAACGTGACCCACGCATTGGTCCGTTTGGTCTTTGTGTTCAGTGGGCAAACTGCTCTGGGAGCAGGGGAAGAGTTGCAGTGTGTGGTGCCCTCTAAAACCAAAGTGGATAAACGAGACAACAGACAGTAACAAACGTGTTTAGTATAAAGTTGAACTCAACCCTGAAACCACTTTTTTCTGGTGTATACCAGTGTATATGGATATGTAGTAATGTCCATGTTCAAATCTTCAAGTATTGAAATGATAAATGTGTGTCTACTGCCCTCTATGGTCAAACACCAGCTACTGCAGTCAAATTTTGCCATCGGTTTTCTTAGTCCACTCTCGCTTCATTGGTACGCGCTTTCGTCAACCTCTTGCCTAATCAGTGCAAGGCTCTTGTCCCAGACTCCTCCCCCATTTATAAACGCTGAAGGTGTAGCTTTGTAGCCATTCTGGAGGAGTGTTAAACACCTGTGATGGAGCTTATGGCAGTGATAACTTTGTTGGGTCTTAAGTTCTCACTTCTTTAATGAGTAATTATCGATAGTTGACAAGTAACTTCCCCAACACTGGAGCCGGTAAGCTTTAGCTGTGTCAGGAAGCAGCAGCAGCTTTGATTGTTGGAAAAAGTCTCAGGCTGATGAATTATTGAGAGATTCTTCACTCCTCCAGGGGAAAATACGCTTGAGATAGAAAGAGAATGACTTCGATTAAATCTACAGATGAGATAGAGGGAACAAGAAACAAGTAATGAGAAGAAAGGAGGAGTGAGAGGGCCTCCACATGCTAATATGGCATTAGTTCATTTACAGAATACAAAAAAACATGTAGCAGGGTGGAGAACAGTGCAACCTCCTCCACAAGACTTGAAGTGGATCTAGTTCTGTAGCTGTAATGCCTTTTTTGATCAGGCATTTTGATGATAATTGAACAGATGAGGCAGCCCATGGCCAAGTGGAACGGGAACTTTGTCTGTGACTGGAAGGTTCAAGTCCTCGCCAGGTCAAGGGCTGGGGTACCACTGAGCAAGGCACTCAATCCCCATTGCTCGTTGTTATCTGGACACTCTAAATTAATCCCACTGAGTTGCGTTAGGAAGGGCATCCGGCATAAAACTCTCTGCCAAATCATGTGCGTGGATCATTGGCCGTGGCTAACCCTAGACAGGCAGAAGCCCGCGTATCGCATCATATCGCATGTGTGTGTCTATACTGTATATATACTGTATATATGTATATATTTATATACATATATGAGAGAGAGAGGGAATGCATAGCCTTGAATGTGTTTGAATGAGTGTGTTTGTGTATTTACTGAGACCACAGCAGCATTTGTACTTGTTTTGTAGATCTTTGGCTCAGTTAATGACTTACATTAGAGTTGAAGCCCATTTATTTTGATGAACACAAACAACACACCTCCTTACTTTGATACTGACTGTGTCCTATTAGGCTTCAGTTAATCCATCCAGCAGACTGAGTGGACTGACTGTCCTTCATCCTGATTACTGGAGAACATCTTCATATTCATCAGTGCTAAACACTTAAGCCAAATGAAATTGTGCAGCAGCTGCAGCCATCATTTGGACATTCTCAATAAATGAGCCTTGCTTTTTGGCTGCACTGCCCCTTTAAAAGACAAGCATGATTAGAGGGAGAGGTTAAAGTGTGTTGCAACCAGACTGGAGATGACACATCTATTTAGAAGGAGGGAGTTTTTCTCCCACACGGAGAGGAGGGAGGAGGAGAAATGAGTGGTGTTCGCCTGGTCTCAGGCTATGCTGCAGCATGGATCACATCAGACTGTTGTTTTCTAGGGAGGCAGTTAACTACTGATACTTTCTGGAGCTACTTTCTGATTTAGTCTGAAAGTATTTCTCCTGGTCCAGTCATGTTTATTAGTCATTTTGTTTTTAATCCTGTTTTAGTTGAAGCATGAAACATTGTGTCTTCACAGAAACTGTCAAATATATGTATATATATACATATATTTGTATATATACATATACTGTATATGTATATATATATATATATATATATATATATATATGATAATGATATACTTATACACCAGTGAGGGTAGAGCCGATGGAAAAGATGTTCCATAAGTATCATACTTTCTTTAAACTTTGGAGAGACTCTTAATTCTTGGAAATAAGGTAATCCCACTGGAAAGATGAAGGATTATATTGATCCAAAAGTCAGCAACCTACAGTCTGAACAAGGCAATCAAGCCTCTGTGGATCACCTGAGAGGCAGACTCAACTATTATGTGGCTGTTGGACTTCACAGTTGTTTTTATGTGTTTGCTTGTTGATTCTTTTTGGAAGAGCGCTCATGACAGCATTGTAGGTGGCTGATAGTTGGTGTCTTAGTCCACCTCCTCTGTTGAGTGATGGTTTCTTCAGTCTAAAACTCTTTGATGGATGTCTTTATACATCCCATTCATATGAGGCTTCTGTCACCAGTTTTCCACTGTAGAATTTGTCCACCAGGCGAATTTTGCGTCCATGATTAGTGTTTTTAGAAGCCTGGGTAGCTCAGTTGGTAGAGCATCAGACTTTTAATCTGAGGGTCCAGGGTTCAAGTGTAGAAGGATATCTTTAAGGAAATTCTACTTCATAGAGAGAAGTTGTCTGACAACAGTACAGGCCAAAAGGATATTGCATAATGCTGCTGCAACTCATGTCCCCCTTCACAATATGAAAAGAATCATTCGTCCCTGAGGGAAGGGAACACTGATTGCATCGTTTCCTTGTCTGTGAAGCAATCGCACGATTATAAGACTACCATCATTGTGTCTCCTGCTTTGTGGTATTGCAAATGCATAACAATACTACAATACTAACTTCCTTAAAAGCAAAGTTTTAAGAGCTCTTGATCAGGGTGTATCTTGGCATGCAGTGTGACACACACTGAAAATCAATCCCAGTATCCCAGAGTTCTATGGAACACAAAATCTCATAAGATGTATAGATACATCTTATGAGATTTAGTGATCAAACACGTCATCTTTAAGAAAAACATAATGTTTTTATGTACAAATTATATTCTTGGCTTAGTAATGTTTTTGTAAAAGGGGTCACTACATTTTTCAAGCAGTGCCAAAAAGCAATTTGTTTTCAAACTCTTTAATTTGGTTAATATATTTCCTCACACTAAACCTGATTCTTTCAATTCTTTTTCTTCAAGACAAAAATAATCAGAATATCATAATTAGATAACAACAGGAATACCTGTAATTGTTACTTGTTTGCTTTTTGCTTTGTTTCACTTATTGTTACATGGAAATATGGTTTTAGAGCTTAATTACAGTAGTACAAATATCTTAATTAAACAGTAATTTTAAACTTGTGCCTCTGTGTGTGTGTGTGCTTGTGTGTGTGACGTCCAGCCTCCCACTCACCCAGACAGTCTCAAACATAGAGTTCTTTGTGGTTCCAAATGTTTTGAATGGCGTCACTGCTGTGAAGCACAGATCACAGTCTGTAGATGAATATTAATGATTCTACAGTCAGCAGAAGCTTTTGTGTTTTTGTTTCTCATGTTTGCATGGAAGTATGTGAGTGAGTGTGAGTACAGTACAGCACAGTCTCTCTCTGTGACTTAATATGTTTGTCACAATGTGGATGTAGCAAATCCTTGTTCTCTAATTTGAAACTGGTTTAATGTGCATTAAGCAAGAAAGATGCCATTTAACATATGTGACTGTAATGAATGTTGAAGTGTGCAACATGGAGTATAGCAGGTCCTTATCTCCCTACACGATGCTCCAAAGGAACATAGTACAAACTTCAGGGGTTGAAAGACAGCTGTAGCAATGACAGACACCCAATTTGTGTATTTTTTTGTGTAAGATTCAATGTTCTGTTGAATCATTACCAGACAACTTTCAGCTTTCCTTCAGCTACACAGGAATCCAGAAAAAGTAGACACTGATGTGCTTTGAATCCATAGCCTTTGAATCATGTAAGTGGTGCCTACTTCCTTTTGGGGCAGGCTTGCATTTCAACTCACAACAATGCCTTTACTTGACAGGCGGGGTCTGCCCTATGGCTGAACCACTGTTTGCTAACAGCAAGACCATGTGGCCTAATGGATAAGTACAATGACATTAAAGGCTTTCTATCAGGCTCAGTGCCCACAGCAGTTGGGCTTGGAGGGTTGTTGTTTCAAGGGCTGTTTTGAGCAAAGATACATATAAGTGGTGCCCTTGTGTGTGTTCACTACTGTTGTGTAAAAATGTCTTGTTTAAGTTCAATATCAGTAATTGGTTTTCTGAAGAAGACTTATCTCTAGGTATTTGCACTTGTGCATTGGACAGTTGTTGGTGTTCGCTGCATAAAGACTGGCTCTGGTGGGACTGGAACCAACAACCTTTGAATCACTTTCTGTGTTTATCAGCTAGAAGTCCAGTGCGCTACAGAGCCTCTTTTTTTCTCCTTCAGCGACACAGGAATCTGTAAAAAGTAGACAGCGGTGGGCTTTGAACCCATAGCCTTTGAGTCATATAGGTGGTGCCTACTTCCTCATGGGTCAGGCTTGCATTTCGACTGAGAACAGTGCCTTTACTTGGAAGGCGGGGTGTGTGGCCTGCTCTTTGACCGCACCACTGTCTGCGAAGGACAGGACCATGTGGCCTAATGGACAAGGCGTCTGACTTCGGATCAGAAGATTGAGGGTTCGAGTCCCTTCGTGGTTGACTATTTGTGCTTGTTGTTGGTTCTTTACCTGTGCTATGACAGTACAAGTGCTTGGTACCCACAGCAGTTTGGCTTTTAATTGGAGGGTTGTTGTTTCAAGGTCTGCTTTGAGCAAAGATACATATGAGTGTTGCCCACTGCCCCTTGTGTGCGTTCAGTACTTCTGTGTGAAAATGTCACACAACGGTTTGCACAGTCAGTGGCTGAAGTCTGTGATGTATCAAAGAGGACCCCAATGGTCGATGCATAAGAACTGACTCTGGTGGGACTCGAACCCACAACCTTTGAATCACTTTCTGTGTTTATCAGCTAGAAGTCCAATGCGCTGTCCATTGCGCTACAGAGCCTCTTTTTTGCTCCTTCAGCGACACAGGAATCTGTAAAGAGTAGACAGCGGTGGTCTTTGAACCCATAGCCTTTGAGTCATATAGGTGGTGCCTACTTCCTCATGGGTCAGGCTTGCATTTCGACTGAGAACAGTGCCTTTACTTGGAAGGCGGGGTGTGTGGCCTGCTCTTTGACCGCACCACTGTGTGCAAACGACGGGACCATGTGGCCTAATGGACAAGGGGTCTGACTTCGGATCAGGAGATTGAAGGTTCGAGTCCCTTCGTGATTGACTATTTGTGCTTGTTGTTGGTTCTTTACCTGTGCTATGACAGTACAAGTGCTTGGTACCCACAGCAGTTTGGCTTTTAATTGGAGGGTTGTTGTTACAAGGTCTGCTTTGAGCAAAGATACATATGAGTGTTGCCCACTGCCCCTTGTGTGCGTTCAGTACTTCTGTGTGAAAATGTCACACAACGGTTTGCACAGTCAGTGGCTGAAGCCTGTTATGTATGAAAGAGGACCCCAATGGATGTGGTCGATGCATAAGAACTGACTCTGGTGGAACTCGAACCCACAACCTTTGAATCACTTTCTGTATTTATCAGCTAGAAGTCCAATGCGCTGTCCATTGCGCTACAGAGCCTCTTTTTTTCTCCTTCAGCGACACAGGAATCTGTAAAAAGTAGACAGCGGGGGGCTTTGAACCCATAGCCTTTGAGTCATATAGGTGGTGCCTACTTCCTCATGGGTCAGGCTTGCATTTCGACTGAGAACAGTGCCTTTACTTGGAAGGCGGGGTGTGTGGCCTGCTCTTTGACCGCACCACTGTGTGCAAACGACAAGACCATGTGGCCTAATGGACAAGGCGTCTGACTTCGGATCAGAAGATTGAGGGTTCGAGTCCCTTCGTGGTTGGCTATTTGTGCTTGTTGTTGGTTCTTTACCTGTGCTATGACACTACAAGTGCTTGGTACCCACAGCAGTTTGGCTTTTAATTGGAGGGTTGTTGTTTCAAGGTCTGCTTTGCGCAAAGATACATATGAGTGTTGCCCACTGCCCCTTGTGTGCGTTCAGTACTTCTGTGTGAAAATGTCACACAACGGTTTGCACAGTCAGTGGCTGAAGCCTGTGATTTATCAAAGAGGACCCCAATGGATGTGGTCGATGCATAAGAACTGACTCTGGTGGGACTCGAACCCACAACCTTTGAATCACTTTCTGTGTTTATCAGCTAGAAGTCCAATGCGCTGTCCATTGCGCTACAGAGCCTCTTTTTTTCTCCTTCAGCGACACAGGAATCTGTAAAAAGTAGACAGCGGTGGTCTTTGAACCCATAGCCTTTGAGTCATATAGGTGGTGCCTACTTCCTCATGGGTCAGGCTTGCATTTCGACTGAGAACAGTGCCTTTACTTGGAAGGCGGGGTGTGTGGCCTGCTCTTTGACCGCACCACTGTGTGCAAACGACGGGACCATGTGGCCTAATGGACAAGGGGTCTGACTTCGGATCAGGAGATTGAAGGTTCGAGTCCCTTCGTGGTTGACTATTTGTGCTTGTTGTTGGTTCTTTACCTGTGCTATGACAGTACAAGTGCTTGGTACCCACAGCAGTTTGGCTTTAATTGAGTGGGTTGTTGCCATAAGGTCGCTTGAGCAAAGATAGAAGCATGAGTTGCCCACTGCCCTTGTGTAAGTGCTTCAGTACTCTGTGTGAAAATGTCACACAACGGTTTGCACAGTCAGTGGCTGAAGCCTGTTATGTATGAAAGAGGACCCCAATGGATGTGGTCGATGCATAAGAACTGACTCTGGTGGAACTCGAACCCACAACCTTTGAATCACTTTCTGTATTTATCAGCTAGAAGTCCAATGCGCTGTCCATTGCGCTACAGAGCCGCTTTTTTTCTCCTTCAGCGACACAGGAATCTGTAAAAAGTAGACAGCGGTGGGCTTTGAACCCATAGCCTTTGAGTCATATAGGTGGTGCCTACTTCCTCATGGGTCAGGCTTGCATTTCGACTGAGAACAGTGCCTTTACTTGGAAGGCGGGGTGTGTGGCCTGCTCTTTGACCGCACCATTGTGTGAGAATGACGGGACCATGTGGCCTAATGGACAAGGCGTCTGACTTCGGATCAGAAGATTGAGGGTTCGAGTCCCTTCGTGGTTGGCTATTTGTGCTTGTTGTTGGTTCTTTACCTGTGCTATGACAGTACAAGTGCTTGGTACCCACAGCAGTTTGGCTTTTAATTGGAGGGTTGTTGTTTCAAGGTCTGCTTTGAGCAAAGATACATATGAGTGTTGCCCACTGCCCCTTGTGTGCGTTCAGTACTTCTGTGTGAAAATGTCACACAACGGTTTGCACAGTCAGTGGCTGAAGCCTGTGATGTATCAAAGAGGACCCCAATGGATGTGGTCGATGCATAAGAACTGACTCTGGTGGGACTCGAACCCACAACCTTTGAATCACTTTCTGTGTTTATCAGCTAGAAGTCCAATGCGCTGTCCATTGCGCTACAGAGCCTCTTTTTTTCTCCTTCAGCGACACAGGAATCTGTAAAAAGTAGACAGCGGTGGTCTTTGAACCCATAGCCTTTGAGTCATATAGGTGGTGCCTACTTCCTCATGGGTCAGGCTTGCATTTCGACTGAGAACAGTGCCTTTACTTGGAAGGCGGGGTGTGTGGCCTGCTCTTTGACCGCACCACTGTGTGCGAATGACGGGACCATGTGGCCTAATGGACAAGGCGTCTGACTTCGGATCAGAAGATTGAGGGTTCGAGTCCCTTCGTGGTTGACTATTTGTGCTTGTTGTTGGTTCTTTACCTGTTCTATGACAGTACAAGTGCTTGGTACCCACAGCAGTTTGGCTTTTAATTGGAGGGTTGTTGTTTCAAGGTCTGCTTTGAGCAAAGATACATATGAGTGTTGCCCACTGCCCCTTGTGTGCGTTCAGTACTTCTGTGTGAAAATGTCACACAATGGTTTGCACAGTCAGTGATGTATCAAAGATGACCCCAATGGTCGATGCATAAGAACTGACTCTGGTGGGACTCGAACCCACAACCTTTGAATCACTTTCTGTGTTTATCAGCTAGAAGTCCAATGCGCTGTCCATTGCGCTACAGAGCCTCTTTTTTTCTCCTTCAGCGACACAGGAATCTGTAAAAAGTAGACAGCGGTGGTCTTTGAACCCATAGCCTTTGAGTCATATAGGTGGTGCCTACTTCCTCATGGGTCAGGCTTGCATTTCGACTGAGAACAGTGCCTTTACTTGGAAGGCGGGGTGTGTGGCCTGCTCTTTGACCGCACCACTGTGTGCAAACGACAAGACCATGTGGCCTAATGGACAAGGCGTCTGACTTCGGATCAGAAGATTGAGGGTCTGAGTCCCTTCGCGGTTGGCTATTTGTGCTTGTTGTTGGCTCCTTACCTGCGCTATGACACCAAGTGCTTCGGTACCCACAGCAGTTTGGCTTTTAATTGAGGGCTGTTGTTTCGCTGTCTGCTTTGAGCAAAGATATGAGTGCTGCCCACTGCCCCTTGTGTATGCTCAGCAATTTCTGTGTGAAAATGTCACAATGGTTTGCACAGTCAGTGGCTGAAGTCTGTGATGTATCAAAGAGGGACCCCAATGGTCGATGCATAAGGACTCTGGGTGGACTCAACCCACAACCTTGAATCACTTCTTTCTGTGTTTATCAGCTAGAAGTCCAATCGCGCCTGTCCACAAGCGCCTACAGAGCCTCTTTTGCCCAAATGCACACAGGAATCTGTAAAAGTAGACAGCTGTGGGTTGAACCCATAGCCTTGGAGAGTCACAAGTAGGTGGTGCCTACTTCCTCATGGTCAGGCTTGCATTTCACTTAGGTAACAGTGCTCTCTTTACGGAAGGCGTGTGTGTGGTTTGCTCTTTTGACCGCATCACTGTGTGCAAAACGACGGACTATGTGGCCCAATGGACAAGGGGTCTTCTGACTTGATCAGGAGACAAGGTCTTCGAAATCCCTTCGCGGATTGACTATTTGGTGCTTGTTGTTGGTCTTTACCGTGCTACGACAGCAAGGTGCTTGGTACCCACAGCAGTTTGGCTTTTAATTGAGGGTTGTTGTTACAAGGTTCGCTTTGAGCAAAGATATATATGAGTGTTGCCCACTGCCCCTTGTGTGTAAGCGCTCAGTACTTCTGCCAGAAAATGTCACACAACGTTTGTACAGTCACTGTGCGGCTGAAGCTCGTTATGTATGAAAAGAGACCCCAATGGATGTGGTCGATGCATAAGAACTGACTCTGGTGGAACTCGAACCCACAACCTTTGAATCACTTTCTGTATTTATCAGCTAGAAGTCCAATGCGCTGTCCATTGCGCTACAGAGCCTCTTTTTTTCTCCTTCAGCGACACAGGAATCTGTAAAAAGTAGACAGCGGTGGGCTTTGAACCCATAGCCTTTGAGTCATATAGGTGGTGCCTACTTCCTCATGGGTCAGGCTTGCATTTCGACTGAGAACAGTGCCTTTACTTGGAAGGCGGGGTGTGTGGCCTGCTCTTTGACCGCACCATTGTGTGCGAATGACGGGACCATGTGGCCTAATGGACAAGGCGTCTGACTTCGGATCAGAAGATTGAGGGTTCGAGTCCCTTCGTGGTTGGCTATTTGTGCTTGTTGTTGGTTCTTTACCTGTTCTATGACAGTACAAGTGCTTGGTACCCACAGCAGTTTGGCTTTTAATTGGAGGGTTGTTGTTTCAAGGACTGCTTTGAGCAAAGATACATATGAGTGTTGCCCACTGCCCCTTGTGTGCGTTCAGTACTTCTGTGTGAAAATGTCACACAACGGTTTGCACAGTCAGTGGCTGAAGCCTGTGATGTATCAAAGAGGACCCCAATGGATGTGGTCGATGCATAAGAACTGACTCTGGTGGGACTCGAACCCACAACCTTTGAATCACTTTCTGTGTTTATCAGCTAGAAGTCCAATGCGCTGTCCATTGCGCTACAGAGCCTCTTTTTTTCTCCTTCAGCGACACAGGAATCTGTAAAAAGTAGACAGCGGTGGTCTTTGAACCCATAGCCTTTGAGTCATATAGGTGGTGCCTACTTCCTCATGGGTCAGGCTTGCATTTCGACTGAGAACAGTGCCTTTACTTGGAAGGCGGGGTGTGTGGCCTGCTCTGTGACCGCACCACTGTGTGCGAATGACGGGACCATGTGGCCTAATGGACAAGGCGTCTGACTTCGGATCAGAAGATTGAGGGTTCGAGTCCCTTCGTGGTTGACTATTTGTGCTTGTTGTTGGTTCTTTACCTGTGCTATGACAGTACAAGTGCTTGGTACCCACAGCAGTTTGGCTTTTAATTGGAGGGTTGTTGTTTCAAGGTCTGCTTTGAGCAAAGATACATATGAGTGTTGCCCACTGCCCCTTGTGTGCGTTCAGTACTTCTGTGTGAAAATGTCACACAATGGTTTGCACAGTCAGTGGCTGAAGTCTGTGATGTATCAAAGAGGACCCCAATGGATGTGGTCCATGCATAAGAACTGACTCTGGTGGGACTCGAACCCACAACCTTTGAATCATTTTCTGTGTTTATCAGGTAGAAGTCCAATGCGCTGTCCATTGCGCTACAGAGCCTCTTTTTTTCTCCTTCAGCGACACAGGAATCTGTAAAAAGTAGACAGCGGTGGGCTTTGAACCCATAGCCTTTGAGTCATATAGGTGGTGCCTACTTCCTCATGGGTCAGGCTTGCATTTCGACTGAGAACAGTGCCTTTACTTGGAAGGCGGGGTGTGTGGCCTGCTCTGTGACCGCACCACTGTGTGCGAATGACGGGACCATGTGGCCTAATGTACAAGGCGTCTGACTTCGGATCAGAAGATTGAGGGTTCGAGTCCCTTCGTGGTTGACTATTTGTGCTTGTTGTTGGTTCTTTACCTGTTCTATGACAGTACAAGTGCTTGGTACCCACAGCAGTTTGGCTTTTAATTGGAGGGTTGTTGTTTCAAGGTCTGCTTTGAGCAAAGATACATATGAGTGTTGCCCACTGCCCCTTGTGTGCGTTCAGTACTTCTGTGTGAAAATGTCACACAACGGTTTGCACAGTCAGTGGCTGAAGCCTGTGATGTATGAAAGAGAACCCCAATGGATGTGGTCGATGCATAAGAACTGACTCTGGTGGGACTCGAACCCACAACCTTTGAATCACTTTCTGTGTTTATCAGCTAGAAGTCCAATGCGCTGTCCATTGCGCTACAGAGCCTCTTTTTTTTTCCTTCAGCGACACAGGAATCTGTAAAAAGTAGACAGTGGTGGGCTTTGAACCCATAGCCTTTGAGTCATATAGGTGGTGCCTACTTCCTCATGGGTCAGGCTTGCATTTCGACTGAGAACAGTGCCTTTACTTGGAAGGCGGGGTGTGTGGCCTGCTCTTTGACCGCACCACTGTGTGCGAAGGACGGGACCATGTGGCCTAATGGACAAGGCGTCTGACTTCGGATCAGAAGATTGAGGGTTTGAGTCCCTTCGTGGTTGACTATTTGTGCTTGTTGTTGGTTCTTTACCTGTGCTATGACAGTACAAGTGCTTGGTACCCACAGCAGTTTGGCTTTTAATTGGAGGGTTGTTGTTTCAAGGTCTGCTTTGAGCAAAGATACATATGAGTGTTGCCCACTGCCCCTTGTGTGCGTTCAGTACTTCTGTGTGAAAATGTCACACAATGGTTTGCACAGTCAGTGGCTGAAGCTGTGATGTATCAAAGAGGACCCCAATGGTCGATGCATAAGAACTGACTCTGGTGGGACTCGAACCCACAACCTTTGAATCACTTTCTGTGTTTATCAGCTAGAAGTCCAATGCGCTGTCCATTGCGCTACAGAGCCTCTTTTTTCTCCCTCCTTCAGCTTACACAGGAATCTGTAAAAGTAGATAGCGGCCTTTAAACCCATAGCTCTGGAGGCCATATAGGGGGAAGCAACTTCTCAGGTCAGGCTTTACCGAGAACAGTGCCTGGCTTGAAGGGCGTGGGTGTGTGGCTCGTTTCTTGGACTTCACTACTGTGCGTAAACGCATTTAGACCATGGCCTAATTTAGGACAAGCATGTTCTACCTGGATCAGAAGATTGAGGGTTCGAGTCCCTCAGGCTGGAATTATTTGTGCTTTGTTGTTGGTTCTTCTTTACCCGTGCTATGACAGCAATAAGCGGTACCACAGCAGTTTGGCTTTAATTGGAGGGTGTTGTTTCAAGGTCTGCTTTGAGCAAAGATACATATGAGTGTTGCCCACTGCCCCTTGTGTGCGTTCAGTACTTCTGTGTGAAAATGTCACACAACGGTTTGCACAGTCAGTGGCTGAAGCCTGTGATGTATCAAAGAGGACCCCAATGGATGTGGTCGATGCATAAGAACTGACTCTGGTGGGACTCGAACCCACAACCTTTGAATCATTTTCTGTGTTTATCAGCTAGAAGTCCAATGCGCTGTCCATTGCGCTACAGAGCCTCTTTTTTTCTCCTTCAGCGACACAGGAATCTGTAAAAAGTAGACAGCGGTGGTCTTTGAACCCATAGCCTTTGAGTCATATAGGTGGTGCCTACTTCCTCATGGGTCAGGCTTGCATTTCGACTGAGAACAGTGCCTTTACTTGGAAGGCGGGGTGTGTGGCCTGCTCTTTGACCGCACCACTGTGTGCGAATGACGGGACCATGTGGCCTAATGGACAAGGCGTCTGACTTCGGATCAGAAGATTGAGGGTTCGAGTCCCTTCGTGGTTGACTATTTGTGCTTGTTGTTGGTTCTTTACCTGTGCTATGACAGTACAAGTGCTTGGTACCCACAGCAGTTTGGCTTTTTATTGGAGGGTTGTTGTTTCAAGGTCTGCTTTGAGCAAAGATACATATGAGTGTTGCCCACTGCCCCTTGTGTGCGTTCAGTACTTCTGTGTGAAAATGTCACACAACGGTTTGCACAGTCAGTGGCTGAAGCCTGTGATCTATCAAAGACGACCCCAATGGATGTGGTCGATGCATAAGAACTGACTCTGGTGGGACTCGAACCCACAACCTTTGAATCACTTTCTGTGTTTATCAGCTAGAAGTCCAATGCGCTGTCCATTGCGCTACAGAGCCTCTTTTTTTCTCCTTCAGCGACACAGGAATCTGTAAAAAGTAGCCAGCGGTGGTCTTTGAACCCATAGCCTTTGAGTCATATAGGTGGTGCCTACTTCCTCATGGGTCAGGCTTGCATTTCGACTGAGAACAGTGCCTTTACTTGGAAGGCGGGGTGTGTGGCCTGCTCTGTGACCGCACCACTGTGTGCAAACGACGGGACCATGTGGCCTAATGGACAAGGCGTCTGACTTCGGATCAGATGATTGAGGGTTCGAGTCCCTTCGTGGTTGACTATTTGTGCTTGTTGTTGGTTCTTTACCTGTGCTATGACAGTACAAGTGCTTGGTACCCACAGCAGTTTGGCTTTTAATTGGAGGGTTGTTGTTTCAAGGTCTGCTTTGAGCAAAGATACATATGAGTGTTGCCCACTGCCCCTTGTGTGCGTTCAGTACTTCTGTGTGAAAATGTCACACAACGGTTTGCACAGTCAGTGGCTGAAGCCTGTGATGTATCAAAGAGGACCCCAATGGATGTGGTCGATGCATAAGAACTGACTCTGGTGGGACTCGAACCCACAACCTTTGAATCATTTTCTGTGTTTATCAGCTAGAAGTCCAATGCGCTGTCCATTGCGCTACAGAGCCTCTTTTTTTCTCCTTCAGCGACACAGGAATCTGTAAAAAGTAGACAGCGGTGGGCTTTGAACCCATAGCCTTTGAGTCATATAGGTGGTGCCTACTTCCTCATGGGTCAGGCTTGCATTTCGACTGAGAACAGTGCCTTTACTTGGAAGGCGGGGTGTGTGGCCTGCTCTTTGACCGCACCACTGTGTGCGAAAGGACGGGACCATGTGGCCTAATGGACAAAGGCGTCTGACTTCGGATCAGAAGATTGAGGGTTTGAGTCCCTTCGTGGTTGACTATTTGTGCTTGTTGTTGGTTCTTTACCTGTGCTATGACAGTACAAGTGCTTGGTACCCTTAGCAGTTTGGCTTTTAATTGGAGGGTTGTTGTTTCAAGGTCTGCTTTGAGCAAAGATACATATGAGTGTTGCCCACTGCCCCTTGTGTGCGTTCAGTACTTCTGTGTGAAAATGTCACACGCGTTTGCTGATCAGTGGCTGAAGCCTGTGATGTGAAAGAGAACCCCAATGGATGTGGTCGATGCATAAGAACTGACTCTGGTGGGACTCGAACCCACAACCTTTGAATCACTTTCTGTGTTTATCAGCTAGAAGTCCAATGCGCTGTCCATTGCGCTACAGAGCCTCTTTTTTTCTCCTTCAGCGACACAGGAATCTGTAAAAAGTAGACAGCGGTGGTCTTTGAACCCATAGCCTTTGAGTCATATAGGTGGTGCCTACTTCCTCATGGGTCAGGCTTGCATTTCGACTGAGAACAGTGCCTTTACTTGGAAGGCGGGGTGTGTGGCCTGCTCTTTGACCGCACCATTGTGTGCGAATGACGGGACCATGTGGCCTAATGGACAAGGCGTCTGACTTCGGATCAGAAGATTGAGGGTTCGAGTCCCTTCGTGGTTGGCTATTTGTGCTTGTTGTTGGTTCTTTACCTGTGCTATGACAGTACAAGTGCTTGGTACCCACAGCAGTTTGGCTTTTAATTGGAGGGTTGTTGTTTCAAGGTCTGCTTTGAGCAAAGATACATATGAGTGTTGCCCACTGCCCCTTGTGTGCGTTCAGTACTTCTGTGTGAAAATGTCACACAACGGTTTGCACAGTCAGTGGCTGAAGCCTGTGATGTATCAAAGAGGACCCCAATGGATGTGGTCGATGCATAAGAACTGACTCTGGTGGGACTCGAACCCACAACCTTTGAATCACTTTCTGTGTTTATCAGCTAGAAGTCCAATGCGCTGTCCATTGCGCTACAGAGCCTCTTTTTTTCTCCTTCAGCGACACAGGAATCTGTAAAAAGTAGACAGCGGTGGTCTTTGAACCCATAGCCTTTGAGTCATATAGGTGGTGCCTACTTCCTCATGGGTCAGGCTTGCATTTCGACTGAGAACAGTGCCTTTACTTGGAAGGCGGGGTGTGTGGCCTGCTCTTTGACCGCACCACTGTGTGCAAACGACAAGACCATGTGGCCTAATGGACAAGGCGTCTGACTTCGGATCAGAAGATTGAGGGTTCGAGTCCCTTCGTGGTTGGCTATTTGTGCTTGTTGTTGGTTCTTTACCTGTGCTATGACAGTACAAGTGCTTGGTACCCACAGCAGTTTGGCTTTTAATTGGAGGGTTGTTGTTTCAAGGTCTGCTTTGAGCAAAGATACATATGAGTGTTGCCCACTGCCCCTTGTGTGCGTTCAGTACTTCTGTGTGAAAATGTCACACAATGGTTTGCACAGTCAGTGGCTGAAGTCTGTGATGTATCAAAGAGGACCCCAATGGTCGATGCATAAGAACTGACTCTGGTGGGACTCGAACCCACAACCTTTGAATCACTTTCTGTGTTTATCAGCTAGAAGTCCAATGCGCTGTCCATTGCGCTACAGAGCCTCTTTTTTGCTCCTTCAGCGACACAGGAATCTGTAAAAAGTAGACAGCGGTGGGCTTTGAACCCATAGCCTTTGAGTCATATAGGTGGTGCCTACTTCCTCATGGGTCAGGCTTGCATTTCGACTGAGAACAGTGCCTTTACTTGGAAGGCGGGGTGTGTGGCCTGCTCTTTGACCGCACCACTGTGTGCATACGACGGGACCATGTGGCCTAATGGACAAGGCGTCTGACTTCGGATCAGAGATTGAGGGTTCGAGTCCCTTCGTGGTTGACTATTTGTGCTTGTTGTTGGTTCTTTACCTGTGCTATGACAGTACAAGTGCTTGGTACCCACAGCAGTTTGGCTTTTAATTGGAGGGTTGTTGTTTCAAGGTCTGCTTTGAGCAAAGATACATATGAGTGTTGCCCACTGCCCCTTGTGTGCGTTCAGTACTTCTGTGTGAAAATGTCACACAACGGTTTGCACAGTCAGTGGTGATGTATCAAAGAGGACCCCAATGGATGTGGTCGATGCATAAGAACTGACTCTGGTGGGACTCGAACCCACAACCTTTGAATCACTTTCTGTGTTTATCAGCTAGAAGTCCAATGCGCTGTCCATTGCGCTACAGAGCCTCTTTTTTTCTCCTTCAGCGACACAGGAATCTGTAAAAAGTAGACAGCGGTGGTCTTTGAACCCATAGCCTTTGAGTCATATAGGTGGTGCCAACTTCCTCATGGGTCAGGCTTGCATTTCGACTGAGAACAGTGCCTTTACTTGGAAGGCGGGGTGTGTGGCCTGCTCTTTGACCGCACCACTGTGTGCAAACGACGAGACCATGTGGCCTAATGGACAAGGCGTCTGACTTCGGATCAGAAGATTGAGGGTTCGAGTCCCTTCGTGGTTGACTATTTGTGCTTGTTGTTGGTTCTTTACCTGTGCTATGACAGTACAAGTGCTTGGTACCCACAGCAGTTTGGCTTTTAATTGGAGGGTTGTTGTTTCAAGGACTGCTTTGAGCAAAGATACATATGAGTGTTGCCCACTGCCCCTTGTGTGCGTTCAGTACTTCTGTGTGAAAATGTCACACAATGGTTTGCACAGTCAGTGGCTGAAGTCTGTGATGTATCAAAGAGGACCCCAATGGATGTGGTCCATGCATAAGAACTGACTCTGGTGGGACTCGAACCCACAACCTTTGAATCACTTTCTGTGTTTATCAGCTAGAAGTCCAATGCGCTGTCCATTGCGCTACAGAGCCTCTTTTTTTCTCCTTCAGCGACACAGGAATCTGTAAAAAGTAGACAGCGGTGGGCTTTGAACCCATAGCCTTTGAGTCATATAGGTGGTGCCTACTTCCTCATGGGTCAGGCTTGCATTTCGACTGAGAACAGTGCCTTTACTTGGAAGGCGGGGTGTGTGGCCTGCTCTGTGACCGCACCACTGTGTGCAAACGACGGGACCATGTGGCCTAATGGACAAGGCGTCTGACTTCGGATCAGAAGATTGAGGGTTCGAGTCCCTTCGTGGTTGACTATTTGTGCTTGTTGTTGGTTCTTTACCTGTGCTATGACAGTACAAGTACTTGGTACCCACAGCAGTTTGGCTTTTAATTGGAGGGTTGTTGTTTCAAGGTCTGCTTTGAGCAAAGATACATATGAGTGTTGCCCACTGCCCCTTGTGTGCGTTCAGTACTTCTGTGTGAAAATGTCACACAATGGTTTGCACAGTCAGTGGCTGAAGTCTGTGATGTATCAAAGAGGACCCCAATGGTCGATGCATAAGAACTGACTCTGGTGGGACTCGAACCCACAACCTTTGAATCACTTTCTGTGTTTATCAGCTAGAAGTCCAATGCGCTGTCCATTGCGCTACAGAGCCTCTTTTTTGCTCCTTCAGCGACACAGGAATCTGTAAAAAGTAGACAGCGGTGGGCTTTGAACCCATAGCCTTTGAGTCATATAGGTGGTGCCTACTTCCTCATGGGTCAGGCTTGCATTTCGACTGAGAACAGTGCCTTTACTTGGAAGGCGGGGTGTGTGGCCTGCTCTTTGACCGCACCACTGTGTGCAAACGACGGGACCATGTGGCCTAATGGACAAGGCGTCTGACTTCGGATCAGAAGATTGAGGGTTCGAGTCCCTTCGTGGTTGACTATTTGTGCTTGTTGTTGGTTCTTTACCTGTGCTATGACAGTACAAGTGCTTGGTACCCACAGCAGTTTGGCTTTTAATTGGAGGGTTGTTGTTTCAAGGTCTGCTTTGAGCAAAGATACATATGAGTGTTGCCCACTGCCCCTTGTGTGCGTTCAGTACTTCTGTGTGAAAATGTCACACAATGGTTTGCACAGTCAGTGGCTGAAGTCTGTGATGTATCAAAGAGGACCCCAATGGTCGATGCATAAGAACTGACTCTGGTGGGACTCGAACCCACAACCTTTGAATCACTTTCTGTGTTTATCAGCTAGAAGTCCAATGCGCTGTCCATTGCGCTACAGAGCCTCTTTTTTGCTCCTTCAGCGACACAGGAATCTGTAAAAAGTAGACAGCGGTGGGCTTTGAACCCATAGCCTTTGAGTCATATAGGTGGTGCCTACTTCCTCATGGGTCAGGCTTGCATTTCGACTGAGAACAGTGCCTTTACTTGGAAGGCGGGGTGTGTGGCCTGCTCTTTGACCGCACCACTGTGTGCGAATGACGGGACCATGTGGCCTAATGGACAAGGCGTCTGACTTCGGATCAGAAGATTGAGGGTTCGAGTCCCTTCGTGGTTGACTATTTGTGCTTGTTGTTGGTTCTTTACCTGTGCTATGACAGTACAAGTGCTTGGTACCCACAGCAGTTTGGCTTTTAATTGGAGGGTTGTTGTTTCAAGGTCTGCTTTGAGCAAAGATACATATGAGTGTTGCCCACTGCCCCTTGTGTGCGTTCAGTACTTCTGTGTGAAAATGTTACACAACGGTTTGCACAGTCAGTGGCTGAAGCCTGTGATGTATCAAAGAGGACCCCAATGTCTCCTTTTGCCTTTAGACCCTAGAAGCATTTCTGGTTTTCTGAAGAAAACTTCTCTCGAGGTATTTGCAAATGTTGAAAATTGAACTTGTGCATTGTTGTTGTGGGGGAACAGAGATGCAGCAGCACCGCTTCTGGGCCGCTGCTGATCCGCGCCGCAGCGCGGCCGGTGGGAATGCTCACATTGATTAGAATGGAAGCGATTTGCAACGGCTACCGGGCCGCTGCCGTTCCGCGGCCGTTCCGCGTCCAGTGGAAATCAGCAATTACACCTCTCTGTTGGTTTGTGCTGTGAAGGTTTGTATTTAACAGACACAAATTTTCTCCTCTCTATTTTGTGGTTTTGGAAACAACTTTCCATTTCCACTATTTCAAAGTTTGTGTGTTAATGTATGCACATACTGTAGATATAAAATAAAAGCACTGCCAATAAAACCAGATGGGACCCAAAGTGTCTGAAAACAGCTCATACTAGTCCTAACAGGCTCAGTTTTGATATCCACACTCTGGAGTAGACAGACTGGGGATTATTTGAAAGATTATGTGAGATTTATTGAAGAATGTGACCGCTATCAGAGTACAAAAAAGTACACACTTCAAGAAAAGCATAGCAATATAGCTTTTTATCTGTATAGAACTGGCATTTTCGGAGCACTAAAACACTAAGGCGGCCTGTGGCCAAGTGGAAAGGGAACTTGGCTTCTAACCGGAAAGTTGCCACCAGGTCGGAAGGGCTGGGGTACACTTTAGCAAGGTACCCAACCCCCATTGCTCCCTGGGCGTTACAGTGTGGCAGCCCACTGCTCCTAATTCTAGAATTGGGCAAATGCAGAGAAATAGTTTCCCTAAGGGCATTAATAAAATGTGTGTGTGTGTGTATATAAGAAAAAATATTTTTAGAAAACAGGTCCCAGAGTGGAAATATCTCTTAACACCAGCCTTGCATATTTTTTTTTTGAATACGGCCAATACACTACTTTGGGAAAAGGATGATGTCATAGTCTAGTTCTCTCTTGTGCTTGCTTTCACTGTCGCTTATCTTCAAATGAATTGATTGGCACAACCAGTAAAGAGGATCTCAACATTTTGTTGATCTGAAATACATTAGAACTAGGAGTGTCACGATCTCGATTTTAAATCGAATATTGACCCAAAAAGACATCACAATCTCGACCTTCAAAAGCAAAGGTGGAATCGAGGATTTAACCACAGGTTTTCACAGGTGAAAAACACAAACAAAGAAAGTAAAAGATGGGTACAGGCTGTAGCCTGATGAGGTGGCGTGTATATTAGGACAGACAGTACAGCAGTAAACACACCCAAATTTGTTTGCTTGAGTGTCTCTACTGTGCAGCGCACAGATAGTGACACAGATTTGCAAATGCAAGACGGACCACTCTGAGAAATGGTCTCTTCAGTGGCAGCAGTGAGTGGAAATTGCAAGTTCAGCAGACTGTACATCCGTCACGCTGCCTCCCTGCTGGAATGGATTGCTTTGTGACAGTACATGCACTCAATCAATTCCACAGCGTGATCCATGGGCAGGTAGACGTCAAGTGACCTGGAAAGATTGTAACGTAACCTTGAAGACAGATCATCTTTGAGTTACTAGACGTTACAAAATCATAACTTCCAACAGTGGATGGAGGGGTGGGTGGGCATGGTTGCTGGGTTTTTGATGGACAGCATTGCGGGAACATACACAACAGCGGATTCTTTTCTTTTCAGTCCCGTGTGGATTTTGCGAAGGAAATCAATAGACAAATAACTGGTGATTGTGTGTTATTTGCTCAACGACATAGCTCATGTACGTATACTCTGTAAATAGCACTATTATAGCATTTCAGTTTGACATGATTAGTTTCCTGGTTCTAGTTGTTTGTAGAATTTATGTATGAATAACTGCACCTGAATTGAGCTTCCCATGTCTGAAACAAAGACCATTTTAGACCATGTTGATTCCCTCGGGGATAAAACAACTACAATGTTCTGATGTTTTGTTGAGTCAAAGTTATAATTGTGCTGAAGTCACAAAAGTTCACAGTTCACAGTTTCACATCTTTCTTTCCATCCAGTGGGTGCTGGCCTTTGAGATCTTCATCCCGCTGGTCCTCTTCTTCATCCTGCTGGGTCTGCGGCAGAAGAAGCCAGCGATTCCCGTCAAGGAAGGTAAGCGGATAAAGTAGAAGGGACACGGACAGAGACGGCAGGAGGATAAGTCTCGTGAAAGTGTCTCATTTCTTTTTATTGTTGTCAACCTCATTACAATCCCATCATTTCTGGTCAAATGACTTTGCTTTATTGTAAATCTGTTGTCACTTAGTTTGTTGTCATGTGACCTTTTTGTTCTTATGCCACTTTTTTATCGTATTGCACTGTTTTCAGTTGATGATGTTCATTTTTTAGTTTGTTTTTTCACTGTTGCTTGTAGCACCCGATATATTCTGATTCTTGTCTTTTCTTTTACGTCACCTCTGCTGTTCTATCTTTGCTTCTGTCTCTCTGGCTTCTGTTTATGACTTTATTTTCCTGCGCATGGTGCATGTTCTCAACATTTTGGATGGACCAGTGTGTAAGTGTTCCAGATTTGTGCTTTTTGTGTTTGTGTGTACACTACATGTTTGTCAGCCTAACCTTGAATACTGCTATGAATCATGGGAGACAGCGAGCAGGCACATTTCAGTTTCTCAGCAGCTCATAATAACATCTTCATATAAATTATTTTTTATTATTATAGTTTTATGAGCCACTGAATGACTGAGGTGAGAGTAATTTAATCTACACATGAATTCCTGTTTACGGTGTGTGTAAAGTCATAAATCATTTAAATCAACATTCTGTGTTCAGAAAGGGGGCGTGTCTACTGAAGGAGCCAAACACACACACATACGCACACTTTTAAAGAAAATTTTAAAGTGTCGCTGACAATCCTTAAATGACATTTTGGCTGCATTATTTCTGTTTTTTGGCTTCTAAGAGCCTTAACTGCATTGTTGTAACTGCAGAGTCCTTAACAGGCTGAATTATTTAAGGCCATTCTGTGCTCCTTTCCCTTTAAACGTCCATTTTCTACCAGTGTGCTTCATATTAATAAATGGATGTACATCTCACGTAATTGGATCTGTACTTAATACTGTCATGATGGACTCTATCCTGTGTTTAACACCTGTACTCGATAACCCTTTTCCCCTCAGCTCACCTGGTTAGAGAGGTCTGATGTCAATAATAACTGTATCCTCAGCTCTAAGCCTAACATCACCCACCACATCAATTTAAAATAAAGTGGTCAGGGGGTTGAGGAGAGTCGGGAGGCAGGGCTGCTCATGTGAATGTCTAAACCTCGGACTGAAATTGGACAAAATCTAATTCCTCAAAGTCAGATTAACACATCCAGGTGTGCATTTCACATATTCTGGCTTCCTCCCACAGTCTGAAGATCGTGGTGAGGTCAAACGCAGACTCTCAGTTGACCACATGTCATTCAAATAGTCTTTTATTCCTCAAAAAGATATATATATGGATAACATTGAAGGAAGAGAGTGAGTTGGAGGAAGTGTAATGGTGGGCGAATCATGTACAGCAGTTGTCTCAGTAGCACAGTAACCATGGAAACATCAGGCTATGATCAAGACCCTGTCCAGCCAGAATATCAGGGGACGTTTCTGTGCAGCGTCACCGTTGACATGTGGGAGCCTCTCTGACCATTAGCTTGTCTGTCACCTCCTTTCCTTTCCCTCTCTAACACAGAATTTCTCCCTCTGCTTCCTTCTTTCTTTCTCCATGATAAACCTGTTGATCGTCATCCTCCTCTTTCCTTCTTCATCTTCTACTCTTGCCACATCCTCTTCCTCTTCCTGTGGATCTCTCTTTTCCTTTTTACGTCCAGCCTTCTACAGCGCTGCCCCGCTCACCTCGGCTGGCATCATTCCCATCATGCAGTCGCTGTGCCCAGATGGACAGAGGGATGAATTTGGCTTCCTGCAGTACAAGAACTCCACGTGAGAAGACTTCTGTTTCTTTCATCGTTCTCTTAAATTGTGGTAGCACTGAGATAAAAATGTGGTCAGGGAGCTTTGTGGGGAAAAATGCAGCAATTAGTAACACTTAATATAACAATTAAGAAATATCCACCTTCCTTTTTATTCACAAAACATGAAAATAAGCTTGAAATTGTGATTTTGTCTCATCCCCAGTGAAAACCTTATGCTGTAGACATTATGATGAAAGATGTTGTGTCTTGATATGAAAAGTAAAGCCAATAAGTTAGTGCCTGAAACCTGCATCCTAATTTGCGGCCATGTGAGGGCAGCACCAGAAACATTTGCTTTGCTGATACAATCCAAACTTTAATATCCATGTCGTCGTTTCGTATCAAGGTTAAAATGAATGGAACACAGATGTTGTTGGTCCAGGAGCTTATGAATACTTTGCTAGTGTCTGGTACCATATTTTACCAATAAACTACAATAGACCTCCTCCTCTTCCTCAACTAAAGGTAGGGTTGGAGATCCTGGAAAAACAGCAGGCTACATTTTGAAAGTCCTTTTCTTCCGACTTCCTTCCAGAGCACAGGAACAGAAACACAACATGACCACTGAGTTGAACACTGTGTTGACGTGTCTGTTGAAGGAAACTGCTTCTGTCTTTGTGGAGTAATTTAAATGTGTCTCTCAGGGTGACCCAGCTGCTGGAGAGGATCAGCGAAGTCGTCGAACAGAACCGACTCTTCACTTCTGACCGACCCGGTCTGGGTCAGGAGTTGGAGATGTTGCAGAAACACCTGGAGACTCTCAGCTCCACGCCTTTGCCGACAGACTACCACTTCAACAGCAGCCAAGGTCTTAACACGCAGCCACACTTTGATGTGATATTCGTTTATCTTCCAGGTTTCTGTTATCGCTCAGTTAACTCAGTTGACTGTACAAAGAAGGAACCTTGCAAATGAGTTATTTGCAAGTCATTCAGTCAAATATACGCATGGAGCGTCAACTTCTCGAAAAGTGCAAGCCAGTGAACCTCTGGTCACTTGTTGCTAAGGGGAAGCTAAGGGGAAGCTTTGTTCGATATTGCTTGAAAACCTTCACATTCTCTTTTGTTCCCGTGGGTCCTTGAAATCCTTGAAAGTGTGTGAATGTAAAAAAATAAATTCAAGGCCCTTTAGCGTTTTTAAAGAACGCCGAGTCTATCGCCGACGACACGTTTGCACTAACACGTGTTGCATTACCGTAATTACTGCGGTATCTGAAAACCGCAGTGAATTCAGATATTCAAACTGTCAACAATCACTTTTATGGTTAAAATAACCAACAAAGGTATTTTCATCATCTGAATAAAATACAAGTTACCAAACAATATTTTATATTTCAACGTGAACACATAAAGTGGTACCTAAGGAGCAGTGGGGGTTGGGTGGCTTGCTCAGGGGCACCCCAGCCCTTGACCTGTCCCAGAATTTGACCTAATTCCCTTCCACTATATTGAATCTATATCCTCTTTTAGATAATTAATGAAACATTGTGGTTCTCTCACTTTCTTTCTTTTCCACTCCTGCTGGTATTTTTAACAAACTCCGCCCTCCAAGCTGGCTGAGTAAGCAGCGCTGTGCATTGATCCACGCTGCAGTTTGAAGCCACGCTGTCGAGCATACAGATGAAAGTCGGCAGGGAGACGGTCCAGAAAGAGAGAGATGCCATGTCAGTCATGTGATCACATTTTGGCTTCGGTCAGCATGACATGCCACTGCGTCACATGATCCAAGAAGAGTTTTAGTAGCTGAGGGTCTTGTGATGTTAGAACCAGCAGATTCAAGCCAGAATGATTCCATCCCTGATCCCTGAAGCCAGACAGGGAAGAGGATTTTGATTTCTACACTTAGATATATATACTAAGTTATATGTACACCAAAATATGTAACCACACTTTTTACATATGTACTCTTTAGTTTAAGATATGATAATCCTTTATTAATCCCATTGTTACAGAAGGAAAATATTGACAATGAAGTTAAACAAATGCAACAAAATACCCACTATAGACGTTATATAATCAAAATATGTACAGTACAGCATGAACTTCATAAGTTTTTGTTAGGTTGCCACAGAGATGGATAAATGACGTGATTATTTAAATGTTATTATTATTATTCTTACAGTTTGTAGATGTAAACAAGGAGAATATTAGAATATGAATATGTAGTTTGTTGTATGAGTTGTAAGAAGCAGTTGTTTGTTTCTTAACAGGAAATCTACTTCAAGGACAAGAAAAGCCTTTGTTGTCACAAATGTAAAAGATCAAGACATTGATCAGAGACAAAGATAAAAACTGATAATATTGGTGTTTATTAGTACCAATTACAATAAAATAACAACAAAAAACAGCGTAGATTTTAGCCTGTTTAACCTCACGACCTCTGAATAACCTCATATATCCTCTCCTCCTGCAGTCAGTTAGTAAAGCAAAGACAGGTTACTGGATGATGGTTATCTTCATCAGCAGCTTCCACAAAAAACAATAAAGAAAAAAAGAAACAGCACAGACCGCAGCATGTGAAGCAGAGACACATGAGCGCAGGTGCACAAATGTTCAAGCTCTCATGTGGCCAACCAAAGTATCTTCAAGTGACATAAAGTGATGTTGTTATAAAAAGAGAAGAAAAACAGTGCAGTTTGTTCTGCTGCATGTGCACGGGTGGAGAGGGATGTTAAAAATAGACTTATTAAACATTTTCTCCATATGCTGCGTCTGTGGACGTACTTTAACCAAGAAGCAGAGAGAGAAAGGAGATAATCCCTGCCCGAAATGGACTTAATCTAAACCAATTCTGGATTGTCTGTAATCTGTACCCTTCCTGTCACTTCATTTCTAAGTTTCAGATCTTCTTTAATGCAGCACCATGTCTGTTTTGTAAATGAGCGTTCCCATTTAGAGTCAATTAGATCGTCCGCTCCTTTAGGGGTCACCACAGCAGATCATCTGCCTCCATCGTCCTCTCCCTTGTGTCCTCTTCTGTGACACCAACTGGGTGGGGATACCTTGCTCAAGGGCAAAGACTTCCTGTGGCTTCCTAATCAGCATCCACGGCAGGGATCTATGTGATAATGTGAACGAGAACAGAGCTTTATAACATTTTATAATAAGGTACACGTATTCACTATATTAACTAGGACATGAACGCGTTGTTGTGTGAATAACTGTCAGTTATGTAGAATAAGGTGTTAATACGTGCTTGATAATTACTAATAAAGGGCTAGTATGCTACTTCTATGCATGTGTTCCTGAATATAAAGTGTTACCAAAGTTTTAAATCATTTGATATGATTTAATATGATCATGTTAAATGTTTATTATAAGTTATAGAAACCAGTTCATTATAGTTCTAAACTTTAAAGACCTGAAGACTGTGTTTGTTTGTTATAGTTGTGTGTGTGTGCGTGTGTGTGTGTGTGTGTGTTGGTCTGGACTCAGGCTTCACACTGGCCAGTTTACTGAAGAGTCAGTCGGCGTTCCATCAGTTCCTGGTGAAGAACCTGTCCTTGTCCGACGCCGCCTCCACGTCACTGCTCAGCATTCCCATCAACGTCAAAGAGGTTCGTCGCTCGCTCTGTTTTCACTTCAGCTCAACTCGTTCACAGAATTCATGTTCACATGTACAACTGTACAATTGTTTTAAAGTTGTTAAATATCGACGTCTCTCGATATATTACACAGTGAACAGTCCGTGTGTTTCTGTGGATCGCAGCAGGGCTTCTGACAGGTGTCACTCAGCTGATAATGCACAGGTGTAAATAATCACATGACGTGTGATCAGTGACACCTGTGAAGAGCATTCGATCAAAACAACAACCAGATGATTGACTCGTCATTCCTTTTACAGTGGGTTATAATCTGGTATATAATCTCGTGTGTGTGTGTCCTGTAGGTGCACAGACTTATCTTTGGTACGTCTCTTCGAGCTGTTGGAGGGACTCAGAGTTGGCTTCAGGCGGCAAAAGACGTCAGACACAAACCTGGAGACACAGTTCTTCATCTGGAAGTACGTTCACTCACTCACACACACACACACACACTCTGGTTTCAATAACTTCAGAGGACCTAGATTACCTGTCTTCACCTTCAAAAGTAATCCTTTATTTTCTGGGGAAAAACATATTTGACGTGAAAAGGACGGAGAGAAATAACTATTTTTGATTGATTGATTGATTAGGAGTTTGAGACCCCTGGTGTAGGAACTAACTCATTACACTTCCTGAGTAAATGAATGAGCCATGAGCAGCAATGACCGTCATTCAGTGAATTACTCACACCTGTGACCTGACATAATGGCTGCTAACGTCACAAATATCAGCGTAACTATGACGACACCATGGAGGACTTATGTATCCATGTCTCTATAACCATTCCTTTATTTGTAAAATGAGAAGAAGTCAAACTTGTGGCTTGTTGCTGAGTCAGCGTTGACTGCTCGTCACATTTTGTGCAAGAGCAGCAACATTCAAACTCACATTTGGTCCCTGGAAGCTTTCTGGTGAATGGGCTGAAAGATTTATTCTTACAGCATTTTAAATTTAGCACGGAACATTTTTGGACAGAGAACGACGATGAGATCATTAAGCATTAGTCGAGACAGGTGCGGGTATATAAACAGCTGGTGCTGATCCACACTTCTGCACCAAGAGTGCTGGGGCTCAGCTTTCCATATATTCCCTTATGTAATCAGCTAAGTTTACTTTACTGACTTTACAGGCACTTATTTCATTATAACCAGACTCAAAAGACAAGATGCTCAGGTGTGATCAAGTATCTACTGGACCACCAACAGAACCTGATGCCAGTTCTATGAAGTGTTGTTCCATTTGAAGGAAAATAGGCAATAAACCTCATTATGGCACCAGTCAAATCTTGCAGATTCATCTGGGTGATGTTGCTTCTGGCTGCCACAGGTGTGAACAAGGCAGATTTAATGCTGTCCACTTGTGATCAGATGTTTGAGTACTGTACCTACATGAAAAACAGGTCTGACAAACTCCCCACCAGAAACACACTTGACACCTAACACCACAGATATTAATGAGCCAGTTTACAGAGCGCTGCGCTTTCTTTGTGGGTGCTGTCTGCAGGGAGAGGCATCTCCAAGGTGCTGTCGCTGCTGCTTATGCTGGGTCCTAACTTTACACCTCACATTAGAAATAATGATCAGAATCAGAATCACAATAGTTTTATTACCACGAAGGAGATTAGTTCTGTTACAAATTAAAAATTAAAAAAGAAATTAAGATTAAAATTAATTAAAAAATAGCACAAAGGCTGTTTATCAGTGTTTGTACAGAAGATGAATGTCAGCACTTTAACATCATACTGTACACAAACACAGAGCTGGGTTAGCTACAGTCCAGCTCTCTGCCTCGCTTGGTTTGGTTTCAGGCACGTCGTTTTCCATTACTCCAAAGTACCTCCTCAACGTGGGCGGGGCCACCATAGCACGGCTGCACGCAAGATTTTACAAATGTCCTTTGCTAAAACGCATGTTTGCAGGATTTTTAAGTCTTTTTAACGGATCTTCAGTTCGGCATTGTTCGCTCACGACTCCTCCAGTGACGCCACTTGCTGATCACTCCATGACCGTCACGTTTTAGTAATGTTTGGTTTTTGCTCACTTGCTCGCTTGGAACCTCGTCAGAGTGGGTACTTAAAAAAAACACCAGGTACCGTCACTGATGGAAAAGCAAAAAAAAACGAGTAGAGTCAAGTTGAGGCGAGTCGTGCCAGAACTGTAAAATGGAAAAGCTCCATATCAGCAGGTACCTGCAGCCTCACAGCTCAGCCTCTCTACATCAGTTACTGTGGCAGAGTTTTCCTGCATGTCTTTGCTTCGAGGGGTTAACGGACAAAGACATCCCAGTTATCTAGCGACCCACAGGCAGAGGAGTGTAGCAGCAGGTGCATGCTAAGGCTTCTGCTAAGATTGATTGTAAACATCAGCACATGCAGTAAAGTTTGGTTCGTTTTTTGGCACCTTTCCCTTCCGGTGATACATACCAAGCACAGTGGTGCGACTCCTAAAGGGTGGAGCTACAAATCCTTTACAGAGAAGAATGACTTACATGCAACAGTAGGAAAAACCTTTCTCTCACGCAGCTTTGTCCTGTGACCACATGACAAGAACGCTGGATGTCTCTTTATTTACTGTGTCACATTCTTCTTTATGTATAATTTATTGGCAGGCTACTCTGTGTCGCGCTGGTTTAATGTTACGCTCTTTACGCAGACACAATCTCAAACAGCAGAGCACAGAATCATTAGGGGCACAAGAATTATTAACAGTACAAAAAGCATGTTTTATTCTATGCATGTCACACATATTTGTGTCTTAAAGTCTTAGTCCACATGTTGATGCTTACTAAAGGCTGCACAAGTCTTTTGGAAGGGAAGGATGTACTGTATGTGCCACCAGAAACGTAATTTGAAGCATTTATATTTGTATTTAAATGGCTAAACTTGAATATTTGCAGTGAAATAAATGAATTTGAATCACATCATTTGAATTTGTATTGTTTAATTTGAATCATTGCATTGGAAAAATTCTGTATGATTTCACATTCAGTTCTCACAATTCAATTTCAATTTACTGTGACAGACATCCGGGTATTTGTAAAGGAAGAGCAATCGAGCGCAGATACACAGGCCTCCTCTTTGGCCAATCAGCGCCGTCCTGTGCCGTATTTTTAATGCAGTTTTTTAATGTAGTTTTAAATTCAAATATAAATGATTCAAATTCAGTTTCTGGTGGCATAAGGATGGGCTGCGATATTCAGCTACAACGTGCAACTTTACCAATAAATGTTCTTTTAATAACTAAATTCTTCATACTGTACCTTTAATAGAGTCTTCATAGTGGTGGCTGTTGTTTAAAAGCACTTTAAGACTCAGTCAGTGGCGAAGTTTAGTGTTTGGTAAGATTGTTTAGAAAGTTACTGCTACGACTTGTTTTCATCGCGTTCTCTTTTTTCTGGCTGATGTCGTTCAGACTCTGATTCATCAGGCCACACTGTGGTGCAGCGCTCAGTTTTACTGTCTGACATTTGAGTTGTCAAAGAGGGAAAAGGTGAAACCGAGGAACATGAATAAATGATAACGCTGTCATGTTCACTGGTGTCACGACACCAAGTCCGTCAGCGTTCACGCTTCTCTCTGTGTCTCTGAACAGAGTCTCTGATGATCGGATCTAAATCTGATTAACTGTACTTATCTGTATCTTTAACCCTTTAACACCTGGGACTCAAAATTTTTTTTTTGCTTATTTTAATCATAAAAAAGGGCCAGAAAATGTCCTGTGAGTTGCTTTTGTCAGTTTTTCCCAGAATAACTTTGGATATCAGTTATTTCCAATTTACTGCATGTTAAAACAGCGTATTAACAATTTGAAAAACACTGTAGTTGTACGAGAAAATTAGAAATTTTAACTATATAAAACATTTTTATCAATGTGCAAAAAAAAGAAATGCAAACTATGTAATAAGCAGACGCCTCAGTAGGGCTGGATAGTAATGGATTACTTACTTTTGAAGTGAATATTTGCTTCATGTAACAAAGGAATCGTTTTGGTTTGTCACCAAAACAAGACGTTTGAAAACTGACTCTTGTGACATTTTATGGACCAAACGATTAATAGAGGAAGTCAATAGAGTCAATAGAGGAAATAATCGGGTTCCAATCGTTTGTGATGCACCGCAGCGCCGCTTCACAGTGTGATGGACAGACTTCAAAGTCCCTGAGGTCTGCAGACAGAAGTCAAAGCAAACAGAGAATAGTCCACTAAACTTAGAGGACAATAAGACAATAGGGAAATGTTCTCAATTTGATGAAATGAAAATAACCAAGAGGTATTCATTAATCCTCAGAGCTTATTTTAACCCAAACAAACATTTAAATGTGGGTGTCCACTCCACCACTCACAGAAAACACACAAATATCAACGCTGTCAAAACAAGATCATGCATTCAACAAACACACCGACGTTTCCTTTCGTTATCGGCCCACGTGTCACTGTATCGCTTCACGACTGTAAGCTGCAGTGAATCCACTCACAGTGACACCTGATCGTTCTTGGCACAGAGACACACGAGTGGAAACGCTCTGATGAACCCGCGTGAACGCCGCGTCCTCTGTCCACACACAAACTCAGTGGCTTTACTGAAGCCGGGTGATCAGTGAGTGTGTGTGTGTGTGTGTGTGTGTGTGTGTGTGTGTGTTTCCTTGTGCTTTAACCTCAGGAGAAGCTGCTGAGCGATGGTCACGGCGTGGATGGAGGTCTGCTGTACAAAGCTTTACAGGATCCAACAACAGCTGCTCACAGACACACTCTGCTCACACTGATGTCCCAGACTTTAGGCCTCTCTGAGGCCACGGGAGACCAGGGAGACCAGGGAGACCAGGGAGACCAGCAGGTGCTGAAGGAGGCTGAGGTATGCTGATTCTCACCACACTTTGACCTCCCTATCTTATCTTTTATATTTTAAACGTCCTGACAATAGTTCTGGGAGTCACCATATATGTTCATTATTGTTATTATTTAGGATTATAAATTGTTTCTTTATTTGTCCATTTTGAGAACATTACCTTCAGTGTCATGTAATACAATCAAGAAATCTATTTATCTCACGACCAACAAACAACACACAGGAAGTGGCTCAGTATAATCTCTGTGTGTTCTTGTATGGACAGGGAATCCTCCTGACCGGATCCACGCTGGAGAGCCTCACCTGTGGGGAGGGTGGAGCCTCTGAGCTCAGTCACATCCTCCTGGTGCCTGAGAAGCAGCAGCCGGCGCTGCAGCTCTATCGCAGTGCGCTTTGCAGCGGCGGTGAGGGTCAAAGGTCAGAGCGCTTCCGACAGCTGAGCCTCGAGCTGCGAGAACAGATCAACGCGCGGAGCGTCGCCGAGAAGGTACGGCAGAACCACGAGTCCTACTGTCCATGTGACATCTGCCCATGCTCGACCACAAGGTGCAAGTCTTTTCTCGTCCAGTGGTGGCGTACACCTTCTTTAATGACCTTATATCCACTTAGATGTTACTCGTTAAATTAAAGTCTGGGTCCATTGGATGAGAGATCAGATCTCAGTGGAGCAGTCTTTGGAACACACTGTGTTTGTTCACCATGTCTCTTCTCCCCACCTCACCCCTCCAGCTTCACCTGGATCGACCCAGCTCTCGGGTTCCCCTCTCTCAGTCCCAGCTCGGGGCTTTGCTGAAGGACCTGGCCGATGTGGAGAGGCTTCTCAAAGACGTGGACCTTCTGTCCGGGCTGGCGAGTCTGCTCCCCAAAGGTGCCTGCACTGGCCGCTCCGCAACCTCCACCACAAACATGACCTGGCCCCTCAATGCCACCACCTGGGGCCCTAATGCCACTGACGTCCCCAGAGAGGAGGTGGAGAAGGGACCCGAGGGGCCCGGGAGAGCTAAAGGAGAGAAAGACAAGCAGGAAACAGAGAATCCTCATTCTCAGTTCTCAGCGTTTGTTCAGCTGTGGGCAGGACTGCAGCCCATTCTCTGTGGGAACAACAGGTGAGTATATTTACAATTTAAAGGATAATTCCAGCTAATTACAACATGACGTGATGTAGTTAGATAGGATCATTCCAACCATGTGTGACAGAAATGGAGTAAACTGTGACCTTCTCTCAGGATCATCGAGCCAGAGGCTTTGAAGCAGGGAAACATGAGTTCTTTGGGATTCACCAGCAAAGAGCAGAGGAATCTGGGATTACTGGTTCACCTGATGACGACAAATCCCAAGATCCTCTACTCCCCCATTGGCTCTCAGGTGGATAAAGTGATTCAGAAGGCGAGTACATGATTCTAATGCACCCGTTTCACTTCCTGTGTGAGTATAAACGAGAAGATTACACAGCTTATTTCTCAAAGCTTTATCTTTATTCCAAGATCTCTGTCAAAGATAAACAAAGACCCTTTTAGACGTGCTATCAACATCTGTCCAGGACATACTGTGTGTCCTGAGTCTGTGGTCAGGATGAATTTAAAGTCCTCAGCTGTAATTTAATGTTACAGCGGCGTGAGTAGTGTATTCATTCATTCACCCACACACACACACACAGTAGACACATCTGTACAGACAGAATGAATTGTGATTACTGTTCTCATTAAATATGTAGTAATTAGGGATAGATGATGAAAATAGATACTTTGATGTGATTATTAATTAAAACTAATGATTTCCATGTTTGCACCTTTAACACTTTTTTATTGCTGAATCTGACTGTGCAGCACAATCATGTTTGTTAACACACAGACCATTGGCAGTGGCTACTGTGTGTGTGTAGATCTCTCATCTGTGCATGTGGGCTAAAGGTAATCAAGAGTGCAGTGTGTGAGAGAGAGGAAGAGGAAGGAAGGGAAGGTGTGGTGAGAGAGTGAAGAGAGAGATCTAATGAAATGTTGTGCTCGTAGGCAAATGAGACTTTTGCATTCGTTGGGAACGTGACGCACTACACCTGGGTGTGGCTGAACATCTCCGCTCAGCTCAGGACTTTTCTGGAGGAGGGTCGGCTGCACAGACACATGGTGTGGCTGCAACAGGTACACTTACCTACCAGTGATTTATAAGTCCTTTATTTAACCGCGTTCTTTTCCTTTGGTCTGTGTGCTGGATACTGCAGGAGTAGCACGCATTGACGATTCTCTAGAGTCAGGAAATCTGTCTTTGCCTTCACTCCACACGCCAAAAATATTCACATTTTAGAAGATTACAAGAGAACTAATAAAAAAAAACAACACTCAAACGAAGTGATGATCAAATACTTGGCAAATAATTGAATCAATCATGTTTTTAATGACAGTGTTTACATCTGTTTGTGGTGTTCCTCCGTCCGTCCATCTGTCCGTCCGTCCATCTGTCTGTCCGTCCGCAGCTGTCCTCTGAGCTGCAGCAACACCCCGAGCTGCTGAACAACACGGACAGCGAGCTGATGCAGAGTCTGATCGAGGGAAACTACAGTCTCCCAAACACGTCCACTCTGCTGGAGCAGCTGGACACCATCGACAACGCCGCCTGCGGCTGGACACGCTTCATGTCAAAGGTTTTGTTACAATTGTGATTTCAATATGACAAACAGCAACAACACACAATCACACGTGTGTAGAAGTTGTGTCACTGAATACCTGATCCTGATTCTTGATTTGTTAATGTTTTCAATTGATGTGTTTACTTCCACATTCTTTCACTAACAGTGTTTAAAGCAAAATGAATGTCCACTGTGTTAATCAGTGCAGTCCACATCAACCCGTCTCTGCTGTGGGACATTTTAGGTCAGTGTGGACGTGTTCAAGGGCTTTCCCGATGAGGACAGCATCGTCAACTACACCCTGAACCAGGCGTACCAGGACAACGTGTCTGTGTTTGCCAGTGAGTGTCTCACTCTGTGCCACCAGAACTCTGAGGCTGCCGTGATTCCACTTTATGCTCTTTTATTCCTTTCAGGTGTGATTTTCCAGACGAACAAAGACGGCTCCCTGCCGCCACACGTTCTCTACAAGATCAGACAAAACTCCAGTTTCACGGAGAAAACCAATGAAATCAGACGGGCTTACTGGCGTCCGGGGCCAAACACTGGCGGGAAATTCTACTTCCTTTATGGTTTTGTGTGGATCCAGGGTAAGAGGCTGATGTGTTGTAGTGGCACGTGGACTTTTTAAAGAACCATAACCGATTTTCAAACGGTTTGGTTCGTTATAAACGTCAGAGATGTAGTTATTATGATACTGAATAATTATAACCATGGGCTTCAAATGCAATGAATACATACACACACAAGGTATTTATGTTACTGGTACTGTATACTTTTATACTTTTAATAGGAATATTAATAATAAAATCCAATCATTTTAATTATTACTTGTGTAAAGTAAACATGTAATAATTCAAATGATTTTAATAGGAATATTGCTAATATAATCCAATCATTTAAATTATTACCTGTGTAAAGTAAACATGTAATAATTCAAATGATTTTAATAGGAATATTCCTAATATAATCCAATAATTTAAATGATTACTTGTTTAAAGTAAACATGTAATAATTCAAATGATTTTAATAGGAATATTCCTGATATAATCCAATAATTTAAATTATTACCTGTGTAAAGTAAACATGTAATTCAAATGATTTTAATAGGAATATTCCTAATATAATCCAATAATTTAAATGATTACTTGTTTAAAGTAAACATGTAATAATTCAAATGATTTTAATAGGAATATTCCTAATATAATCCAATAATTTAAATTATTACTTGTGTAAAGTCAACATGTAATAATTCAAATGATTTTAATAGGAATATTCCTAATATAATCCAATAATTTAAATTATTACCTGTGTAAAGTAAACATGCAATAATTCAAATGATTTTAATAGGAATATTCCTAATATAATCCAATCATTTAAATTATTACTTGTGTAAAGTCAACCTGCAATAATTCAAATGATTTTAATAGGAATATTCCTAATATAATCCAATCATTTAAATTATTACTTGTGTAAAGTCAACATGTAATAATTCAAATGATTTTAATAGGAATATTCCTAATATAATCCAATCATTGCTTTAACATAAACACCTTGTGTCTCTCTGTCTTTGCCACAGATATGATAGAGCGAGCCATCATCAACACGTTTGTCGGCCATGATGTGGTGGAGCCCGGTAACTACGTCCAAATGTTCCCTTACCCGTGTTACACCCGAGACGAGTAAGAGCTGCGCTTTGTCAGGTTTTGTGATGATCGTGCTCTTGTTTTTGTGCTCAGAATTTAAAGTGCTGTGGGGTTTTTTTTCTTCCAGTTTTCTGTTTGTGATTGAGCACATGATGCCTCTGTGCATGGTGATCTCCTGGGTGTACTCAGTAGCCATGATGATTCAGCACATTGTGGCGGAGAAGGAGCACCGACTCAAAGAGGTAAAACCAACAGTGGAAATGATCTCGGACCACGGTTTTCAATTCCTGTTTTTGTGCAATATGTCACAAAAACAACACTTTCTGTTCCTGTTTTAAAGTAAGAGACGTTACAGTTCCCTGAATCCATTTTTTCCTATTTAATATTTGCCTAAGTCTTTGTAGAACATAGTTCAGGTTCACAGTTCTGAGATCTGTTGTACGCTTGGCTCGCATCACCAGCTGCACATTCTTCTTTAAAATAATAAAAAAGCGCTAATAAACACTCACTTTACTAAATAAATAAAGCCCTGTAGTATTGTGTCCAGTGTGTGTGCCTTGTCATTATGCAGCAGTTTCAAATACTTTTCTCAAGGTAAATTGTTAATGTTTGAATGACAAATGGACATAAATACACCTTTTGAGGTAAATAATTGTACTTTCTTTCAGTTTTTTTTACCACAGTGTATGTACTGCAGTGTTGCCAGGGCAGTCACCTACTGTAGATGATAAACTATATGGACAAAAGTATACAGACGCGTGATTATTACACCAACTCCACCCCTTTTGTCCACGAAGTGTATTTTTCATAAACCCACTGAAAACAAATAGAACACAGAAGCTCCACATTGTGACATGTAACCATCACGCCGCGTTGTCAGGTGATGAAGATGATGGGTCTGAACAACGCGGTCCACTGGGTGGCTTGGTTCATCACGGGCTTCGTCCAGCTGTCCATCTCTGTCACCGCTCTGACGGCCATCTTGAAGTACGGCAGAGTGTTGCTCCACAGCAACCCCTTCATCATCTGGCTCTTCCTCACCATCTACGCCGTGGCCACCATCATGTTCTGGTGAGAATGAAACCCCCCTCTCCTGAGGCTAACTCCGCCCCAATGCCTGATTTTGAAAAATGCCAAGAAGATGGACTGTGAGCTGAGGGAGGGAGGGAGGGAGGGTATTCAGAGCAGGGGGCGTGGTCTGATAGTGAAATCTTCACAGAGTCCAAATGTTTAGATTGTGCACTGATGAAAACAAGGTCAGTCGTTCTGAAATGAGTAATGTGTCAGTAAATAATAACAATAATAACAACAATGTCTGTTTTCCAGTTTTTTGGTGTCAGTCATCTACTCCAAGGCCAAACTGGCTTCCGCCTGTGGTGGAATCATCTACTTCCTCAGCTACGTGCCGTACATGTACGTGGCCATTCGGGAGGAGGTGGCCCATGATAAGATCACTGCCTTTGAGAAGTGCATAGCTGTAAGACCTTTTCTTTCCTTTTTTTCCACTAATAATCTGGATTACTGTCATGTGACGTTCACCCGTCTGCTGCAGTCTCTGATGTCCACCACTGCCTTTGGCCTCGGATCCAAGTACTTTGCCCTGTACGAGGTGGCAGGTGTGGGCATCCAGTGGAGGACCATCAGCCAGTCCCCAGTAGAAGGCGACGACTTCAACCTGGGGTTGTCCATGATGATGCTCATCATTGATGCCAGTGTGTATGGTGTGCTCACCTGGTACATAGAGGCCGTGCATCCAGGTAGGAAATCATCATCGCACTTCTATGTGTGTGTGGGTGGGTGTGTGTACTCCGTGTTTTGTGTCTCTTACAGGCATGTATGGGCTGCCCCGCCCGTGGTACTTCCCCCTGCAGCGGTCTTATTGGTCAGGGAGCGGGCGCGTGGAGACCTGGGACTGGCCGTGGTGTGGGGGCGGGGCTGCCAGGCTCAGTGTGATGGAGGAGGATCAGGCTTGTGCGATGGACCAGAGGAGATCAGGTGTGGAACACCTTAGCTTCTCCTACTGTACATACACATTAGGTGTCCTTTGTTAAGTGATTATGTGATTGACACCTCACTTAACTTATGTCATGTTATTACACATGTGTATATATACACATACACATATACATATACTGTATACCCATAAGATCCATCCGTTCTTGGTTCTTATTATTAGTATAATTATACATGAGTAATATTTATTCATTATTGTAATGAAGGTTATGTGAGAGAAAAGTGAAATAGAGCAACATTTGTGTGGCACTCATTTTCTCCCCGTCTCGTTGTGACCCAGAGGAGATGCGGGGCATCGAGGAGGAGCCGAGTCACCTGCCGTTGGTCGTGTGTATAGACAAACTCACCAAGGTCTACAAGACTGGCAGCAAACTGGCCCTGAACAAACTGAGCCTCAACCTGCACGAAAACCAGGTGGTCTCCTTCCTGGGACACAACGGTGCTGGCAAGACCACAACCATGTGAGAGGAGCAGTTTGTGAATGTGTGAGATTTAGAGTCAACAGAACTCCTCTACATCACCTGACTGCCTGTGTGGCATTCCCATAGGTCCATCCTGACCGGCCTGTTCCCGCCCACCTCTGGCTCAGCCACCATCTACGGCCATGACATCCGCACAGAGATGGAGCGCATTCGCCAGAACCTGGGCATGTGTCCACAACACAACGTCCTCTTTGACAAGCTGAGCGTCGAGGAGCATCTGTGGTTCTACTCCAGGCTCAAGGGCATGGCTGAAGAAGACATACGCAAGGAGATGGACAAGTGAGTGCACGTTCACTGCACACAATACTTCCACTGAACTTACATTGTGTTACTGTTAGTCTAAAGAAGAGGAGGGGTTGAATGCAGACAAGGTATTTCCCCTGCGGGACTCATTTATTTATTTATTTATTTATATGGTTCTTCTGCACACGTTCCACATTTCTTGCTCTCAGGATTTGAACCATAAATAATAGAAGTCAGTACACAGACAAAAGGACAACAAACAGTGAAGAAGACTTGGTGATAGCTACAGTTTGAAGTGAATGCACTTCAACAGTACTAATACTAACAAACTCAGCAGAGTCACTTCATTGCTAGTACTAGACAAACCCTGAGGTCTCTTAAACAACTCAAACATGATGTCATACTTCACTGGGAACTGCACGAGCCTGCGTTACTCTTACGTATTTGGTGTATTTTTAATGAATAATTAAATAAAACAAACAAGAAAACAGGATGTTGAGACTTTTCCCAGATTTAAGAGTAGAGGAGGATAAGTTTCTGGGCTGCATCTTTCTTTCTTTCATTCATTCATTCATTCATTCATTCATTCATTCATTCATTGCTTTGCTGTCTGTGTACATGTACGTAGGATGATTGTTGACCTGGAGTTATCAAACAAGCGTCACAGCTTGGTGCAGACTCTGTCCGGCGGCATGAAGAGGAAGCTGTCGGTGGCCATCGCCTTCGTCGGCGGCTCCAGGGCCGTGATCCTGGACGAGCCCACAGCGGGGGTCGACCCGTACGCGCGCAGGGCCATCTGGGACCTCATCCTCAAATACAAACAGGGTGAGCGAGGACATCCTTACATTATAAACGTCTCATTTAAGACGTCCGCGTTGCCGTTGGTCTGACGTGTGTTCAACTGTAACGACTCGTGCGCGCGACAGGTCGCACCATTCTGCTGTCCACCCACCACATGGACGAAGCAGACCTGCTGGGAGATCGCATCGCCATCATCTCGCACGGGAAGCTCAAGTGCTGTGGCTCGCCGCTCTTCCTGAAGAGCACCTACGGAGACGGATACAAACTGACGCTGGTGAAGAAGCAGAGCGACGGCCAAGGTACGCGCACCTGTCCTGCACATCGGCATCCGCAGATTATGTGGATTATGGGGGCTGGATTACAAAACTATGATGCCAGAATTCTAGTTTATTTTCAGAGTTGAGACAGAACATGTAATATAATGAGCACATTTAAAAGAATGATCATCACACAAAAATGTGCTTTTTAAAGGCAAGCTATAAAAACTATTATTCCTTATAAAGGCCCGAGCATGAATGCTAAGGACTGAAACGGATCCTGGCACGAATTTGTGCATGGAAACGCTATATCGCTATAATCTGTCAGATTATTATTATTATTCTGTGTCATCGCGTCATCAGGGGATTAACGTGCATAAAAAACTCTTGAAACTTGAGGTCTGGTTATATATTCTACTTTTCAGCTACTTTCAGCTGATTTTTTTTCACCTACATCTGACCTAATGATTGATATCAAATGCTAATTCATTTCTAAAGATCTTAACCCGATAAATTCCAGGTTTTTGTCACAACTGTAAATATGAATTATTTTAAAGATACGACATGCAAAATATTATTGAATAATTATTATATGATAAGTCCATGATTTATTATGACTTATTATTATGATTAATTTTTTTCACAATTGCCAAATATGGCCAAAATGAATCAGGGCGAGAGTAAAACTGATCACTTCCAAGGCAAAAGGCCAGATTTGACACCCAGATGTAATAAAATGCACGTATTATGCTTTAATGGAGGTGAGGTTTCAATGGCACATTTTTTGCACTCAGCGGCACGAGTGTAACACTTGTTTGTCCACAACAGCCAAAATGCTGAAAAAACAATGCTGTTTGTTTGTAAACAGTCCCAGCTGCGTGTATTTGCTTCATTTCTTTAAATATTTAGCATTTCATGTCAACAACAACACTGATCTTGTTCTGTTGAACGGGAATAATAGCTGCATTGTTCCTTGCCATGTGAACATTTGCCTTGACTGATTTAAAAGTGAACGTGTGAATAAATTGGACACAAAAATAACGTTAAAAGCTGGTAATAGTTCATACGTCATCACCTGGATGATTTGATTCTGAGGAAACAGTGGTTTTGAAGCAAATGTAAAGATGTTAATCCTCAGTGAATAAGTGATACAGTCATGAAGAGCTTATCCTTCAGACAGACAGACAGACAGGCTGTCTCACCCTGTGTTGTCTTGTCCCCCACACTGTGTGTGTGTGTGTGTGTGTGTCCTCAGGTCAGGGCAGCCAGCTTCAGCCGTCTTCGTGTCTGTCTCCGTCCTCCTCGCTGTCTCCCTGCTCCGAGGCGCGGGTCACGCAGTTCATCCGCCAGTTTGTAGCGTCCTGTCTGCTGGTGTCGGACTCCAACACGGAGCTGTCCTACGTGCTGCCGTCAGAGGCCGTGAAGAAGGGCTGCTTCGAGAGGCTCTTTCAGGTACAGAGGCACAAACACTGTTTTGTTTTTCAATGAGTGCCTGTCTGTGGTGTCGGAACAGGAGGAGTCTGTGAGACTCGGCCTGTAGTTATTATTATTATTATTATTATTATTATTATTTTTATTATTAATAATAAATTAAATTAAATTAAATTAAATTAAATTAAATTAAACATACACGACAAACATTAGATTAGGACATTATTTTTCCTTTGCTTATTTCTTGTCATTTTTTTCTACCACTGACATTTGATGAAATAAAATCTCTGGTAATGTAAATGAGAGCGTTTTTATATTAGCTGTGATTTCTATGACGTCTCTCTCAGGCTTTAGAGCAGAGCTTGGACACTCTGGCACTCACCAGTTTTGGGGTGATGGACACCACCTTAGAAGAAGTCTTCCTCAAAGTGTCTGAGGAGGACCAGTCTCTGGAAAACAGCGACGCTGGTGAGACCTCTCCTCTTCATCGTTCATTCATAAAAGTCTTTTCGGTCTTTCTTTGACTCCAGTCTGAGATAAAAACCTGGTTCCTCCTCCGTCTCTGTGCAGACATGAAGGGTTCCCCGGGGAGCAGCTCAGCTGGGAAGTCCTCAGTGGGTTCAGGAGGACTCGGGGTGACACAGGGTGAGACCGGACCGTCAGTGGAGAGCCAGAAGCCAGAGGTGGAGCTGAGTAATCTCGTGAAGTGTTCTCAGCTGACCCAGAGTCAGACCTCGCTGAAATCCTCCTCGTCTGTTGGGTCAGTGCGGGGGGACGAAGGGGGACTCTACGCGGACTTCTACGGGGACTACTGTCCCCTCTTTGACAACGGTCAGGAGTGTGACTCTGCCAGCCTCAGGGGTCAGTCCATGTTCACACTGCAGGTCACACGGAATCTGCTCGTTTATTATATTATAATGTTTATTATTATGATGATGATGATTATTGTTATTGTCATTATTATTATTATTATTATTATTATTAATATTTGCATTTCATGCATATTGTGCATTCAGTTTCACTGAGTGTAAAATAATATAAAAACTTCCACTTATCAAGTTTTTTTATCCTTTGAAATTCACTTTTATACAAAACTAGAAACATTCGTCGTATGAAAATCAGAATAAGAAAAACGGCACTCTTCACTGTGAGCGTCCACACACACACACACACACACACACACACAGCAGTATTTTCAGCCTCTTGTTTCCTTCGTGTCCAGGAGACGCAGAGAACCCCTCGTCCCCGGAGCCGGAGGTCCTGGAGGGGCAGGGCAGCTTCAAACTGGACGGTTGGTGGTTGAAGCTGAGTCAGTTTCACGGCCTCATAGTGAAGCGGTTCCACTGTGCCAAGAGGAACACCAAGGGCCTCTTCTCTCAGATCCTCCTGCCTGCCTTCTTCGTCTGCGTGGCCATGACTGTCGCACTATCTGTGCCTGAGATCGGTGAGAGGAGTGGAACAGGAAGTCACCCACGCATTAAAGCACTGGGTCACAGCTGCAGTGCTGATGTAGACTGTGATGAATCACTTTCACTATGAATCAAACTCTAATTACAGTCGTTGTTGCTGTAATTAAAAGCAGCGAGACCTGCGCTCTCAGGGAGACGGATGCAATCGCAGAGATGTAGAGCAACGACTGAGTCATGCTTCAAACTGTGCTTACAGTGATAGAGCATCAATGCTGTCGGCACAGTAGTAGAAGAGTTATTCAGAGGTTCTAAATCATGTGACTTATTAAAATACTCTTCTTCTCTAAAGGAACCTCTTCATCTCTGAAATCCTCGGCCGTATTGACATCATTATTTTGTCTGTGTGAATGAATTAAAACTGAATTTTGGTTTGTGGCCAAAACAAGACATTTAAGAACAAGCACTCGATAAATCGAGAAAATAATCTGCAGATTAATCGTTGATGAAAATACTCCCTGTTCTTATTCTTATTCTTAATAGCAAAGCAAGGAACACAGGAAACCAAGAACTTTAACAAAATAAGACATACACAACCCTCTGTACAATAAGACATGTAAAGTAAACACAGTGTAAGCTGCGTCAGTGTTGTTATCCAGGTCTGAATGTTTGCTTTGTCTTACAGGAGATTTGCCCCCGCTGATCTTGTCTCCATCTCAGTATCATAACTACACCCAGCCCAGGGGCAACTTCATTCCCTACGCCAATGAAGACAGACCACAGTACAGGTGACATGACACTTGTCTCCCTGGATCCAGGATCTGGGTGATGTATTAACTTTGGATCATTGTTTGCATCACAGAGGTTTTAAGACGAGCTCATAGAACAAGTCCTCTATCAGCCACTCACTGGTAGCAACTTCCTGTCTGCAGCGATCAATCTGAATGTTTTTGTCATGGTCAGGTGATCGCTCAAGTACGTTGCCATTAAATGTAGGTAAGACTCTAAGCACGGATTCTTGAGTGTCACAAAAACAGAGTCATATTTTCCGTATATTATAAACAACTGTAGAAATAACATCTCATCGTAACAGATGTGGGTGAATGTGTCCGTTACGTCTAAGTATTCTGGATCCAGTGGATCCGAACGGAAACCTTTCAGCGCTCTGAGTAAGTGTGGACTGAAGGAGCTCGTCTCTGTGCTCAGGTCCAAGTTGTCCCCAGACGCCAATCCACAGACGATCATCAACACCCTGCGTCTGCCGTCGGGTGTGGGAGCGACCTGCGTCCTCAAAACCCCCTTCAACAGCACCCTGGACCAACTGGCCCAGACCCTCAACCCCAGCGCCAACAACTCCAAGACCCTGGCCGCACGCTACTTTGACTCCATGTGTCTGGACTCCTTCACGCAGGGCGTCCCGCTGTCCAACTTTGTGCCCCCGCCTCCTTCACCGGCGCCCTCGGACGACCCAGACCCTCGCTTCGAGGACGGGCCGTGGAACTTCACCGTCGCACCTCCAACCACCGTCCACGGTGAGTCCGTCTCATGTTGAACTCCGATGAAAAGACAACTGTAACATTTATTTCAATCAAACTTTATTCATACAGCACTTTTCATACAAAGTGCTTCACAGGATAAAAACAACCAGTAACCATCTGAGCCGACATGAGGGAGTTAGGAAAGGAAGTGAGGAATCGAGGGAAAACACTGCAGACTGAAATACTAATGATCGAAACAGTGAAATGTAACAGATAAAATAAAATTGACTAAATCAGTAAATCATTCTGTGAAACCATGAAAAAACCATGGAATTACAAACATTCACCCTAAATGACGTCAATATAAATCAAAAATCAATATTTCTGTCAAGCTTAAAGCTATAAAGCTATATATTTTTATGCTATATCCCAATATATACGATATATCAGAATACACTGTAAAAATAAACACTTATACACTGCAAGTAACTTATGACGTTACATGATCTTAAAATACAGTTATTACCGTTTTTAATGTTAAATTAAGGATATTATTTACGCGCGGTACAAACAATAAAATTGACTATAAATATGGTCAAATTCTGCTGTAACACAAAGAAATAGGCTTAAATTTAACAAGTGTTATTAATGTAAATGTGTGAAATACACACATTTATAATATGACACATACTTGATATTACAATACGACGATTGTAGACACCATGGATTTATTCCCCGGCTTTAAACGTGAGTAACCTTTAATAACTCTGTATGTTTTCTCAGAGCCTGTGACCTCTCCTCCCACCCTCCCCCTCTCCATCCACGAGCCGGTGCGCTGCACCTGCTCCATGCAGGGCACGGGCTTCTCCTGCCCCAGCGGGGTCGGGGGGCGGCCCCCGCTCATGAAGGTGGTGACGGGCGACATCCTGGTGGACGTCACGGGCCGCAACGTCTCCGAGTATCTGCTGTTCACGTCCGACAGACTGCGGCTGCACAGGTAACGGAGAGGGTGTTTTAGCTTTCACGCGCCGCATCAAGAACGACTGAAGCAGGAGACGAGACGACAACGAGCAAGAAAAGTGTCTCAAGTGTTTCATGTGAACATACGCCACATAAACGCTTTCTTACCCAAAGTCTTACCTTCATCACCGACTCTGCTCTCGACAGATACGGTGGTCTCACGGTGGGAAACATCCAGAAGTCCATCCCAGCGTCGTTTGGGAGAAATATACCACCAATGGTTCGCAAGATAGCCGTCCGCAGATCAGCTCAGGTACGACCTCTGAACTCACGCACACACACACACACACACAGACGCACACACAGACAGCTTCTGACAGAGCAACATCTGGCGTTCAGGTTCTGTACAACAACAAAGGTTACCACAGCATGCCCACGTATCTCAACGTCCTCAACAACGCCATCCTGCGCTCCAACCTGCCGGCGTCCAAGGGAAACCCTGCGGCCTACGGTAACCACAGAGAACATGTCTATATATAATAATAATATATATATTTATTATTATAAAGGTTAAGAGTGTGAATGTTTACGACTGTGCACATGTGCTGTGCAGGTATCACGCTGACAAACCACCCAATGAATCGGACGAGCGCCAGTTTGTCTCTGGACTACTTGTGAGTACCGGCGTCGTGAATGTAACGTGACATCGTAACATTTTAACACACGTCAAAGTTATTTTAAATGAAAGGTAAGAACTGTATTTTCAGCATTCACTACAGTAAACATTAGATATTTATATATATATATATATATATATATATAAGATGGAGAGAGATGTTATTTAGAGGCTTTATCTTTAACGCATGACAGAAATCACATGAATGAAGTGACGGGCGTCGGATTCTGTTTCTAGTCTGTGGTTGTGAATTATAATGGAGGTGATGTCACCACAGACAGTATATGAACGGTGGAAGTGGTCATAGCCACCAGGGGGTGCTACCACTGTTTGTGAGACAAACTCTTTAGGAAAATGAGATTAATCGACTCAGTAAACACTAGTTTCAGTTTTCTTTTTAAAATACAATCTCGATTTCGATGCACATTTTGAGAATTATGTTCCCATTTAGAGGGACAAAGACGATAAAGGACGACATGAGTGGACACCTGTGCGGTTGATAGCTGATAACTTGCCTGGTTACAGGTGACACCTTTAAATGTACAGTTTGAATTGCAAGTCAAGGTTCATTTTGCCACAGGAAGACTATTTTTACTTTTTATACATGGTTTATGAATGTTACAGAAAGTCTGAATGGTGTATAGCTGTTCCCTCCTCTCTCTCCCCCCCTCCTCTCCTCTCTCTCTCCAGGCTGCAGGGAACAGACGTGGTGATCGCCATCTTCATCATCGTTGCCATGTCCTTTGTTCCAGCCAGCTTTGTGGTTTTCTTGGTGGCAGAGAAATCCACCAAAGCCAAACACCTGCAGTTTGTGAGCGGCTGTGACCCGGTCATCTACTGGCTGGCTAACTACATATGGGACATGGTGAGCCGGGTTGTAGATGGGGTGCGACAGGCAGGAAATGCCGTCTGTGTGTGTGTCTGAACACGTTGTTCTCCTCAGCTGAATTACCTGGTTCCTGCCACGTGCTGCGTCATTATCCTGTTTGTGTTCGACCTGCCCGCCTACACCTCGCCCACGAACTTCCCCGCCGTGCTCTCCTTGTTTCTTCTTTACGGGTAAGACAAACACTTTGTTCTTCTTCTCTTGTTGATACACAGTGTCATATTGAAATGTATGGTCATGACTCCCGTCCTCCAGGTGGTCCATCACTCCCATCATGTACCCAGCATCCTTCTGGTTCGAGGTTCCCAGCACAGCGTACGTGTTCCTCATCGTCATCAACCTCTTCATAGGCATCACGGCAACGGTCGCCACCTTCCTCCTGCAGCTGTTTGAACACGATAAGGTCAGTTTGACACATGACCACGTGTGGTAGACATGTATGCATCTGTGTTATATGTGATATTTGATTTATATATATATATATTTATATCATATTTATATTTATATTTATATTTGATATTTGATTTATATATATATATTTATATCATATTTATATTTGATATTTGATATATATATATATCATATTTATATTTATATTTATATTTGATATTTGATTTATATATATATATTTATATCATATTTATATTTGATATTTGATATATATATATATAATATTTATATTTAATATTTGATATATATATCATATTTATATTTGATATTTGATATGAACCTCTGCTCAATAATCTATTTCCTCCTGCAGGATCTGAAGAGAGTCAACAGCTACATGAAATCCTGTTTCCTCATCTTCCCCAACTACAACCTGGGTCATGGTCTGATGGAGATGGCCTACAACGAGTACATCAACGAGTACTACGCTAAGATAGGTGAGTACTCGTCACTGACGACGTCCCGTACTTTACCACACACACACACACACACACACACACTCCCTGTATGTTTTTTGACACGTAGAACAATGACACAGAACAATGACACATAGAACAATGAGGAGACATAGAACAATGACACATAGAACAATGACACATAGAACAATGACACATAGAACAATGACACATAGAACAATGACACATAGAACAATGAGGAGACGAGAACAATGACACATAGAGCAATGACACAGAACAATGACATGACACATAGAACAATGAGGAGACATAGAACAATGACACATAGAACAATGACACGAGAACAATGACACATAGAACAATGACACATAGAACAATGAGGAGACGAGAACAATGACACATAGAGCAATGACACAGAACAATGACACATAGAACAATGACACAGAACAATGACACATAGAACACATAGAACAATGAGGAGACATAGAACAATGAGGAGACGAGAACAATGACACATAGAACAATGACACAGAACAATGACACGTGAGAACAATGACACATAGAACAATGAACAATGACATAGAACAATGACACATAGAACAATGAGGAGACATAGAACAATGAGGAGACGTAGAACAATGACACATAGAGCAATGACACAGAACAATGACACGTAGAACAATGACACATAGAACAATGACACATAGAACATAAAAACAGGCTGCTGGTAACATCCTGTGCTGTGTGTGCAGCGCATGGCCAAGAGGAAAGGAACTGGTCACCTAACTGAAAGGTCACTGGTTCAATCCTAGGACAGGCCAAGGGCTGGAGTGCCCCTGAGCAAGGCACCCACTTCACTATCACTAATTGGTGTGTGTGCCAGAATTACTAATTCTAAAATAATATTAATAACAAGTTTCTCTGTCATAGAGAATAATAAAACAAGTCTTTTATTAGTCACACGGTAACTCATGGTAAAATATCACAATTCTGTGATGATTTTATTTTGCAAGACAATCGTGTAACTCTGCGTCCCGACGTCGATCTGACTGGAGAACATAAACTCACCCTAAAATGTGCAGGACTTAGAGTTGTTTGTTCTAATGAATTTCATCGAATGGGGGGCCACAGTTTGACACCTCTGCTGTAAATGGATGAAGGGTTACGGTTTGTTGTATCGTTAGCTGTAAGTTTATTTCTTCATTTTTCTAACTCGTGTCACTTTGTGCTTCCAGGCCAGTTTGACAAGATGAAGTCACCGTTCGAGTGGGACATTGTGACTCGAAGTCTCGTTGCCATGACAATAGAGGGCTTCGTTGGCTTCCTCATCACCATCCTTTGCCAGTACAACTTCCTCAGGAAACCCTCGTGAGTGTTGTGTGTGTCAGTGGCCGTCCTCTCTACTGCGGCCATTTTACACACGTCTAATTTAGTTTGTGTCGTAAGATTCTAGGTGTCTGTCTGTAACTGCAAGTTGTAATGTCATTTATTTGCAATACACGCAAAAATAAATCTCGGAAGAAGATAATAAATAATCTGTTACAGTTTTGCAAGTGGAATGTTTTTTCTGTTTGTCACTGGAAATCTTTTCCTTTGTACGCACATCTGTTACATAAAGGTTTCAATCAGAGATTTTAGGGTTTTAGTGCTTTTTGAGTTGTGGAAATGCTGTTTGTGTTGACCGTCCAGGAGAGTGCCGGTCAGCTGCCAGCCGATCGACGACGACGACGTAGACGTGGCCTGTGAGAGGAGGAGAGTGCTGCGAGGAGACGCCGACAACGACATGCTGAAGATTGAGAACCTGACAAAGGTGCAAAACAGTCAAAGGGGCTTTTATTTACAATCAAAGTGAACTGACAACAAAGTGACGCTCCCGTTTGTCCCTCAGGTGTATAAATCCAGGAAGATGGGTCGTATCCTGGCGGTGGACCGGCTCTGTCTGGGCGTCCAGCCCGGAGAGTGTTTTGGACTGCTGGGGGTGAACGGAGCCGGGAAGACCACCACGTTCAAGATGCTGACAGGAGATGAGTGCACCACGGGGGGGGAGGCTTTCATTAACGGCAGCAGGTCAGTTTGTGGGATTTTAGTTGTGTCGGGAATATTTAGTCACAAGGTTTTAGACATTGTCTTGGATTGTTTTCAGTCTTTTTAACTGATTTGCAGTTATTGATTTGATTCCTGTGACGACGCAGAGCAGGCACTAAAGCACGTATCGGACGGTATCGGATTCCGATCCAGTGATTTTGTCCAGTATCGGACTGATACCAATATTGACCGATACCGATTTCCATCCCTACATGAACAGACTAATGATAACCCGCCCCCTGCATATTCTCAGATAGTGGTTCTTATAGAAATGTAATTGTATTAAAGTGACAACAAAGATCTCAACACCTGGTTTGTGTGTGTGTGTGTGTGTGTGCGCGTGTGTGCGTGCGTGCAGTATCCTGAGGGACCTGTTACACGTGCAGCAGAGTATTGGCTACTGTCCACAGTTTGACGCCCTTTTTGACGACCTGACCGCCAGGGAACACCTGGAGCTCTACACTCGCCTCCGTGGCATTCCCTGGAAAGACCAGGAGAGGGTAGGCTGCCCCCCACACACACACACACACACACACACACACATACACACACGTCACAGATGTGCGGGAAACCAAAATGATTCAGGGGAGAGAAAACACAACAGCTGTCAGTAATAATGCGTTTCACATTTTACTTCAGTTGCTCTTTAAAATCAATTATTTAGATGAAATAAATCAAAGTGAGCACCAAGTTGTTAAAAGTAAGGATCTCTATAAACATCAGTGCTAATGGCCAGAAGATGAATGTATTTTTAGCAAATGGTGCATACAAAGAAGAAATGAGAGCATTCACTCATGTCATCACTGATGCCTGGTGAGAGCAGGAGTGGATTTAAACCTGGATGTATTAGAATGAGACTCCAGTAGTCTTTAACATGTTTTAACATGAACTGTGCTGCACGTGTTACCCTTTTTGCCCTGTAGGTGGTGCAGTGGGCACTGGAGAAGTTGGAGTTGTCCAAGTACGCAGACAAGCCCGCCGGCACGTACAGTGGAGGAAACAAACGCAAGCTCTCCACGGCCATTGCCCTGATTGGATATCCTTCACTCATCTTCCTGGTAAGAGGTTTGAGGGGAGGCCCCGCCCACCCTCCGACCCTTCCCTCCTCCATGTAAAGCTTGATTCTTTTTGTGTGGTGCTGTTTCAGCAGCATTACCTACATTACATTACATGAACCCCGCTGATCTGAGAAAGACACACAAACTGAGGTCAAGGTCTACTTCAGCACCATGGACAGTGACACAGAGCTGACACCTAGTTCATGTGCACAGTCCGTGTTGGGTCTGCGTGTATGGACGTATATCAGGGCCTTTAAATTCAACCCTGGGGCCGCCTCTGGTTGAAAGAAGTAGATTTAGATTTAGTGACAGATTATTCTCAGATTATTCTCACGTGCAACTTTATTCTTACCGATGTTTCCTGGTGTTTCCAGGACGAGCCGACCACCGGGATGGACCCCAAAGCTCGCAGGTTCCTCTGGAATTTAATCCTGGACATCATCAAGACCGGCCGCTCAGTGGTGCTGACATCACACAGGTGAGACCACAGTCCACAGTGTGTTCATTATACACTGTTCATACACAGTATGTGTTGTTGTTGTTGTTGTTGTTGTTGTTGACCGTGTTCTCTCTGCAGCATGGAGGAGTGTGAGGCTCTGTGCACCAGACTGGGCATCATGGTGAATGGCAGGTTCAAATGCCTGGGCAGCATCCAACACCTGAAGAACAGGTGAGGAGGAAGAAAACAATCATTTGTAGATTTCATTTGTGATCTTTTAAACTCTGTCCCCCTCAAAAGTTAGTAAAATGATATTAATATTTGCAAGAATGTGCAACAAACTCAAGATGATATTGTTTTCTCACAGTATAGTGTAACTGTAATTTAGTTTAAAGCTGTTATTATTTTGCTTCTACCAAGAATATTGACAGTATTTAAGTTAATAACGTTAATAACGTGACACAAAGTATCCCTGACCGTGTTCAAGTCTACAGCACAGGCACAGCTTACATAGAAAAACACGCAGACACAGAAAAAGATGAGAATAAAAACAATGAAACATAACATTTGCATGAGCTCATGTATGAAACACCAGAGAGAAGAAGTGGGTTTTTAAGGGAGGATTTAAAAGTCTCCAGGTCCTGGTTCTCATATAGAGAGGAGCCTGCAGGTCCAGAGTCTGGGGGCGGTCGCGGCAGCAGTTGGTCAGAGGACCTTAAGACCTCAAAAACAATGAATACAACTGATCAGACTCTGTTTAGACTGTTGACATTTACACTGTAACGAGTATAAACCAGCGTCTGCACTGCTGTCATCTGGTGTTCCAGGTTTGGAGACGGTTACATGATCACAGTGAGGACCAAGAGCAGCTCCACAGTGAAGGAGGTGGTTCGATTCTTCAACAGAAACTTCCCTGAGGCCGTGCTCAAGGTACAACAACTGTCCGTCAACACCGCGAGATTCATCCGCTTTGTTACCGCTACAGAAGAACAGAAAATAATAACAGAGATTCACAGCCTACAGTCAAATACATGCGATATAATATGTAAAAGAAGAAAGATCATATACAATAATATATGTACCTCTGTGTAAACAGTATAAATATGAAGAATACAAAAGAAAATGGTGGAGCAGAAGTTGTGTGGCCTTGCTCCTCATAAGCTGAACTTAAATTATATATAAACTGAGCATTTAATGTTAATTAAAGGCATTAAAATGATTCAAGTTTAACTTGATTATTTTATATTACTTTGATCAAACAGATATAATAAGATTATGATTCTGCATTAAATTAATAGAATTAAGAACATGGCTTCGCTGATTATATAAAAATATAAATATATTAATATAAAAATTTAATTTTTAGGAACATTTGAAGCTGATTCTTGCTTCATACATAGAAGTGAAAGTGCGTTATATTATATTTCTGAGTGAGATCTTCTGTGTGTGGTCTTGTCTGCAGGAGCGTCACCACACCAAGATCCAGTACCAGCTGAAGTCAGAGTGGCTCTCTCTGGCTCAGGTGTTCAGTAAGATGGAGCAGGTGGTGGAGGTCCTGGGTATCGAAGACTACTCAGTCAGTCAGACCACACTGGACAACGTGAGTCCGTGATCCCGTTTAGAACCTGGTTTTATTGTCCCTCCCGATTCATCCTGAATCCTCAAATTCTGTCCCACAGGTATTCGTCAACTTCGCAAAGAAGCAGAGCGACAACTTGGAGCAGCAGGAGGTGCTGCCCCCCGGTGGCGCTCAGTCGCCCCTGCAGCACATCTTCAGCCTGCTGAAGTCTCGACCGGCAAACACGGAGCTCAATGCTCTGATCAGCGAAGCGCCGGAGGAGCTGGAGAGCGACGATGACGAAGGACTAATCAGCTTCGAAGAAGAAAGGGTGAGTCAGTCACATAAAAGTAAACAACAACAATACTTTATTTTCATTATTTCTCTCAAAGTCAACACTTTTTTATGGCGATCAAAGCCATAAATGAAAGTGGTTTAATATTTCGTCCACAACGACACATTTAAACGTCATTTCATTTAAAAGTCGGGGAAAATATTATATGGTTTTCAAAAGATGAGGAGAGAGAGAGAGAGAGAGAGATAGAACAAGGTTAATGACATATAATGAAGTCATATTCATACTTCAACGATAAGCTTTATCAAAAAGGAAGGTTTTAAGTCTAACTTCAAATGCAGAGAGAGGCTGGGAGCTGGTTCCACAGGAGAGGAGGAGCCTGGTAACTGAAGGCTCCGCCTCCCATGCTGCTCTTTTAGAACCACAAGTAAACCTGCATGTGAGACTAAAGTGATGTGTTGGGATGATCAGGGCAAACTGGGCGGGGCTGATCCAGAAGTAAACATCAAGAGTCCTGTGTTGGATCCACATCATCATACCAGCAGGTTTTCTCAAGCATGAATCACATGATTTTTCTTTACTTTATATTTGAAACATTTTCCACGAACAATAGCGAGGACTCCAACAGGACGACATCATTCTGTGTTTTATCCAAACCAATCCAATCCAACTTTATTTATAAAAACAACAACAGCTGAAACAAAGTGCTGTACAACAGAGATAAATAAAATGTAAGAAATGACATCATAGGTCTAGACAACAAACAGTAAAACCAATAAAATATTGCGGGAAGTATTAACAAAAACACAAATGAAAAGGTCCTACAATAAAACTATAAGATAAAGATAAAAAACAATGTCTCATACTGGGTTGAAAGCCAAAGAGTAAAAATGGGTTTTAAGACAGACCATCTTGGAATCCCACGTCGGGGTTGATGAGGTTTCTCCAAGTCACCCATGACTTAGGAAAGTCCGAGTTCCGACTACAAGTGGAATGCACCAACGTTACATCGACGTGTCCACGTCTACAGGCGAGTGCAGGAGGAAGTAGTCGTGTTCACTGGCATTGAAGACACAAACGACTGCATGAATGACATTCTGCAGGGACCATGTGACCGTGTGACCATGTGTGTGTGTGTGTGTTTGGCAGGTGCAGCTCTCCTTCAACACAGACACTCTCTGTTGAAAACGAGCCACTGACGGTGCAGGGAGACGAGGGGAGGAGCAGAGAGGGCGACGTCCTGGGAGGAGAGAACGCAGCTGCTCACTTCACCCCGGCGAGGACCAACACTCTCTGCACGATGGAACATGGGACCACTAGTTCAGTATTTTCCCCCCCGACTCTTAACTCCCAGCCGAGGAAGCTCGGGTCAGATCACAGGAAGTGCATGGAGAGACGAAATGGCGGCCAACACTTGGTTCTAACACCTGACCCTGGAACGTTTCCATGTTCACTGTTTCCTAACGTGTGTGTCGCCCGACGGCTGATGGGAACAGCAGGTAAACCGCACCCTGAACATGTGACCATGGTGAAATGTTCAAATTGAAAACACTGCAGGTCACTCTGCGTCTGCCCGGCGCCTCCAGAGCGTCCTGTGATGACGTTGATTCCCGGTGGTGTTGTGTAATAGTCTATTTTTCTGTGGCAAGAAGAACGATTTATTTTGGATATGGACGCAGCTGAAGACTGAGGCATGCGATTTATTTTGCGATATCAGAGGGTTTCCGGGAGGGAGCGTGAGCTGGGGACCTGTGTGTGTGTGTGTGTCCGGATGGTGCCTCTCTCTTCTAACACCTTGTTTTGACGCTGTACATTTCGGTCTCTTTCTACTGAATGCTCTTTCTTTTGTTTGTGCTTTGAACATATCTCGATGTTGTGTAACGCAGACCGTGTATTATAATAGTTACGCACCTCTGAAGGTAATCGGCATTGTGACTGCACTACATCACTGTGATACTCAGAGACGCGTGTTATTCTCTGCAGAACTTTTCAGTTTGGACTCACACTTAGAGATTCTCTGACGTCACTCTGTCACATCAACGCTTTGGTGAGTTTGTTTTTCCTTTTCTTTTTTCTCTGAGAATGTAAACTGTAGGGAAATTGGATGCTTAAATATTTAAATGATTGTACAATAAAATGAACTTCATTAATACATATTTATGACCACACCACTGATCTCTGTGCGTCTAAACCTCAGCGGGACTTTTGGAGCGTTGACTATTAAATCATTTAAGTTTCCAATGAAATAAAAGAATCAGAGATCAGTCGAATGCAAAACTAATTTCAATGTGTTTATGGACTCAAACAATGAAGAGGTAACTCCCGTCACCAGCAACCACTGGAGTTATAAATATCTTTTTTCTATACTTAACATGGATGTATGACTGTATTCTGTGTGTTGTTTGGACACAAATGACCTTTAGCTTTGGAGCTCATGTATGATTAAACATGTTGTTTATGAACTCTGCTCTGTGTTGCCCATATTTCTGTCAAAAACAATCAGAAAAGGTGTTTTTTTTTTTACATGTGACAGACACAGTAACGTCGTTCTTTATTTCATTTCCACAGGAGTTAAAATGTGTAATTTCATAGAAGTTACGGCAGAATAATATTAAAAACACTATTAAAAAAAAATCCATTAATTTCGCATGATGTATATATATATATATATCTAAAAACACATTAAAAGCAGCGTGAAGGCTCAGTCTTCCTCTGCATCATCAAAGGCCACACCTGTCGCCTGCACCTTCCTGTAAACAGCAGATCAACGTTTGTGGTGATGATTTATTTTCCACGAGTTATGTGGCTGCTTTTTAACAAGATTCTTTTTGTACTTTTTAGTTCCGGGGTTGATGAGTGAAGCTCCTGGAGGTCGTTTCTTCACGGTCACTGAAGGAGCCGAGCTCTGCTGCTGCCGGGGCTCAAACTCTGAAATGGAAAAAGTGCCTGTTACTCATAGTACGTCTCTCTCTCTCTCTGAAAAAAATACATACAGTATACAGTGTATGTATATATATATGTAATTTTCTTAGTTAAATAGTGGATTGACTACAGCCTTAAAGATGTGCGTACCTGTGGGACGCCTCTGGGGATTTTTCACTGGACTGTTGGTCGAGGTTTTAACTGCAAGGAAACATAAAACACGTTTAAATCACCAAATCCCAACGTGTTTGTCAAACAAGTGGAATAAGAGAATACGCTACGTGTCGTGTTCAGCTGAGTGAGGTCGTCCGCCATCCTGAACAGCAGCTCCCTCACTTCCTCTGCAGCCTGCGGACGCTCCAGCCTGGTCAGATCCACACTCTGGTCACCTGACCTCACCCGGAGCTCCGCCTTGCAATCCTGGACCACAACAGAGACATCCCCACTCCCACAGGCTGATCTGAGGGACACACAGAGGGGATGAGCTACACTGGAGCCACTAAATTCTAGTACAGTCTCATAAATAATTCACAATTCTAACTTTTTAATAAACAAATATATACAGTCTCTATACTAGTCTCTAGTCTGGTACAATTTAAAAAGTAAAAATAACACAAAGTAGATTGTAATGTATTCTTACCTGAGCTTTAGAATGTAATCCTCTGTAGATCGAAGGGCAAACTTCTGTCTCTACACAAACAAACGTATTTGCAGAGTGAGTCAGCAGCACATTCACATGGAAGAAAAGAAATGAAATAAATGAATAAAAAGGCGTCAAAGGTGAAACTTACGAACTGATTCAGGGTATCGTCTGTGAACTCTGTGCTCCAAACATCAGCTGCATCTGTCAGACTACACACACAGTTACATTCAGTCACACACTGTTTACATTTACTGTATACAAGTAAACAGTGTGTGAGTAAACCCTAGTACATACTCAGTGCAGCTGTGATCCAAACTGCATTCAAATATTCGCCATTTTTACTTTTGTCTAGTCTTTATACACATATACTTAAATGGTGGCATCACAACTGATGGTTGTATTACTGATAAGGAGGTATTCTTTGATTCGGCATAAATACTACACGCAACAATCATGTATTTACTGGTTTAATTCAGTGTTGGTGAAGGGTAGCTGTTATTGTTTTCATTGAGGTCTGGTTTCACTCATTTCAGGAGTGCAGATTATTAGATTATCTTTAAATAATAACGTTTACTCACCATATTGAGAATGTCCCCCCTTTTCTGTGTGTATAACAAAGAAACTTGGACTGACTCTTCAAATCTGTGACAGTGCAGTACGACGTTTGCTTCACGTCCATAGCTCTTCAGTTCGGAGCGGCGTCACAACCAGGAAGTGCAACACCAGCAGATAAATAAATGCCTCCTTCTTCCTCGGTGGCACTTGAACAAACATGACACAGCACTGCCCTCTAGTGGACTGGCGTAGAAGTATAAGTATATATAAGTAAGTCACACAAATCTAAATAACTAGAATATAGTTAGCTGAATACTGCATGTCATTGTGTCCTGATATGACCAGCCACGGCAAAAGTAGCAACGAGTTGAAGTTTTTAAAAGGGTCTTAAAACCATACTTTGTATTTGAATTAGGGTTGTTTCATTGACGTGAATAGCGGACTAGCGGACTTCATGCTAACGCGTTAGCATGTAAGCTAGCGGGCTTTATGCTAATGCATTAGCATTGAAGATAGCTGACTTTCTCCAGAGTTTATACACAAGCGGATGGATTATTTAGGACCTAAGAATAACTGGACACCTTCTGAGATGACGACATGACGCCAGCGATGGAAATAAAGCACCTTCTATCTTCTGATGGGGTGAGTTTTCATTAACGTCGTTCATCTACGTTACCTTAGTGTTCAGTCAGAGTCACATACAGGGATTAAAACATGTTTTTTCATGCTAGACATTGTCTTTTAATAATCCAATGTACGTTTCAATCTGTTATTAATATGTATAATAAACCAATGTGAATGTGTGAATGACACAGCTCTGTGTATGAAGTATTGACTGTGATGCTAATGATTTAGCAAATCTCTGAGCGAACCACCAACACGGAGCTACTTAAATGTATTTTATTTTATTTGATATTAGAAATATGTATCTATCTTTGATCCTTCTAACTCTTTAAGTACCTTAATTACCGTTCTTCTTCTTTTTCATTTTCACAATAATTTACTACAATAACATGAAGAAAAAATACCATTACAGCCGGTGTCTGTCTGATAATAATATCGCTCAATGTTGCCTCGATGGCTCATAGAACAGTCATAAAAGACTTGAAGAATATTTACAACATAATAACACAGTGTAAACAAACAATTAACAAATTAAAGTACATACTGTAAATGTGTGCAAACATTATGATGCAAATGATTAGAAGAATAATGATAAGTAATTGCTTTAGACAAATTTTATTAGATTTTTTTTTATGGGTAATCTGATCATGATTTGTTGGATTAAAAACCCAACAAATTGGATTACATTAGAGAAGCAAAGACCAACTTGTAGTCAGTGATTTTAGATGAAAGAGTAGGTGTAATGAAGGACTCCACCTCTCAGCAGAGAGCAGAAATTTGAGTAGTTTCCTGGCAGGATTATTTCTTCGCAGTTTCCCAAGAAGTCATCATAGACGACGTCATCGTCAAAAACCTCAAGAGTCAGGATGTCACCCTCCTTGGCGTTGGGGTAGGAGAACTCCTCATCCCACGCTGGGTTCATGTCATTTGCTTGAACAGATGTGTCACCAACACTCTCCATGTTGGAGTACACCTTGACGAAGCCGTCTGTGGTTCCAAACCAGTCAAAGGGAAGAAACTCTGCGTACAGGTCATACACCTTCAACTCGCCTTCAGCCACAGTCAGACTGCACAGGAGCAACATGAGGATGGGAAGACTGGATGCCATGGTTTCACTGAAGGCTGTGGAGGAGAAACCATGCTTTCAATTGGGTATGTGGATCTATGACACTCTAGGCCAGAGGTCACAAACACATGTGTGGCCCTTCAATCAATTTCATGTGGCCCACCACAAACCATCTCACCATCAACCTTGCCTCTCTTACTTTATCTCCTGAGCTGTCACTCCATTATGCTCATTTATGATACAGACGTTCTTTTTTGACTAAAATAAGAGTACTAACTTTTAGGGGGAAACAATGTCTAAACATCTTCAAACAAAAAAGTCTGGTGGATTAAAAAGTGACAAAGTTGCAGCGGAGCATAAATGAAAAAGGTAAAACACAACTCCACACTGAGCTAAAGAACAGTAACAGAAGTGAAATGGTTACCTGCTGTTTTGATGACTTTTCTCTCAGTGTCTCTGTCGTTTAGTGTGTGTTAAAGGCCAGTGGAGTTAATATCTGCTTCACCTGACCCTCCCACATCACTCAACCTGCAAGCCTTCTCTCTCTGTTTGTGTGTGTGTGTGTTTGCGCTCTGTTTACAGCCTTTACACATCAGGCTGCTCCTGGCCAAACTGGGGGCCTTAGTAAATCTTGTTATGAGGGCCCCCTGAGGGTCTGATCCCACCCAAACTCCATGGACGCTCACTTTCTTATGTCTATTTTAGGGCTGTAAAGTCCTGGTCGACTGGTCAAATTCTGATAAGTTGATAAGTTTTTGCCGTGTTAATTTCATACAGTCTATGGTTAATTTGATTTCATCTGGAGGAATGTACCAAGTATTAATGGGGGTGTTTTCAGAATCAGAATTGGCATATTTCAATGTTTTAGTCTATTAATCCTTGATTCGTTTTATAACTGAATACGCGATCTATTTGTGTCCCACCTGCAAAGCTGAACTCCTATGTTCAGTCTCGCTCTGTACGAGGACATGCACAGAGCCAAATAATCTAAATATTCCTCAACAATTGATATCACGCTGATATCGATGTAGTATAGTATAGTATGTAGTATATTTTTGGAAGGCTATGATATTGCACAGATGCACGGGATGCAAAACACTTTCAGAGCCATCAATTTCAGGGCTTCAATCGACCAAGAATTTCTTGATTACAACCCTAGTCTATATAGCATTTTTGGAAGAAATAATAGGACAATAGAAAACAATGCTATTACAACCTATGAGTGCTATTGTTGTTGTTGTTATTATTAGTTAATGTGCAATCCAAAGAAAACATGCTATTTTTGGATCAAACAGACTCATATTTCAAAACCTGCATTCAAATTTAGTTTGTTTGGACTGTTCTTCCTCCCACTTCCTTGTTACCTTTTACAAGTTTGCACACACTTACACTATGTACTGTCATTTGTTAATTGTTTGTTTACACTGTGTTTTACCTTTTTCTTATTTTTGACATTGTGTACATAAATGAACTGTACAGGTGTGTAGTGTGTTTTTATTTATCTTTGCCTCTGTTAATATCTTTGGGGACAACAGATGGAAACATTGTTGAAATGTCAAGTCGATTTACAACCAATTCTTATTTACAATGACGACCTGGCCAAGAGGCAGCGTAGAAACAGGGCAGACAAACAACAACAAGGGAAACATCAACAACAAAACAATATTAATCCATTCACAGCAATTACATGTAAGAAGTGAAACAGGAGAAATGTTGAGTGCACATGCAACAGTCGTGCACTGTTGCCTCGATGGCTCATAGAGCAGTCATAAAAGACTTGAGGAATATTTACAAAATAACAAACAATGTTAAAACACAGTGTGTTAACAAACAATTAACAAATGAACGTGTGTGCAAACTTGTAAAAGGTAACAAGGAAGTGGGAGGAAGAACAGTCCAAACAAACTAAATTGGAATGCAGTTTTTGATAATAGCAAAAACTGCAAAAATAGCAGGTTTTCTTTGGATTGCACATAAACTAATAATAACAACAGGAGGCTGTAATAGCAGTGTTTTATTTTGTTCTATTATTTCTTCCAAAAATGCTGTATAGACATAAGAAAGTGGACGTCCATGGAGTTTGTCCAGTGGGTGGCATCAGACCCTCATGGGGCCCTCATAACAAGATTTACTAAGGACAATACTTCGTTACTGTACTTACGTAGACTGTTTACATATCTGTGCTATACTTTGTTATTTATATTTCTGACATCTTTTACTTTTACTCCGATACATTTTCTTTAACCATCTTCGTTACTCGTTACGACAAAATCAAGTTGAGTTTTGCCTGCTTGTTGTCACTAGTTGTTTTAGCGGCACCAGCTGTTGGAGTGGACTTAAAACACACCAGCGGCTCGTTGTTTACCGTGTCCGACACCGAGGCTCTGGTCTCTGGGTTTCTGTTGTACACTTCGGACGCTGGGTTTCAGCTCTCAGCTGTGAGCTGAGTGACCAACCGGTGAGCTCGCGCAGATAAACGGCAGATTTTGTCTCCAAGTTGAATTAAAACACAGTGTGACGTCGAGAAGGTCCACAAACTCCAAAAGTCTCAAACATACAAGCAGACACAGGGAGGTTGTCACCATTCATGACAGAAGGTTATTTTTAATGTTGTTTGTTTGTTTAAATACTTAAGTACATTTTATATCAGAAAATGACTTTTGATACTGAAGTACAGTAAATGTGTACTTTAAGACTTTTACTCAAGTCATATTCTAAAAGGTGACTTTAACTTCTACCAAAGTCATTTTCTGGTAAGATACTTGTACTTTTACTCAAGTATTGCTTTCAGGTACTTTATACAAGACTGACTAAGGTACACACGCACGCACACACACAGAAGGGTAATATGTTGCAGGTTGTGTGTTGTGGGAGGGTCAGCTGAAGCAGATATAAGCTCCACTCACCTTTACCACTGACACTGTGAGAGACAAGTCATCAAGACTACAGGTAACAGTTTCACTTCTGTTCAGTGTGGAGTTTGTGTTTTAACTTTTTCATTTCTGAAAAGAAAGAAGTTAATAAGTGTCGTCCCTCTGATTGTGCTCTTTTCTATCACTCAGACCTCACGATTCTTTTTGTTGAAAACACGCTTTCATCTAAATGCATTTCTCTTGTCCCGCTGAGCTCTTCATTATGAGACAAATTGGAGTGCACTGTTAGGTCCTGACCAGGTTTTTCAATCTGGGTTTTTTTCTTTCACTTTGTTAGTTTTGTCTGTTGATGTGAAGTAATGTGTAATGTACATTTTGAACAGTGCTCTAGAAATGAATGATAAGATATTTGGTATAATTTTCCCCACTGGAGTTTAACAGAATATGACACTGACCATTCATGTTGAAACAGTGCTGTCTGAAACACTAAGGAAAAGCCAGTTGAGCAGCTTTTAGAAAATGGTTAAGGCAAATATTACTGCTACAAAGACAGACATGAGATGAACACTGGGTACAGAAAGCTTAGAGTATCTCAAATCCAAATACTCGCGTTCACAGCCTCCAGTGAAGCCATGGCGTCCAGTCTTCCCATCCTCATGCTGCTCCTGTGCAGTCTGACCGTGGCTCAAGCCGAGCTGAGGGTGTATAACCTGCGAGCCACCGATCTTCCCTCTGACTTCTTTGGAACCACAGACGGCTACGTCAAGGCGTTCATCAACACTGACCCCATCGGTGAGACGTCTGTTGAAAAAAATGAAAAAAACCCAAGCTGGTTTGAGGACTTGACCTACTCCGCGGCCAAGACTGGCGACATACTGAGGCTGGAGGTCCACGACAGTGACCCCTTCTTTGATGACCTTGTGGGATCCTGTGCGACAGCAATCAAGCGAGGGACCTACTCGCTCAAATGCTACTTGATGGAAGGTGGAAAACTTCAGTACACCTATTCTTTTGTTTAACATTACTGACTACAAGTTGGTCTTTACTGTTCTAATGTCCTGGAATCAATTTGTTGGATTTTTAATCCAATAAATCATGTTGCGACTATCCTCCTCTGTATTTGTCTTTTTATTTGAACAAAGTAATATAATAATGTACCAGCAGTGAACACATGAAAGAGTTAAGAGAGGACATTTTGACTTTAGCATTTTACCCTTTTTTGTACATTTACATAAAATCAGTAGTTGAAATGTCATCAACACAGAGTTGTGTGTATATATGCGTCTATATGTATATTTTTATATATGTATATATATATATGTGTATATATACATATATGTGTGTATATATGTATGTATATGTGTGTGTATATAAATATATATACATATATATGTATATATATATATATACATATATATGTATATATACGTATATATGTGTATATATGCGTCTATATGTATATTTTTATATATGTATATATATATATGTGTATATATACATATATGTGTGTATATATGTATGTATATGTGTGTGTGTATATAAATATATATACATATATATGTGTATATATATATATATATATACACACATATATATGTATATATACATATATATGTGTATATATATATATATATACATATATACAGTATATACATAAAAGGTGTAAAATGGTGATGTTTGTTTTCTTTAATGACAAGTTTTTATCATATTGTCATTAAAGAAATCATAATAACTTAAATAACTCCAAATCCAAACAGGTCAATTTAAGAATGCTTGACAATGTCACTGAGGGACGTCCTGTGTCAAAACAAGGTATTCATCCAAAAACTACGCCTGTCTCCTGGCTCACGTCACCTGGGTCCTCTGGAACCGGCTGCTGCACAGTTCATTCATGTACATTTGCCCATTGGTCAGCAGGCAGCATCTGAAACTGGTTGAGTTTTGGCTACGGGAATGTTGATGGACGTTTGCCATTTTTTCCCCCAAAACTGACACTAACATGCCCAAAATGTCAGGGGTTACGCAGGCAGCGGCGTCAGCTCTGCCCCTCTCCAGATTTACTCTTCACCACACGTGAACAGCGATGATTCACAACAAACAACAACATATCATTTACAACCTGCAAGAAATGTCTTTTATGAGCTGGAAAAGGCCCGAACCGACCCCCCAACCCGGCCCGACCCGTTGAGAACTTTAATATGGACAGTGATGCTTCCGGCGAAGATTGGAATTGTTTTGGTTTGGAGATCTATTATAAAGTAACACTTCATAGGATTTGTACAATCCAAAGAATATATGCAAATCTAGGATCAAACGGACTGATATTCTCCAGTTAAGTCAAACCTCTAGTGCGTAACTTTGACCTGTAATCATTATAATGATAATAATGATAATAATAATAAACAAGGGTCTGTGTACAGTGCAGTCATCATTGACTCTAAGTCTGTACCTCAAACCCATCGACTTTCTATTTTAAATCAACGTTCATTCATGTCATTACAGCTCTGTGTGAAGAAAAACAGAAATGTAGATAAAGTACAAATGACTTAAGAGATGAGAAAGAGGAGGCGGAAGGGTGGAGAGGACAAAGGAAGAATTCAGGATTAAGGAATGAGAATATTCTACTGTGACCAAGAACCTGGAAACACAGAAATACAGCATGATGCAAGAAATTGCTTTAAACAAACTTTATTAGATTTTTTAAATGGCTAATCTGATCATGATTTGTTGGATTAAAAGCCCAACAAATTGGATTAGATTAGAGAAGCAAAGACCAACTTGTTGTCAGTGATTTTAGATGAAAGAGTAGGTGTAATGAAGGACTCCACCTCTCAGCAGAGAGCAGAAATTTGAGTAGTTTCCTGGCAGGATTATTTCTTCGCAGTTTCCCAAGAAGTCATCATAGATGAAGTCATCGTCAAAAACGTCAAGAGTCAGGATGTCACCCTCCTTGGCGTTGGGGTAGGAGAACTCCTCATCCCACGTTGGGTTCATGTCATTTAATTGAACAGATGTGTTACCAACACTGTCCATGTTGGAGTACACCTTGACGAAGCCGTCTGTGGTTCCAAACCAGTTAAAGGGAAGAAACTCTGCGTGCAGGTCATACACCTTCAACTCGCCTTCAGCCACAGTCAGACTGCACAGGAGCAACATGAGGATGGGAAGACTGAATGCCATGGTTTCACTGAAGGCTGTGGAGGAGAAACCATGCTTTCATTTGGGTGTGTGGATCTGTGACACTCTTGGCCAGAGGTCGCAAACCCATGTGTGGCCCTTCAATCAATTTCATGGGGCCCACCACAAACCATCTCACCACCACAAACACAAACTCCACACTAAACTAAAGAACAGTAACAGAAGTGAAATGGTTACCTGCTGTCTTGATGACTTTTCTCTCAGTGTCTCTGTCGTTTAGTGTGTGTTAAAGGCCAGTGGAGTTTATATCTGCTTCACCTGACCCTCCCACATCACTCAACCTGCAAGCCTTCTCTCTCTGTATGTGTGTGTGTGTGTGATTACACTCTGTTTACAGCCTTTACGCATCAGGTTGCTCCTGGCCAAACTGGGGGCCTTAGTAAATCTTGTTATGAGGGCCCCCTGAGGGTCTGATCCCACCCACTGGACAAACTCCATGGACGCCCACTTTCTTATGTCTAAATAGGATTTTTGGAAGGAATAATAGAACAATAGAAAACACTGCTATTACAACCTCTAATTGCTATTGTTATCATTAGTATTATTATTATTAGTTTATGTGCGATCCAAAGAAAATGTTCTATTTTTGGATCAAACAGACTCATATTTCAAAACCTGCATTCAAATGTAGTTTGTTTGGTCTGTTCTTCCTCCCACTTCCTTGTTACCTTTTACAAGTGTTACACACATACACTATGTACTTTCATTTGTTAACAGTTTTTTAAACTGTGTTTTAGCTTTGTTATTTTTGACATTGTGTGCATAAACGAACTGTACAGGCGTGTACTGTGTTTTTATTTATCTTTGCCTCTGTTAATATCTTTGGGGACAACAGATGGAAACATTGTTGAAATGTCAAGTTGATTTAGAACCAATTCTTATTTACAATGACGACCTGGCCAAGAGGCAGCGTAGAAACTGGGCAGACAAACAACAACAAGGGAAACATCAACTTTTACAAGTTTGCACACACTAAGTGTGTGCAGTTGATGTACTTTCATTTGTTTACACTGTGTTTTTGCTGTGTTTGTTATTTTGTAAATATTCTTCTAATCTTTTATGTCTGCTCACCTGTGATGTGCTCTTGAAACTGGTTTCCTATCCGATTTATTGTCGTTTTTATTGTGTTTCTAAAGCTCTTTTCTTTTTCTTCACGCTCCATCCCGAGCTATAGTCTGAATATTTAGAATGAAAGTCTGAATATGTGGAATGAAAGTCTGAATATGTGGAATGAAAGTCTGAATATGTGGCATGAAAGTCTGAAAGTCTGAATATGGCATGAAAGTCTGAATATGTGGAATGAAAGTCTGAATATTTAGAATGAAAGTCTGAATATGTGGCATGAAAGTCTGAATATATGGAATGAAAGATATGTGGAATGAAAGTCTGAATGGAATGAAAGTCTGAATATATGAAAGTCTGAATATGTGGAATGAATGTCTGAATATGTGGAATGAAAGTCTGAATATGTGGAATGAAAGTCTGAGTATGGAATGAAAGTTCTGAATATGTGGAATGAAAGTCTGAATATGTGGAATGAAAGTCTGAATATATGGAATAAAAGTCTGAATATGTGGAATGAATGTCTGAATATATGATGAAATCTTAAATCTGCAACTTTATTTTCTCATATATTTGCCACTTTTAACCTCTTTTTTAAAAAGAAGAAAACTCATGTCCCTCAGGATTCATTAAACGTATTACGTGTTTGCACATGCTTCCAGTATGTGTAAAACTATAATTCCTAATTGTTTACACTGCACTTTAGCTGTGTTTGATTTTCCATAAATGCTCTTTAAGCCTTTTACTGTATGTCTTATAGTCATAAAACAGCCTGTCCCATCTCAGGTGCGTTGATGTAATGTATAGTCGGTCTGTTTAAAGTAAGAATTTGTTTTAAAGAAATGTACAAAAAAGGTCTCTCACTATATATTTTCATAAATTGCAGTACCGCCCATGAAGTGTATCAGATTGAGCTATGACTCGGAGCAGTCACATGCTATATCCACCAAATACAGTGTCCAGCACAGAGCAGCGAGATGGACACTATTTTAATTTGTTGTTTGATTCTCTAATCACAACCTGATCATCTCAAGGTTATATCGTGGTGCTTCCCTTCACCTACTGGAATTTGCATATTAGCTAAATATTTAGTTTCACCCAGAAGATATATATTTATATATAACATTTTGATTTACATTTAATATTTAGATTTATTATTCAGATTTAACATTTATATTTAAATGTAATATTTAGATTTAGCATTATATTATATTTAACATTTATATTTATATATAACATTTAGATTTAAATGTAATATTTCGATTTAATATTTAACATTTAGGTGTAACATTTAATATTTAGATTGAACTATTTCATATATTTACAAGTTAACACTTTTTTAAACATTGTTGCAAAATGTTATATGTAATTTTTAGCTTGAGTTACTTTGTAAACGGCATCTCATTATATGTTTGTGTGTGTACTTTATCTTTATTATATATCTGCATATATATGTATGTATATATGTATGCATATATGTATATGTATGCATATATATGTATATGTATACATATATATATGTATATGTATATGTGGTTGAGTGTGTGTGTGTGTGTTTTCTCTGGACACTGAGCGTAGGTGTGAATGTGAGAGTGAATGGTTGTTCATCTCTATAGTTGGCCATGTGGCGGACAGGTGTCCTGTCCAGGATGTACTTTAAACAAATGAAAACACAAATAATTTTTATTTGATTTTTTATTGGTAATCTGAACATGAATTATTGGATTAAAATTCCAGATAATGTATTACAGGACATCACCAAAGCAAAGATCAGTGTATAGTCAGTAAAGTTAGAACAAAGTGTAGTCGTAATTAAGTGTTCCTCCTCCCTTCAGGTTGCAGGCATTTAAGTAAGTCCCTCGCCTAATATTTGTCTCGCACTCTCCCACGAGGTCATCAGAGAAGATGTCACTGTCGTGAACCTCCAGCCTCAGCACATCGTTGTTACCTACGTTGTCACAGACGAACACCTCAGTCCACTGGGGGTTTACGGTGTTTTTGCGTACAGCTGTCTCACCAACACTGTAAGAGCCACAGACCACCTTAACGTAGCCGTCTGTGGTTCCAAAGAAGTCAGAGGGAAGATCGGTGGCCCGCAGGTTATACACCTTCAGCCGGGCTTCAGCCACGGTCAGACTGCACAGGAGCAGCATGAGGATGGGAAGACTGGACGCCATGGCTTCACTGGAGGCTGTAAAGGAGAAACGGATGTCTGTCTTTTTAGCAGTGGTCCATAACATTCTGCTTTATCATTTTCTAAAGGCTGTCACTGATGGCACAGTTCTGAACAGGTTTTTGAGTATGGTCAGTCTCTTCAAAAAGGCTAATGACACTAATTAATGTAAAGAAATGAAAAAGGGAAAACACAAACTCCACACAGTAACAGGTGAAATTGTTACCTGCAGTCTCGATGCCTTTTCTCACAGTGAATCTGTCGTTTAGCTGATGTTTTAAAGGCCAGTGGAGTTTATATCTGCTTCCCCTGACCCTCCCACATCACACAACCTGCGAGGCATTACATCACATGACCGCGTCATGTGACGTGTGTGTAATCTGGTGCCAGCACATTAATGAGTCGTCTTTTTATTCAACGATCAACATTTAAAGGTGCAGGAGGCACTATGTTTTGGTGTTTTTGAGACATGACTCCAAATGTACCTCTTAGCTTATAGTTCAAATCAAATCAAGAGAGAAAACCTTCATCTGCACCTCCTCTGGGCTTTGTTTGCAGTCTGTTCACAGGCTTTACACACAGAGCAGGGCTGCTCTTGGCTAAATAGAGGGTTATAGGGAAATTTTGTTGTGAGGGTCTGAACCCACCAGCTGGACAAAGTTCTTGAACATCCAGTTTCTTATGTCTACATTGCAGGCAATAAATAATAGGAAACACTACTATTAATATTTATCATAATTATTGTTATTAGTTTATATACAATCTAAAGACAACTTGGTAATTCTGGATGAAAAGACTGCATTTGTTAACATGATAAAACTCTCTACCAGCTTTTTATCAGCCAGCCTCAGGTCTGATCTGTATTGTTAGGAACTGTTACGACTGTTGAACATGCTAATTTTTTCTTTGGCTGCTTCGATGCAAATTCTAACACAACGCAGTGACGTGCGTTCCTCTTTCTGGCCACGAGCATAGCTGTTGGCCATCAATGTTTGTAACTAACCTTGTGAGTATTTTTTTATATAATGTCGGACAGTGCAGAATACTTTTATTTCACTTTTTGGATCTAATGAAAGTTGAATTGAAAGAGAGAGACTGAAGTCAAAGGTACATAATAGCATAAGCATAACATGATGGGGAACAGTCTCGGCTCCTTTCCTTTTTCACCCTGTACACAGCTGACCTCAAACACAACTCCACCACCTACCACCTGCAGAAGTACTACATCACCAATTCTTCTTTTGCTTTACCATTAGTGATAGTACTTAATACCTGGTGCTCTTTTTGGTACCTAAAAGAGCTAAAATGTGACGTCAGCAGACTGCCGGCCACTCATTGGCACAGAGTCATTGGCACAGCGATCATTGCCGTATTGTAGACCAGTTAAAAAAACTTCAAAATCCTGAGAACATGCTTTAATCTCCAACATTTAGCAAGGACATTTCTAAAATCTCTATATTGCTGTATATAGAGATTTGCTGTATATAGAGATGTATATAGAGACTGCTATAACAGAGCAGTCATGTATGTAGCGACAGCGCTGCCGAAAGAGCCACATCTCAACCCGTTCAGGTGTATTTTAGGTCAATGACTGTGTCAGACGGAGTCATGCAAGAAGTACTGAACTCACTGATTCTAATGATTCAGTGGACCAAAAATAACTGCTTTACTAGTCACTAGTCACAAATACTACTATTTGTCATGGCAGTTTCATGCAGCAGTGCTGCTCCGCCCACGTTGAGGAGGTACTAGAGCAATGGAAAACGATACCAAGCCGTGTCGAGCTGAGTTGTGCTGGTACTGTATAGTGGAAAAGCACCAATAGATAGTTAGAGGAAATGTATTGAAGTAAAAGTACAAGTTGCTACAAAAATAAACAACAAGTAAACTATAGATATACAAAGTATTAGTACTTTGATACCTTACAACACTGGAAGGGACTGAGAGCAAAACAGATCTAGGACATTTAACCAAGACTCTAGATGTTTTGTAGTCAAAATCTTAAAACCTGGTGTAACATTGATTTCAAATATAAGTCTTGAGAAATACAAAAAGGTAAAATATCAAAAGCAAGCATTTGTGTCCCCAGCACTTGTTCATTATTATAATATAATAATATATCAGGTGCACATGGTTAGTGCGGCTAACACTGTTACCTCGCAGCAAGAAGGTGTGAGGTTAACCAACTGCCACCCTCATGTGAATGATAAAGCGTTAGCCAATGAATGAATATCATATCAAATAAGACGTGGAGTGGTTTATTTGACAAAGTTTATTTGATTTTATCTTTTTTTTCTGGATAATCTGAACATGATTTGTTGGATTAATCTGTGCTGGCCTGATCTCGTTGACCCCCTAGGGTATAGGAGTAATGAAGGATTCCGCCTTTCTTCAGGTAGCAGTCGTGCTCATGGGTACCCTGCTTGATATTTCTCTGGCAGACTCCAAGAAGGTCATCAAAGAGGTAGTCACTGTCATGAACCTCGAGCCTCAGTACGTCATTCTCCTGCGCCCCGAAGTAGGAGAACTCATCCTTCCACCAGGGGTTTTTGTCGTTGTTCCGCACAGATGTCTGACCAACGATGGCGGAGCTGCAGATCACCTTGACATAGCCATCTGTGGTTCCCAGGATGCTGGATGGAAGATCGCTGGCCCTCAGGTCAAACACCTTCAGCTGGGCTTTCGCCACAGTCAGACTGCACATGAGCAGAAGGAGAATGGGAAGATTGGATGCCATGGCTGCACAGGAGGCTGTGGAGGAGGAGCAGTGCTTTTATTTTGGTACGTGGATGTGCTTGTTGTTTTCCTTAGACTTCATGCATCTCTTTGTAGCAGTGTAACATACCATTTGTAGCTGTTTTTTTAATGCGCTTGACAGACTGTGAGATTTCTAGACTGGGTGAATCTGCCAGCAATTTGGTTTGGCTAACGAGGAACCCATTTTAGCCAGCTACCAAATATTCGATAAAAGGGAACCAGTCAGGAATGGGGGGTTTTCCCTGGCATGGTAGAAGGGGGCTTAACACAATGATGACAAAGAAGGGATGTCTAGTAGCTTTTGTAAACATCCAACTTAGAACTTTTAACAAGCTACTGTATCTTTGGTTGCTAGACCATGACAACAGCCATCAGTAAACGTCTCTCACAGTGATCCTCGTTCAGGAGCCACAATCAAAAATAAAACGCCATGATAGTTGTTATGTATCATCTGGCACGGCGTAAAGTTGTATGATTAAAAGCTGTCATTGATAGCACAGTCGTGAACTGGTTTACCTTAATGTTTCGCATAGCACTGATTCAAAAATTAGTCATTTTTGGTCAGTCTCATATTCTGCTTAGCTTTTGGGATCCCTCAGGGAAACATCCTTGGTCCCATGGTGTTTGGTTAATTCAAACTAAAGTTGTTAAAATTATAAAAAATTATACAGTATTATTGGTTGCACAACAGTGAAGATCTTTCACCCCTGCCACTGGTCATTTTTCATGGGTCCAATCAAGGGTGAAACAGGAAACAGCAAGAAAGTTCTCCCACAACCACAAACACAGAATATTCTGTCTCTTTTCGTCCAACACCTTAATCAAATTCACACCAAATTTCATGGACTTTTGTTTTTGAATGATTCTGCTTAGTGTAGATAAAGCATCATGAAGAGTGAAATGTTAGGGAGGAGTTTCCAATGTTAGACTGTGGGAAAATGTCACAGCTGGATTTGTTTGAACTGTTCTTCTATTTTAGTCCCTGTTATCTCTAATACGCAGTGATATCTGTGTTTGTTTCAGACCTGATGTTCACTCGTCATACAAATGTGCTGCCAACCTAACTACTGTTCAAAAACATACAAGTCCTTATCTTTTAGTATGGTGGCCATGAGGGTCAAACCACTGTAAAATGTCTGATAATTACACAAAAAACATTTTTACAAAACAGCTTGGAAAACAACAAAAAAATCAAAGAGCATTTTTAAAAAACAATTGACCATCTTTATTTTAATGGCAGGAATGAAAAAAAATCCAGTTAAATTAACAAGAATTAGAGGGGAAAAAAAACTATTTTAAAACTAAAAGCTTAGGGTGAATTAAAAGTGACACACAGAGAACAGGTAGACTAATAATAATGACACATATTAACGTACTGTGTGTGTGTCTTAAAAGAAGAACACACACACAGTACAGGTGTAGATGTCTTACCTACAGTCTTGATGTCTTGTCTGCCACAGTGTGTCCGTCGTCCAGTATGTTTTAAAGACCAGATCACCGTGACGTCACCATACCATAACACACAGCCTGTTACACTCTCAGCATTACACAATAGTCTGTACGTGTGTGTGTGTTTGCGAGACAGTGTAATTTCATTCAGTGTGTAGCCTGTTTTCAGCTCGAAACATTTGAAGGTAGAGTCGACACTGTGTTTTGTGTTATTCTTAAATAATTCCTCAATAACTTCTCAGCAAAGTGAGAGAGAGAGACACTTCTGTTCTTACTTTGCTAATTCTGTGTCATCACAGGAGGTTTGGACCAATCACAGCAGTTTATTCAGTGTACTGCACTTTGCTACGTTTTCTTTAGCAGTGAATGATGAAGACAAGCGAATTGGTGACCCATTTTGTCTGATATATTATGTGTTTACATATTTTATTTTGCCAGCACTTTAATTTGTAAAGTTTTGACTTTAATTATAAACAATTAATGTGAGATTTGTGTCTACCTTGTTAATAACGTAACTAAGTAACATGTATTCTAAGTAAATTTTAAACAAGTACTACTAACAAAGTACTACTTTTTTACTTTAACTTGAGTACATTTTTAGACCAGGACTTTTACTTGTACTTGAGTAAAATTTTATCAAAATAGTGGAGCTTTTACTTGTAGAGCTGACACAGTTACTCGATTAATCGATAATTTATCGATCACTAAATTAATTGTCAACTATTTTGATAATAGATTAATCAGTTTGAAGCTTTTTTCATGACTAAAACAAGATTTCGGATTGTTTCAGCTTCTTAAATGTGAATATTTTCTTAATTTCTTTGCTCCATATAACAAAGAAATCATTAAAACTGAATAATTTTGGTTTGTGGACAAAAACAAGACATTTGAGAATGTCATCATTTCCAGTTTATTATTAATCCTATTTTGCATTTTGTTATTACTGTGTATTTCTGTTCTTTATCTCTTTGTATTTTATGATTCATGTTTGAGTTTGCTGCAATAGGTCAACTGCTTTTTTTTCCTTCACATTGTTCTATTGTGGAAAATGTGGACTTTATGATATTATTTGTAAATATTTTTGATACAATTGTAAAAAAAACACTAAAGTTTGAACTTTGAATTTCTATCACTTCCAAGCCACTTTGGGCTAAGTGAAAGATGCTCTCCTTGTGCATCAGGTGTGGCCCAGGAGTGTTTTCACAAGGTCATTTACAGGGCATGTCATTGGTCCGCCTTTATGGTAATAGGTTTTGGGTCTAGATTGGTGTCAGATCCAGATTAGTGACCAAGGGGCCCAAAGGATAGTTAAACAATCAATGCCACAGGTCACCTGTCATATACTGAACAGGTGAGTCTGCGATGGTTTACTCTTTCACTCGAGTGATCACACAATATAAAATCAGTTTTTTTGCATCACACTTTATTTTCATTTGTCAACCTTGGAACAAAATAGCCGATGATGAAGTTGTGTAATGTGTGACAGATGCAGGTTGTACGTAACAACACAAGGTCAGTTACACCCGCATCAGCCAAGGGTGTAAGCGTAATGGAGGGTGCCTTCCTCCAGGTAGCAGTCGTGCTCATGGGTTCCCACTTGGATCTGACGCTGGCAGGCTCCCAGCAGGTCATCGAAGAATAAATCACTGTCGTGAACCTCCAGCCTCAGTACGTCGTATTCTTGGGCTTCGTAGTTGGAGAACTCCTCGTCCCACCAGGGGTTGGCATTGTCCCTACGGACGGACGTCTCACCCATAGCGACCGAACCGCAGGACACCTTGACGTAGCCGTCTGTGGTTCCGAACAAGTCAGAGGGAAGATTGCTGGCGCGTAGGTTAAACACCCTGAGCCGGGCTGACGCTGCAGTCAGACTGCACAGGAACACCAGGAGGAGGGGAAGACTGGACGCCATGGCTTCACTGGAGGCTGTGGAGGAGAAACAGAAAATCCATGTTGTGGTGAGCATTCTTAAATGTTTTCTCACTCATCTCCTACCTATAAATGCAAGGGATGTCTGTCTGTTAACCACATTTCTGTCCAATCGGTCACTTGACAGGCTTCCAAGCTGGGAGGTGACTTACTAAGGCACCAGTGTGTGCAGTGCTGACGTTTTTTTAGATAGGAATTGCATAGGAAAATTTGGTCTGTGTCCGTGTGGACATCCAGAGACCTGGCTGACCTGGGTCTTTTGAATATTGAGAAGAATCATCACCTTGCAATTAGGGCAGTTTTGGCATTTCTTTGTGCAACTGGGTATGGAAAAATATGAAGCGACAGAAGCTTTTTTTAAGAGGAAGAAGAACTTGTGATGAGGATCTTTGAACAGATGAAGAACTCTGAGAAGGATGAGAATTAGGGGCAACTTCGATCCGTGTTAAAGAACTTGGAACTGTGGGGGGCAGCATGGAACTTGTTGGAAGAAGGACAGCAGATTAGTGATGGGAAAAACAGTTATTTTCTTTATTAGAATCTCTTCATTAAAAGACTTGTTCAAAAGACTTGTTCAAGTCGAAGCTGATCTACTGTTTGGCATTATTCTTGGATTTGCTGAGGCTGATTCCGACCATACAAATACCATTTCCTATAGCACTTTAGCTTTTCTCTAACTCTAACCCACTGACATTATATATTGACTTGAAATACAAAAACGTCACTACATTTATCTCTTTGTTTCTGAGTGTCTCCTCATCACAGTGTTGCTGACTCTACACAGTCCTCTCTTTACAGGCCAAGTTAGTGCCGACTGGAAAAGTCTGTTAAAACAACAGGGAACTAGATGTTTAGCTCGTGGGGACGCACAGGGATTCTATCACTGACTGTTTTGTGTCGCCTGCAGTCAAACCGAAGTCGCAGATAAATGAATCCTTTCATCCTTTTCAACACCACTACAGATTAAGAGCTTGGAACTGTGCAGTGCGGCATTATGCCTCTCACTGGGCAGACTGTAGGAAATTATTATATAGAAATGTAACAGATATATACACAATATATCGCTAACAGAGTGCAAACAGGCTTGAATCTTTGCAGGCGACTTACTTTGACATGGTTTGGATGAGAAATGTAAGATATATCAGTGAAAGAAACAGGCACACATTGACTGAATACTGCTGTATCAATTATTCCCAGCGAGTTCAAAATGCTGATTTTCTCTATGAACTTTGGTGCGGGAGAGTAAGCAGTTCATAAATGTCAGTTTTTTTACAGAAAAAAAACGTATCTTAAGGTAAATGAACTCCATGTGGCTCTTTTATGCGTTGTCTTTGTTTCCTTTATCTCCATGTAGCACGTTTAAAGGACAACGTTGAACATAAGTTGTATTGGAAAAAGTCACGCAACCCTGATCAGAACACGTACCGAAAAAATAACAGCTTTTTCCAGTTTAGATAACACAGGTCAATACAGTTATCATCTTTCCACACACAACTGTTGAGTAAGACATTTAGGACATTTATAACGTTGCGTTATCGTCTCTGGAGGCGAGTGAGAACATTTTGCGCCATAACAGCTGGACATGTTTGTTCATGTTTCATGGTTGACTGACATTCACTGCTATGTTGCTACTGTAGCTATGTTTATCAAATCCAACTAAAAAGTATGTCATGTAAACACGCCAATCCAAAACTTCTGATGTAATACAGTCTGTACAGCTGGCATACATCTAAATTAGTTTAATCTGTGTTCATATGAACAGTGGATCTGATCATGACGAGTCTGATCCACATAAACAGCCGACATATTTCCATTTTTTGTTATTGCTGCATTTTCATTGCAAAACAAAAACGGAAGCCACGAGACGGATGATGGACAGCGAGGGGACGAATGGACACGTGCAGTGTTTGCCACAGAAACAGAAGTGAAGCTTCTTCTTCTGCTTCTACAGCCGGTGAATCAAACAGTGCACACAGTCAATCTCGACTGAACGCTTGATGCACGTGTACACACACACACACAGTTGGGTCATTTCATTGTAAATGTAAATCACGTCAATGGAACGCAGCATTAAGCTGTTATTAGTGATAGTTCCACTGTCTTTCCTGGTCACAATGCTAGCATTTATCGTCCAGAGAGTGTCCTTTGTCCCTGCAGATGTGTAAGTGGACAGTCGAGTCCTGTCCAGAGAATAGATTAGCTTTAAGATATTGTGGCCAAAACTATGTCAAAGTCTTACCTGTCGTCTCGATATGTTGATTCGTGCCTTTTACGTCTGCACACCGATGTTATATAGGCCGGCAGCGCTCTTATCAGTTTGCCAGAACCCCACAAAACCTGCTACTTTCTCAGCATTGCATAAACCAACACAGATACAGCGACTCTGTGGATTAAAAAATAAATTAAAATAAAGATAAGAAATCAGAGAAGTCATCCTCCTCTTCCTCACATATACTTCACATGCCGGTATAGTGAAATTAGATGGGAGCAAGAGAGAGGTAAGGTGACTCTAATTATGATTATTATTAATATTTTTTTTTTTCTAGTTCATTTTACTTAGCTCCACTCTGGTCACATACACTATACCAGTTTCTCATTTTGCCACCAAAGGAAGCTTGTGTACCACTGGTGGTACATGTACCACAGTTTGAGAACCATGGATTTTTACTACTACTACTATAAAATAATAATGCGTATGTATATAATATGTAATAATGATAAAATAAATGACATTATGAAATGATATGTGAAATAACTAAAACATTGACTTGTATTTTATCAAAGAATGCTTTGAATAAAATATGGCACTTTATGACATTTTCATGTATTTTTATACTTTTTGTTGACTATTTATTTATGCTAGCTGGACGAATTCAAATTAGCCGCCACTAACTTCCGGGATTTTTAGTGAATCAAGTGTTTTGGACCTCCACTGACGCGGCTGTTTTCAACCAATCACCAATCTCCATTCCTAACTCGAGCCAATCAAAGGCAGCGTGGGGGCGGGGTTTTCTTGGGACATTGACGGTGCTGCGCGGGTGGGGCGGAAGTGGGAAATGTTGTCTTCCTGTCCGTCCCTCCTCATCCTCGCTGTGATACAACAGCTACGCCGACCGGGGCTCGCAGGAGGACTCTCGTCGGCCGCAACTTTTCACCGTGGTCCTACTTCAACTTTCGGTAATGTTCGTAAAGCTTTACCGCTCTCTTGTCGGTCTCACGCGGCCTCCGCGCGCACGTTGCTGCTCCAGCAGAAGCTCGTCTGCTCCGCTCGTGTGTAAAAGTCACTGTCACAAAGTCACTTGAGTTGTTCATTGTCCTGCAAGTTAAACGCCACGAAGGTGATGCACATACTGCGTCTGTTGACGTTTATTTATGGCGTCATTTACACTGAGTGTATAGTGTTTTCGGTTTTGTGTTTTAAAAATGGAAGTAGACGTGGGATGATGTGAAAACTTCCTGTCACAGTTGTCTTGATCATAGTTGCGATTCACAAGATTATTGCAATATTTTAAAAGCTTTATATGTGTTTTCGTCTTACATGTGTTAATATATAATAATATATTTGTAGTTGTGTTTTTTCTTATCAAACAGTATTACAGATATTATAATGTTACAAAAACATGTCAGTGACGTTCCCAAAAAGGATTTGCATTCCCCACAATATCTCTAAATGTTACAAAAACATGTGTTGCATTACTAAAACATTGTAGAAACTGGTACATTTATAAAAAATAAACGTTGTTACTAGAAAGAAACTGTAGTAAATTTGGAAATGTGCAAAAACCCAAAGATTTTCGTTACCAACGAGGTTAAAACATGTTGTAAGTTTTGTTCATAATCTTAAATAATAAACCTGTATCAATGTTACATTAGTGACATTATTTGTGGTGCAATAAATGCTGTCTAATTAACCGACAACTATATCATTTCATTTCAAGAGATGTTCAAATACATCTTCATTTCATGGATGGATTCTTAACTAAAAAGTTGGGAAAATGCTGGTAATTCCTTTTGGGGACCCAATGACAATCTTCCATGACCCATTTGTTTGTCCCGACCCAGTCTTTGGGAAGCACCGCTCTAGACGGCGTACCACCCTGTCACCTCAAGGAAGCCTTTGATCTCAGACCTTGTGTAGTTGTTCTTTGATGCCTGGCTGTGTTCCAGCTGCTGTAGTACATGTGGGGCGACAGTGGCTCAGTGTTGTCTTTCAACTGCAAGGTTGTGGCTTTGATAGTCTGCATGTGCGTGTGAATGGGTATGAAAGATCTTTGATGGATTTTTTTGAAATTCCTTGAGTCACTACTGATGTTATCATGGATATTCACCATCATGAACCTAATGTTGAGCCACAATGTGTGTGTTAAAGATGGATATTGTATATTCTAATTTCTCAGGTGCTCCAGAAGCTGCCACGGTCTGACCACACTTACCAATCCTCCTCCTCCTCGGGACAACAATGGATCACATTAGAGCCAGTGAGGGGCCCGGGTCAGGCAGAAGAGCCACCCTTCCCTCAGCCAGCTCAGCGGTGGGTGCCAAGGGGCAGGTAGCACAGAGTGGTCAGAGGCCCAAAGCTAAGATAACCCCCTTCCACAGCTCACCCATAGTGAGCAGTAATGGAGCAACTGGCAAACAGCTGGCATCTTCTAGTGGCTCATTCCTTGGTACATCTGGACGTGTGACTTCCCCACCTGTCAAGGAGAGGCTTGCTGCTGCTGCTGCTGCTGCTGCTGCTGCTGCTGCAGTTGCTGCTGCTTCATCATCTGTTTCTTCTGCTGCTACTGCGGTTGCTGGGAGCTCACAGGAACAAACTCCGAGTTCAGCCTCTGCACAGGCTACAGCAGCAGTTACGGCAAGTTCTCTTGTTGTCAAGGTAAACACATGCAGCACAATGCAGGAAGTAAAATCATTTCATGTAAAATACTTCCATATTTCATTTAGATCTTTTTTAAGCGTCCAGTGTGTTATGCAAATAATTCTTTTTTTTTTTAGAATAAGCACAACATACAAATACAGCCAGAGCTTGTGTTTCACGTTTTGAAGCAGGAGCATATCACCTGAATGTAAAAGAGGGAGATTTTCTGGTGTGAAGGCCACAATAGTTCCCTAGTTCACTTGAGTGGAGGAGATTAAATCTTTTTTAAGTCTTACCATTAAATTTCAATAATTCTTACGTTCTGGACACAAGTAAAATATTAGCCATTATATTAGTCTAACCTTGTTGACCGTTAATTCTCACGATGGCACTTTGACGACCCTGCAGGACCATGGACAGCGCCAGTGTTGCAGACTGTCAACATGCACGTTCTTACGTTCAGGAAGTAGGCAGCGATAACGTTGGGGGTTACTATATGTCGGGTTTGGTGCGTCGTTCATCTGGTTTACTGATGAAGTCAACAACTAGTGCAGAGTCACTTAAGTGTCATCGTCTGTAAAGCTCCTTCTCCTGTTGATCAGAATTTTATCAATCGGCCAGAGTAGTTGGTGATTAACTTAGTAGTTGATTAATAATTGATTCATTTAGCAGAGTATTTTATATGAACCCTCGGTGTATAAAGGGTAAATCTTTGTCATCACAGTACAGTTGTCAGAAAAATGAGTATGTGACGTTGTGTGTCCGACATGATAATTATAGAGCCATTTGTTATATCAGTGCATCATTTATATAGGCGTAGTGAGATGTAACTAAAAAGAATAACTTTATAATAATTTTTTTTGTCTTGTTTTGTCCACAAACTAAAGTTATTTATATGGAGCAAAGAAACCAGAACATATACACATTTAAGAAGCTAGAACAAATCACTAAGCTTGTTTTAATAGTTGAAAACACGCTCGAAAAATCGTTCTTCAGTATTTAGCTGTGGGCAACTGGACTTCAGTTCTGAACTGACAACATAAGCGTTTTCATATTTAAATAATAAATATGAAATATGTTTCTCTCCAAAGCCTGCAAGCAGGAAAGCACCTCCAGTCACCAGTCACAAAGGCAAACAGAAGAAAGCTGCCACCACTAAACCTCCACCAGGTTAGCTCCGCCTTACATCTACTAACTATTATTAATCTGAACATCCTCTGTATGTAACTGACTGATTGTGTGTGTGTGTGCGCTTCTCTAGCTGTGAAGAGGAAGAAGAGGAAGATGGGAATGTACAACCTGGTCCCAAAGAAGAAGACCAAGACCCTGAAACAGCAGGAAAAGGCAGGTGCATTCATGTGTCACGACCTCTGACTGCTCACTGTTCACAGTGGTCAGTGGTCAGTGGTCATGGTCACAGGAGGATGTGAAATGTATTCTCATCATCTTGACCTGGACATGAGTGGCAGCATTTATCTGATACAGCTAAATGCAGTTATAATGAATATAACAAATAGTCATTGTAACTAGTGGATTCTTTTTTGTTATAATCCAGTGAATAATCCAATAATCGAACCCTAACTCTACTGTGGATGAAGTGAAGATGCAAAATAACGATAACAAGAGCTGCACAGAACTGCTTTCAGACACAGTGTTTCCAGGTGTAACTGTGACACATTAGTATGTCCGTGTACGTGTTGTCCTCTGTGACCCAGGTTCTGATCTTAATTCACATAAATGTTCGCTCTTTTTTCTTCTTTTTTTTTGTATCAGACCGAGGAACCTGTAGCCGCTGTGGAGAAGAACCGGGCGACAGCAGATGAGAAAGCAGCGGCTGCACCAGAGGCGGCACCAGAGGCTGCGACGGTCAGCGAGCCGGTGGCCGTCACAAAGGAATCTGTGGTGGCAGCAGAACTGAAAGCAGAAGGCAGCCATAGTGAATACACAGAGCTGGCTTTGGACTGTCTTGACCTGAAAGCTCAGGAAAAGCTGCTCTCGCCTCCTCCATCAGGTGATGCGTCCTTCATTTGTCCTTTAATGTCTCGTCATTGGTGTTGTGTTATAAATCTTCCATCTTTGTGCGTTGGCAGACGCGGGAGCGGATTGTGACGCGACCCAAACAAACCCGGCGGAGGAGTTACCGCTGTGCTGCTGTCGCATGGAGACTCCTCACTGTGGAGGCAGCCTGCCCGCTCCGGACCACACCTGCATGGCCATGGAGAGCATGGATGGAATGGTAAGTTTGTCACTGGTTTACTTCTTTGGCTCTTTAATGTTAAATGAAGGATATTTATGTGTGTGTTAGAAACCCTGAAATTGACTGTAAATATGGTCAAATTCTGGTATAACACTTAAAATTAAAGAAGCCAATAGTGAATATTTATCATTCACTATAATAAATATCATGAATATTTAAAACAGGAAAGGTCATCACAGATCCTTACTCATGATGTGATGATATCCAAAGTCTGAAACCAAATCTTGTCTCATGTCACGATATATAATATAGATATATCATTAACATAATATCAATATATTGTCCAGCCTTACACAACATTATCTAATTAGGCGCCAGAACTCCACAAAGAGCCCTCCAGCTCCACCTCCACCTCCAGCTCCACCTCCAGCTCCACCTCCTGTCTTTTAGACAGTGTCATACATCAGAGCAGGTGTCAGTGTTTCTGCCTAACACTATTCACCTCCTTATTTTCCTCTCTTCACAGCTGAGTCGCTGCCAGAAGCGAGTGATGAAGCAGGAAATGATGCGGCCCTCCAACACGGTTCATCTGCTGGTTCTGTGTGAGGACCACCGGGCCGGCATGGTCAAGCACCAGTGCTGCCCTGGCTGTGGGCTGTTCTGCAGGGCGGTGAGCGGTGAAACCATGCATGTTACATTACATTACATTACATTACATTACATTACTGCTCTGTGCCTTTAAGTAGCACGAGACAGGCAGGGACACACAGTGTAACAATAAAATCTACTCCAACTTCATTCTGCAATATCTTAAGAATTTGTCACCATGAGACAGCCTTTGGAAACTGCTCACTCTCCCGCACCAAAGATCACAGCTGACTGAAGTTGGGATGAGCAACGTCTTTGTTATAAAATAAAGTTGTGTGCATCAGCAACAACAGTCATGAAATGCAAAGAGGAATAAGATTCAAGATTCTTTATTGTCATTCCAACACACATTAAAACATGAGGTAGGAACGAAATTTCTCTCTGATCAAACAGTAATACACAATTAAATTAAATTAAATTAAATTAAATTAAATTAAATTAAACTCTGAAGGTACGGTGCTGTATGTGTGAAGATAAATAAAAGAATAGAATAAAAATAAGAATTAGCTCACTAAATTTAAATAGCAACTAAATTGAAATTTGAAAAACCAGAGGTCTCAAACTTGCGGCCCCTGAATTAATTTGATGCGTCCCGTCACTTAAATGTGTGTTTTTATAGTTTTATGTTCTTTATGAATTAATTTTGCATTGTAAAGTTGTTTATAAACATTATAAAGTGTGGTTTTCATCAGATGAGCCTTTTGTTAGGTGGCTTCCATCTGTTCTTCCTGCTGTGGACGCCATGTTTGCACTGAGAGCTGTGACAGCACAACCACACCCCCCCAAATCATAACTCCAATTCTGCCTTTCCTCGGTGTGTTCCACAGGGCACCTTCATGGAGTGCAGGCCGTACGGCAGCATCTCGCACCGCTTCCACCGCGACTGCGCCTCCATCTTGAAGGACTGCAGGTTTTGTCCTCACTGCGGCGAGGACGCCACCGGAGCCAAGGAAGTCACGGTAGCGATGGCTGACCAGTCGCCGTCGGTGCCCAGATCCAACCCCAGGCTGTCGCTCCCGGCGGTGCCCACCGTGGCCACCCTGCCCTCAGTGTCGACCACGCCGGCCGTCCCACAGATCCTCCGGGCGAAGAAGACCAGCACGCCTCAGAGGAGCAGGGACGAGAGTCCGAGCAGGTAACACGAGACCGAGGACGTGGAGGAGACATCGCAGTGATTGAGCGGGCTCAAATTAAAAGTCTCACTGCTTCTTTATTGAAGGTTAAAGGCCGATGCTGTGTGTGCTGCAGACAGACCTAAAGAATCACTGGAGAGCATCCTCACGGCACTGGATGACGAGAAGTCAGTGCCACCATGGAACATGAGTACAGCTCTGCTGCTCACTTTGCTTTTGAGTGTTAATCATTGTATTTTTTATTTCTTTTAGCCTGAAACCAAAGAAAATGAAGTATCCAAACAGACAGCTTTACATCTCTGCTAAACAAGGAGAGCTGCAGAAGGTGATTCATCTCTTAGGTGAGGCAAAGCAAGGAAGACGTGTCATATTATCATTTAATGTGTGTTTAATCGTTTAATCATAAAATATCAGGGTTAGTCCCTGTAAATTGATAACAAATATATCTTCTGATTTTAGTGAGGATCAATGGTTTGTAGAGAATATGAATGTTTTAATTTTTGTCACGATTTAACGACACAGAGCTGCTTTAGGCACAGTCCTGCTCTCTGTCGCCCTCTTTCTCTGTCAGTGGTACTGCAGCCTCACAGCAAGAATCTGCTCTTCTTTTCGACTTCATTTCCTCATCTTTTGGGAATTTGAAATAATTAAAATAACTCTTCTGTGTTTGTGCGTTGAGGTAAGACACAATCATCAGGAGTTAAGGTGCAGGAGAGAGTAAAGCTCACGGTCGTCATGGAGCCACGTACAAAACAAATCCTGAACAGAAGACTGGAAAGAAACCGTTTTCAGTCTTTCCTCCACACAGTCCCTGTGTTATCACACTATTGTGCTAATCTCTTATTTCCTTACAGTTGATGGAAAGGACCCCAACTTTTTGGTGGAAGGCCAGAGCAAGCGCACTCCTCTTCATGCAGCAGCTGCCGAGGGTCACCAGGAGATCTGCCACATGCTGGTGCAGGTGAGGAGGCTGGGAAATGAAATTGTGATTTATTTTGTTTCTGTACAACAATCTGCTCCGTTCACACATAAACTTAGTCACGCAGACATTTCACAGGCTTCGTATGAGGGAACTGGCAGATTATCTTCTGTAAATCATCTGAGGGAGACGATCAAAACTGCACTTCTCAATCAGAATAATTGCACTTCAGCCCAACTATGCACCCACATCCAGCTCTTCTGGATAATGTGTAAAAGCAGCTCATGGATTAAATGATCGACATCATTTAATCTGCTGTACATTTACAGCCATGGGTTCTGTGTTTTTTATTCCACAAACCAAAAAAAAAACTATTCAGTTTTAATGATTTATTCGATATATGGAGCAAAGAAACCTGAAGATTCACATTCAAGAGGCTGGAAAATCAGTCAAAGAGTTGATGATTAACTTAGTCATGAATAATGAAGTTGTTTTTAATGTTCCATGAGATTAGAATGGAAATGACATTAAAAACTGCTCTGTACATAGTATGTTAGAGCTAGTTTCTTTTTTTCCTCCCTCTGAAATAATAACAAATGATGTCACAACACTGGATTAAATACACATAAAATACTGGAAATGGGAGGTTTGGATGAAAAAGATAAAGCTTTACCAAACTTGTGTGTGAGTGTTTGAGAACAAAAGTGTTTAAACTGAGTCAAAACATTTTATTTAAAAATATATATATAAAGGAATCCTAACATTTAATCTGTTTCTGTTTCTGTTTTATTTCATAAATAGGACTTGTTATTATAATGATAGTAGTGATTATAATAATAATAATAATAATAATCATAATAATAATAATAATAATAATGCATTTTAAGTGCCTTTTCAACACTGAAAAACAAACAAACAATAAAAGACCGTAAACAGAAAATGGAGGGGAATTACACAGAGATCGGAGGAGGAGGAGGATCCAAGGGAGTGGGAGGAGGTGGCGATGTGGAGAAGGTTGGAGAGATACGGAGGGCCGAGGCATACAGGAGGATTTTAAATTGAATTCAGTGGGGTTGTTGTAGGATGGGGCTGATGTGGTGGAATGAGGGAGTTCTGGTGACGAAGCAGCAGGAAAATATGCAGACCAGGTAATGTTATTGATGTGGGATCGGTGTGTGTGTGTGTGTGTGTGTGTGTAGGCCGGAGCCAACCTGGACATGTTTGATGAGGAGCAGAGAACTCCGTTGATGGTCGCATGTGAAAACAACCATCTGGACACGGTGAAGTACCTGCTGAGAGGGGGAGCAGCCGTCGGCCACAAGGTGAGTCCGTGAGCTCATGCTCTCACTGTCGGATCATCGCTTCCTCGTCCATCGCTGCATCCACTGTCACCATTTCAACTCTTGCCGAGTACTTTAAATGGGACACTTTAGTTCTGTTGTTGTTGTATAATGCACTAACACCCGAGTACGGCCAGCCTCGGCTGCAGCACCGGCGTCAGTGAAGCCGCTGTTTCAGATTAAAGTCCAGGCATCGTTGAAACAGTGGCAGTGTTGTTCAGCACGAATCATGTTGTCATCTCAGGACATCATGGGTTTCACGTGTCTGCATCTGGCAGCTAAACTGGGCCATTGTGACATCATCCATCACCTGCTCACCAAGGCATCCAAATACATCAACTGTCAGGTAAAAGCCATTCATCCGTTCATTCGCCAACTGCCGCGAAGACACAGTGTTGCGTGTGTGAGTAGTGACGCGTGTGTGCGCAGGATGACGGCGGCTGGACGCCCATCACCTGGGCCATCGAGTACAAGCACAAGGAGCTGGTGCACCTGCTGTTGTCCAGAGGGGCCGACGTTAACATCAGAGACAAGGTGAGCGCCCCACACACACACACACACACACACACACACACATTTATACAGCACTGCAGCTCTCTAACAAGCTTCGTCTCCTGGGAGGAAAAACATATTTGTGGACAGTAAACATTTGAGTCTGCCGTGTCACCTTGATACTGAATATGAATGAAGAAGTAGACCTCACTGAGTTTATGTTATAATTAATATAAAAAGTGTGAGTTGTTTCCAACAGGAAGGATATCATACTCTATACATTTTAATCTATATGCTTAAATTTGATCATCTTATACAATTATTAATTAACTTTTGATTTTGGCTTTTCTGTAGTTTTTTTTCCCCTTTTTTAATCAGTATCGTCTTAATAATACATGATTTCTAATTGCACACAGATGATCAGACTGAAAGTCAGAAACTCTTCTTGCATGTGTTCTCCCTGACCAGGAGGAGAACGTCTGCCTGCACTGGGCGGCTCTGTCCGGCTGTGACGACGTGGCTCAGGCTCTGCTGGAGGCCCAGTGCGACCTCAGCGCTGTCAACGTCCACGGGGACACGCCGCTCCACGTCGCTGCCAGAGAGAACCGCCTGGACTGTGTTATGTGAGTCTCCTGTCCTCGAGCGGGCGTTGACTTTGCTTACGCAGACACATAAGTGTTTTTCTCTTTTTGTTAAGCTACAGTAGAAAAGTGTTGAGTTTCATCTGCAGGTTTTTAAAAATACTGACATTTTAGATTTGCAGCTGTCCGATCTGTGGCGATGTCTCCATCTTTGACATGTTTTGTTGTCTGACTCTCTTTCACACGTCCTTGTTAATGTTTATCTAATGACCGTGTATGAGTTGTAGTACACAGTAGAGTTGTAGTACATGTCACACCAGTTCAGATTCAGACCAAATCTACTCTAGTATACTATATAGAATAATAATAATTGAAACTGAAATAGTCAAACAGCCTGGAGGATGTTTCTCGGTGTTAATGATTATTTTCTTTCACATCACATGATATCCAAAGTAACAAAATAGTAAACTTAAGCGTGTTCTACTAACAATGTTGGGGGGGCGGGGCATCTGTACGTTTAGTGTCTCCTCTGCATCTTATTAATGCACTCTTTAACATGTTAATCATCTTATACCGAGTTTGAAATGATCCCTTAAAGTCAAGGTCTTTTGAAATTCACAGCTGAATAAAGATCAGCCCTTTATAAATATGCATAACCCACATGAATAGCAGATAGCAGGAGATGTTACTGTCGAGTTTTGCGTTGAAACTCCCCTCTGCGTGTCAACCTGTGTTCCCCAGACGTTAAGAAGTTGAATCTCTGCCGTCCACAGGTTGTTTCTGTCTCGCGGTGCAGACGTAACTCAGAGGAACAAGGAGGGAGACACGCCGCTGGACTGCTGCGTCTACGGCTCCAGCGTGTGGACGGCGCTCAACACCAACAAGAAGCTCACCGACGCCAGGAGAGGCAGGGACTGTCGTGGAGAGAGAGTGCTCAGCAGGTACACTGTGGTGTGATTTCTCCTGAACACAGGGAAAGGGAAGAAAATGGACCAGACTCAGGATTTCACTCTCTCTCTTGAGTTTATTTACCAGTAACAAAGTGGTGGTCGTTGTAGGTGAAAAACCTTTAAACATACAAAATAAAACAATTTCATTAAATAAATAAAGTTCTATTTAAGTACAGTATTTAAATAAACAATTCAAATGAATATTCCCACATTTAATTCAAACATTTAAATTAGGCAAATACTGTGTAAATAAATTAAATAAACTAGTTCCACTTTTTAGAACCATTGCCCTTAATCAACTTGACATTTTATATTTTAACCAAGATTATTTTACATATTTATCAAGACATCTTTAATTACCATTAACCGAAATTAAAACAATCCAGGCGATTTTAATATAAACATAATTATTTCTTTTTTGTCCAAACAATAAGCGCACAGCGCATTAACGTCAGTCCATCTCTGTCCGAAAAAAGAGCTGCGAGCTTACCGGTGGCCTCCTTGATCCTTTCTGCTTCCATGCGTGTTTTACTCCTGTGGTTATTCAGCTTTCGTTGCTTCTGCTGCCGTTTGTTGCGTTGCAAGCTACTGACTGAATGCTCACTTCTTATTTTTGTCTCCGGGGTTTCTGCCGTGCGTTCCTAATGATTGTGATTGTGATCACCTGTTGATGCGTTGCGGAGCCGTGCGCTGCGGAGCCGTGCTCTCGCTGTTGCGCGCATGCAGTTGCGAGCCCGTCGTCACATGCACCCGCTCGTAGGCAATACCCGGCAGATCGGCGAAACAAAGAGCTAGAAGTAAGTAAGAGCTTCAAGTAGAACAAACTATGAAGTGCTAGTCATAAGTGCGATGTACAAGTTTTTTTGGTTTTTTTTGTCGTCTTAGTCGAGGTAGAGTCGGAAGAAATGTGTTTTTAACACATTAATCCAACAGTAATCTCCAATACTTATTGACCTAAATAGATTTGTTAAAAGACTATACCTCTTTTTTAACTCTAAAACTATCACAGAAATGACTAAAACGTGACTGAAACTATCACATACAGAAATGACTAAAACGTGACTATGAATGAGTCTTTGAAGAGGCGTGGCTGTTCAGTTCTGTCCGTATGTTGAAATCAGACTTTTAATTTCCTCTTGTAGGGACATCTCCCGCGGGTATGAGGCGGTTCCTATCACCTGCGTAAACGGCGTGGACGGCGAGCCCTGCCCAGAAAACTTCAAGTATATCCCAGACAGCTGTGTCACCTCCCCGATCAATATAGACAAGGACATCACTCACTTACAGGTGACACTTTACAAACTGGATGTTTCTGTTTGTATTTAAAGTAAATGTGTAGTGATAATGTAAACTTTCATGTACATGACTGGGGGAAAAGTCTGTTTTGTATGTGCATGTGTTCCTTTTGTCTTGCCTTTGTCACGATTTATCTTATTTTATCCTCTGCCTTAAATTGAACATTTGCAACACGTGTGATGTTAAACCGTAAACACGCACTTCCTTTACGATATAATGCAGGAGTTTAAGCTACATGTGCTACAGAATGTCATAATACCTGACGTTTGTGTCGCGCAGCACTGCAGCTGCACAGACAACTGCTCATCCAGCACCTGCATGTGTGGTCAGCTCAGTCTGAGATGTTGGTATGACACTGTGAGTACACACACACACACACACACACACACACAACCAAGTCTTAGAGAGGACTTAGAGTTCATGTCTGAAAACAGCTGATTTCTGCGTTAACATTGCTTAATGTATGTCAACATTTACTTTAAGGAGCGGTACGTAAGAAACGTTTTATATTAAGTCATAAAATGACCATTACTTTTTGAACATTAAGTTGTGTGACACAGACCGCAGGAGTAGAGTGGATCCGGATCTGTTCGGAGCGGAGAAAGTAGCTCCGGGAGAGAGCTGGGGTCACAGAACTCACAGGTTTTAAGCCACAAACATGTCATGTTAACACGTTTGATACAATTACACCGCTGTCCATCAGTATGTCAGATCACATGGTCAATTTGGCACTCTTTTCTAGCCCTTATGACTGAGCCAGGCAGCTGTGCAAGTATATAATACATCTGTCCGCCTAACAACAGTGTGGGTGACTGTGTGTTTTTGCAGGACGGTCGACTGCCACTGGACTTCTGTCAGCGAGAGCCTCCAGTGCTGTTTGAGTGTAACCACGCCTGCTCCTGCTGGAGGTCCTGCAGGAACCGCGTGGTCCAGAACGGACTCAGGTAACTCGTTTGTCAGTAATATGCACCATAAAATACATTGTGTAAAGGTAAACAACTTTAATAAAGTATAACAATAGGCAAAAGCCTGAATTCAGGAGGGCCAATTCAGTTTTAATCATTATGTAAAATAAGCGTAATGCTAACCCGATCAGAGTGTTTGATAAGGGATATTTATTATGTTGGTGGGAAACAACTATAGCCTATATTGCCTATAACACAGATATTCAGGATGAAATGAAGAATTGTTATGAATGTTTGTATATAATTTCATATTGTTTCCATGTATTTTTAATCTTTGTACATACAGTACCTCTTTTTATTGAATAACATAAACATCATCATATTTGACTGAATGCTTCAGTGTCAGTACAGCCTTTAAAATCAGGAAAGGACACATATGTAACTTTCACTCGAGTGAACTTAAAAAGAAAAGAAAATCCTTTGTAGTATTTTCTGGTAATAACCTTTATCACTTGTGATAATGTTTCCCACTGTATGCAAATGGTAATCTCAGGTGTGTGAGTATGAACCATGCAGAGCTACAATAGTTTCCTCCCAGTCTTGCACCAGGCCAGGAGTAAAGACGATCAATGCTCTCTTCCAGGAAAAGTACTGCCTCAAATTGTTTTTCTCTGGTCAAACTGTGTTTTTCCTGAATGAAATCAATACAATCTATCGTCTTAATGTTCCTCCTCCTCAGCTGCCGGATTAGATAAGAGCCTCTGCTGTTGCTTTCAGAGTCCGGCTGCAGCTCTACAGGACGCAGACCATGGGCTGGGGAGTGAGGGCCATGCAGGACGTCCCGCAGGGAACATTTGTGTGCGAGTAAGAGCGGACGCTGATGACGGAGAGATGAACTGAATTCAGTGATTTGAGTCGAACCTCTAATGCGTCCACAGGTACGCCGGAGAACTCATCAGTGACGCAGAGGCCGACAAACGAGAGAACGACTCGTATCTCTTCACCCTCGACAATAAGGTGACCGCACATGTTACAGACAGTGGGAGAACACTTTAAGATCAGTGGAAGCTCATTTCAGGCACCTAGATATAGGCCCCACCCACTGAATTAAAAAAAACAACATTTATTTTGAACATAAATACGCCGCACATGTCTATAAGCCGCAGGTGTGTACATTGAAACAGCTGAACTTTGCACAGTGCCTGTAACTGCCTGCCACTGAACAGGCAGCGCCACCTTAAATGCTATGATTTACACCAATAACACTGGTCTAATGTGACGCTGCTCAGTTTTTCCGCGGCATGAAGTTTGTGAAAGTGGGAAAAAAAATCCATAAATTAGCCAAAATTCCGCCATGAATGTGAAAATGGCGTCAGACGAGTCTGAAGAGTCTGAACCGACCAGTCGCAGAGTTGATTGCATCATAGCAAACGTGTAGAAATTAAATCTAAATACAACTGTACTGATTTACATCACAGTGAGAGTTTATTATGGAATTATTGAATGGACTACTCTTGCTTTAACGTAAGCAAACGTCATCAGGAGAAAGGAAAACATTCAGAGTCGGTGCATTAAATGTTCTTATATACTTAAATGTTCTTATATACATAAAACACTTCCACAGTCTTTTGATCTGTGATAATGTGCGATTGGAAAAATATACATCGAGCAGAAAAAGCTCAAATGTAGTTCTTTGTTGTCGCTTTGCTGTAGTTTTCAGTCTTTAATCTTTTACAGAATCTGTATAAGAGGGAGGCGGAGCCGTGTGTTTGATTGACGTCAGTCTCAGTCCAGCAGACTTTTTGCATCAGATGTTAACTTTTAGAAAAATGTCTTGAGCTGAGACGCGGACGCTGTGCAGCCCTGAGGTTGTTGTTTTAACCGTGTTTTTTTTTTAATAGTCAGAATAAGTCAAACGCATACATTTGAAGATAAAGTGCAAGGACACTGATCAGCCGTCACGTTTAAACCTGTCACGTGTTTTTAACGTTTTAGATTCAGGCTCTGGAACAAAATCAGCGTTGGTAAAATAAGTGGCACTCTCGTGTTTGGACAATAGGTGGAGCTGCAGAGTCTCACACACACACACACACACACACAGAGAAGGAGAGAGGGTGAGTGTATAATGTCCTGACTTGATGGTTTTTACAGACTGTGGTTGGATGTAATGATGATGGTCGGACCATTTGCTGAAGTAATGACTCAGTCTTTGGTTCTCAGTCGCATTTGTTCTGTTCCTGAAAGAATGGTGTGAAACCCCCGTCTGTTTATTTGCTCATTTTGCCTCATCATTCTCACTCAGTGAAGAGCGAGGGTGTGACCGTCCTCTTCAACATGATCTGCCTCTGTCACGCTCCTCCTCCTCCTCCAGTGTTTCTTATACTGCAACACTGTGGACAGTAGGAACAAATCAGAACATTACAAGTGCCCGTGTTATATCCGTGGTGCGCGCCTAGTCTAGCATTCTGTAGTTTTTCAGTGCTTTATGGATTAAAGAATAAAAAAATATGATTTAAAAAAACCAATCATAGCGTAGTGAATGTTTAACGATAGCATTGTTGCTCCGTTTGCTGCGTCACCGGAGGGAAGATTAGTCAAAAAGTGACGTTTGGATAAAAGGACAGTATCGTGACTCCGCCTTTCCCTCTTTAATGCATCGAGCACTTCCTGTCCGCGTCGTCAATAACGCGCCTGGTGCCTCACGCTCTGTGGTTGTCGCCGTCATGTCCAGGTGGGCGACGTGCACTGTATCGACGGCAGACTTTTCGGCAACGTCGGCCGCTTCGTCAACCACCTGTGTGAGCCCAACCTGCTGGTCGTCAGGGTGTTCACCATGCACCAGGACCTCCGCTTCCCCAGGATAGCCTTCTTCTCCAGCAGGCCCATCAAAGCTGGAGAGCAGATAGGGTGAGTTGTTCCTTCCTGAACTTGAAAACAATAAACCAAACACAAATAATGAACTGGACTTGTATTCTCTCCAGGTTTGACTACGGAGATAATTACTGGAAGGTGAAGAGCAAGTACTTTAGCTGCCAGTGTGGTTCTCCGAAGTGTCGCCACTCGTCTGCCAGCAGGCGCGTACACACTGGTGACCTCTGACCTCTCCTTTTGCCTGGACACACTGGCCCCCGTTCAGACCATGTATTAACATCCCATCATACGTGTGCAGCTCCGAGGATAGAAAACACACCCTTTCTCCGTCTTTTACACGCGTGAGAGCGACTGTGTGTGGACACGTGCGTCCTCTGTCCCACTGACATTATATTAAATCACGTACCTGCTTGAAAACACCTTAAAACATGAACGCTCACTCTCAGTAAAAACTTAACAAAGGGCTCACCTAATAAAATCTACACCAGTTAAAGTGTACAATAGCTTTACACTGAATAACTTTGCCACTTACTCGTGCAGGTAGACAGTTTTCTCCAACTGTAAACTGAAGTTTGTAAACCTCTCAGGACACGGAAGCTGCTGCTCTCTAAGTTTCTGTCACTTAAAGTCTAGTTAAATCCAAAAGAATGATTTCGGTGATTGATTTTCCTCTCTTTGATGGTGAGGGTTACAAAGTGACACACACACACATGGAAAAGGCTGTGTTACAGTGACATGGACAATATTTCTAATACATTGCAGACCACTGTAGTGAGGCCTTTGTTAAATATGCTAAAAATCTCTTCTTCCTTGTGATCACTGTCCACACGGATGTTAATAACATGTCTGAACGAGGTCATCGTGTCGCTGTACTGTCAGAGATGATGCACCAATGCTTAGTTTAGATGTAAACTAGTGAGACGGAGCTTATTTACACCTGTGAAGGTAAAACTTCAGTGTGGAGGCTGAAGTAAATACCGTGTGTGAGAGAAGCTTGAACTACTTTTAAAAAGCTAACAATCAGGTTAAAAAAAAATCTTTTTAACACTCACTGACTGTCCTTTTAATAATGTTGTACTGATGGAATTAGACAAATCATATTTTTGGTAGTTTAATCTGTGCTCTGTGCTTTTTACTACATGTCCAAATATCAATTAAACACATTTTTAAAGGTTCTTTTACTTGTGTGCTTTTTTTTCTTTTAAATTGAAGAGTTCTTGTTTGAAACAGCAAAGAGACAAAAGTTACTGCGGATGCAAAGCAGGAAGGACACCGGGCTGTTGGAGTATTAAAGCAACACTATGTAAGTTTTACCGTTTCGTCTCACTTTTAATTATTCATTTAAAAAAAAAGAAATCTAGATTTTATGTTATTTGTCACTTGCCATGTATTTTTATCTTCTGTCTTTGGCTCAACTGTTGTTTTAAGTGTGCTTTACTAATAAACATGAGTAAATGTGTGATAGATGAATAGATAATTAACCTTTGGAACACAGACTTTAGGCTGCTTTTTTCCATTAAACATATATTAAATACAGAGGTCATAAGAATGTGCAATATAGATTGCCATTTACTTTTTTTTAATATAAACACAGCTGAGCAAGAAGTTCTCAAAATTTGGAAATATATGAAATTTGGAACTATGTCACAGTTCAAGGTTCGCTTGGCCTCGTTTTTATGAACAAAAATAAAAAGACAAAACGGGCACTTTTGTGACTTCTGCACAATCACTACTAAACGTTAGATATGAAATAAAATGTAACTTTGACCTAACAACACATAAGAACACGCATTTCGTAAAGCCTACATATGTGACCTGTAAACACACGCCCCCAGGATGTCCATATTAGGGCTAGTGTGTTATTCCCATGGCAATTTACCAAGGGTGCACTCGAGCACTAAGGGTTAAATAAATACATTAAAATAATATATAACAGAACATTAAAAGGATTAAAGAAACACTGATGATAAAATGTATAATTCTTTGACCACAAAAACAAAGCTGGATTCAAAATCCCATTATTAAGTGTTTGCTTTTGAGCAGTGGACTAATCTGAATTAAATAAAAATATACATAAACACAAATAGTGTCTACAGATATACATACATGCTCATTCCCAGTGAGTGAGTGGCATACGATATAATAATTTTAATAATAATTAAACTCATCATTCGTTTTGAGAATGAATGGTTCTAATAGAATAGTATAGAAAAAAACTTTTGTTTTATTATATAAAATTAAATTAGAGCAATTTGAGTGTGTTTTTGCCCCTTTGTGTTGCGTTCACTGCCATGTGGAAACTTCCCGACGCTGTAAATACTCTGTAGAGCTCAGACTGAGTCTCTCTCTGTCTCCCATCTCTGTCCTCCCCTGTTGCTATGGAGACAGGGCCGGGCCAGGTGGAGCCACTGGCTGGCGTCTTGTGGGTCACGTGGGTGCTTGGGTCTGTGCTCTGTGGCTGAGAAAAGTACTGTTTCCAAACACACGTGCACGCGCACACATTAGCAGCAAGTTCACGGAAGCGCACCACCCCAGTCGTGAGTGCTTTCTCCTCCGCGTACACGGCACTGAAGCCCCGGCAGCACCCGCAGCACCCGCAGCACCGGCGGCTTGTTCCGCTCACCTGGACGGCGCTGACGAGGCGGGGAGAGGCAGAGTGTGTCGCCGCCGACTGGACTCTCTTTTCTGGACATTTTCAGTCATAATGTCGCCTGCGGACGTCTCCTTGTCGTCCTCGCTGTGACGCTGTGTTTTCTTGTTTGTTAAAAGTGTTAAAGTCAGTTTAATTCTTGACTATTTCCTGTGGTTTGAGCGGAATCCGCCTCCTGTAGCATGGAAACAGCGGCGGCGGCGGCGAGCTCGAGCAGATAACAGGAATTCAAAGAAACCTCCTTCTCTCTCACACACACACACACACACACACACCTGGTTCTGCTGTGAATGTTTGACTCGCGTGTTCGTGGACGGTTCACGCACCTGAGGGACCTGGAGGACGGGGCGACGGTGTGTGTTGTGATGCTTCTTCTTCTTCCTCATTTCTTTCCTGCTCTCAGTTTTGGTTCCTCCAGAAACTCGCGTGCTCTCCCCCCGCAATGGCTCGCTTCGAAGACGAACTGTCCAGCCGTTATGGAGGCGGCGGTCCCGCGGGCCCGGCGCGAGGGGCCAGCCGGCAGCCGGGGCCTCCGGGGGGCCAGAGGATGTACAAGCAGACCATGGCCCAGAGAGCCCGGACCATGGCCATTTACAACCCCATCCCCGTCAAACAGAACTTCCTCACCGTCAACCGCTCTCTGTTCATCTTCAGCGAGGACAACGTCATACGGAAATATGCCAAAAAGATCACGGAATGGCCATATCCTTCCCCGCACCGTGTACCGTGTACCGGCACGTCAGCACACCAAACCCCGGTCAGAAATGTGTCAATTTAAGGCTCTGAGCTTACCACAACTAGAGTGAACATGCGTTAACTATGCAGTAACTTTACTGAATATTGCAATGATGATATGATATTGAGTTAAATTATCACACAAGTTTGCGATATATGGTTATTATAAAAAAAACTAATCAAACGAAAGGTTGAGAACTGTTTTCAATAGGAATTATATCTGATATGACGAGATATATTCACACCGATATTTTGCAGATATCATCACCAAAATATTTCTTAATTTGCAAGAAATTACAACTATATTATATTATATTATTTCTAATTGCTATTTTGTTTGGAAAACAACTGTTTAGCTGCTAACATAGACCCAGACAGTGAGAACAAACACATGTTGTTGTTATTATTATTTTCCAAAATTGTACATGAAGGTAAACTTATTCTAAATCCAACTGCAATATTATTCCGTCGTTTCTCTGCCCACAGGTATTTGGGGTATGAGGTTGTTGCACTTAGTAAAGTATGCTAGGCCACAAAAAGCTTAAGAAAGTGATCAAAACAAAAACAAAGATCTTGGACAAACAAAACTAGCATGAGTCTTAGTCTTAGCAATATGTAAATTCTGCATGTATATATGTGTGTATATATACACATTCCACTAGGGATTTGACAGTACAAACACATGGCGATTTAAAAAAACAAAACAAAACACTTTACAATAAGTTAATTGCAGTAAATGTTTCCATTTTCTGATTTGAAAATACTGTCTAGCTCACCGACATACAGTCCTAGTGATTTGAGATTCTGCATCTTTCAGGTTATTTCAGTTTTTCATTGTAGTTTGAGACATTTTCTTTGTTTCATAAGTTGTTTTTTTTGCAGCATAAGTAACACGTTTTTACAGCGCTACAGTATTTAGTTCCAGTTTATGACAACAAAGACTTTTTTTGTAATGTAAGTAGCATGTTTTTGTAACTTTGTACATTACAATGTACCATTTTTAACAATACTTTTTGATAACGCCTGCAATGTTTTCATAATATTTTTATCAAATCAAGGCAGTTTATGAATGAATGATCTGCCCATTTGAATCTGATCTGACAGAATGTGAAAGCGATATACAGTGTTTTAAAGTGATGTTCAATAGTATTGCAATAGCAATTATTATGTCAGGATACTTTCATATCCTGGAATTGTCCAGGGTTTAGGGCTGCAACTGGCAATTCTTTTCAGAATCGATATTCACCGATTGAATTTTATGTCAGAAATGTCAGAAAATGTTGGCCAGTATTTCTCAAACCGCAAAACGATGATGTTGTCAAACGCCTCGTTTTCTCCACAAACCAAGAATGATTCAATTTTTAATGATTTCTTTGTTACATAATGCAAAGAAAACTAATATTCACTTTAAGAGGCTGAACAATCAGAGAACATTAATTCATTTTAATGATTTAAAAAAAACAACAACCTGATTTATCAATTATAAAATGAGGTAACGATTACTTTAGGAATTGGTTAATCGTTGCAGCTCTAGTCCGATGCCTGCATTGATCTTATATGTATGTCAGCTGCCGATGTTGACAAGCACGGTAACCTTAAAGAGCCCCACAGGAAACTGAGCTTTAATGGATGTGTAATAGATCCAGAGGTAGTAGCTTGAAGGCTGGGTGTTTTTGGACTCGTGTTTCGTCTCCCGTTTGATAAAGAATTAGATTTAGAGACGTTATAATCCAGAGACATGGGCTGATGCAGCCTGGTTAGAGAAGCCATCGTGCCCTGTGCTGTTTTTGTACGCTCCATTCATGGACTTCAGAAACACATCTGTGTGAGGATTCGCAGCAGTGGTGCTGTCCGTGGTGCTGAACGCTCAGTGAGCAGCAGGCTTGGGTGTGACACCAAACAAACAAGCCACACCAGTACAATGCAGCAGGATGCATTTGTGAATTGAATGCTGGTGTTTTTTCTCTCAATGGATTAAGTTTTTTTCATGTCAGTGCAGTTGGCTTTTGTGTGTCTGCGCAACAACAACTGCTGTGGATTTAGATGCTTTTTTAAAGGAAAAGCCAGTGGCCAAATAGCTCAAGTGTTATAGGTGTTGCAATTAATTCACATTAAGTTGTGTAATCGCCTCCTTGCTTTACTCTCTAGGTGATTACCCCCGTTGCTGAACAAGCATTTATTATACTTTGATGTCACGCTGCATTACTGAGCTGTGTATTCTAAGGCAGAGCAATCACAGCAACACTACAGGGTGATCTATTGTGGCTCTGAGCAGCTGAGCAGTCCACGGGGCTGGCCCTCCTCCCAGCAGAGCTGGAGCCGGCCAGACTCCGAGGGGATGTAGGAGAGAGAGGCTTAATAATATAATAATAATCTGTACAATTCTGTGTATAATTTCCTTAAAGTACTCCTATACTCTTCTCTCAGTCCTGGTCACTGCTCAATGTGGATTCACAGAAAAGAAGAGAACATGATTATTGTGTTTTACCAAGAAATTCATACATGTTTTGATGGTGGAGAGCCCAGAGGAAACCCATGTTAGACATGTCAGAACATGCAAACTCAACCAGGTCCAGCACCGGGATCCGAACCCAGCACCTTCTTGCTGTGCAAAACAAAGTAGTCTGATATATTGCCTTTTATATGCAATATACTCTTCATCTTTGGTATTTATAAAACAAATCTCTCTGGTCCAATGACGACCCAATTTGTGTCTTTGCATAAGTGATGAAATTTACCAGGGTCTTTGAATGCATCTTGCATTCAAAGACAGCTAGTGCATTACTTTCACTAGCTGTCATGCACTGGAGTTAAGAATATTAGAATTAGAGCTGCAATTAGTGATTTTGTTGATAATCAATTAATCTGAATATTTTGTTGATTAATCGAGTAATCGTTTGGTCCATAGAATCTCAGTAAACGTTAAAAAATCAGTGTTTGTCAAACCAGGAAATAAATAATAAATAATTCACTTTTGATGATTTCTTTGTTTTATGGAGCAAAGAAATTAAGAAAATATTCACATTTAAGAAGCTGAAACAATCACAAATCTTGTTTTAATCATGAAAAAAAGCTTCAAACCGATGAATCAATTATCAAAATGGTATTAGATTAAAAACTTTGCTCGAAATGTCCGTCCCTGGTTGATACTATACACTTTGACTTTGGATCCTAATGCAAACTGAACCCAGTGTCCTGCATTGGAAAGAGTTCAAGCTGTTAACACTTAACCACGGTGTATTAATCTTGTTTTTATGCCGAGTCAGCGGCTCATGTTTCAAGAAATAAGCATTCTGCTAACTGGAACGTTTAGTGACCACCAGTCGATGCAGCTGTGACCTGTGTGCATTAAGAGCACTGTTGTCAATAGATGAACTGTGTCAAAGGAAACAAAACACGTACGTACACAAAATGGATTTGTCCATATTTTGGTTGTCACGTCGGAGTGTTTTTTTTATCACCTGGACTCTTGCACGCACACGTCAATGATCAGTCCATGAATAGTTTCTGATCTGTTTGCAAATGCTGTATCTTGTGAGTTCCTTAACGTTATCACTCCATTTGAGTACATGATCCTGGCCACCATCATAGCAAACTGCATCGTGCTGGCTTTGGAGCAACACCTACCGGAGTCTGACAAGACTCCCATGTCAGAGCGCTTGGTGAGTAGACTTTATTTTGTTTAAAATCTATTTCCTCGTGCCGTGTTTCCCAGCCCTAACCCTGGGGAACACGGTCCTAGTGTGTATAAGAACACGTGACACGTGCAGTGATGTTTTGTCTCCGTAAGAGAACAGCTGATACACGGCCTGTCTGTGTTCTGTTTGGAGAGGAAGTGAGCAGCGGCGTTGTCGGTTAAGCAGCACCCTGCAGAGCTGTGTTTGATCCCCACTGTGTATCAGTATGTCCACTTACCCTCTTGTGAGGTTTTCCCCTGAAAGAAGTGAGCCTCATACAAACCAATGGCACTTTTCCATTCTACAGTTCTAGCACGACACGGCTCGACTTGACTCAGTTTTTATTTTTCTGCTTTTCCATCAGAGATAGTATCTGGTTGCTGGTGCTTTTTTTTTGAGTCATGAGTTCAATGCCGAACTGTAGATTAAGTTAAAAAGACTTTATATCCTGAAATCTCAATATACGGAGTACTGAACGACTCTGTGAACAAATCTTTTCAATGAACTGATTCTAATGATTCAGTTACAGCAGAAATACACAGTTTGTCGTGTATAAAACAACAGCACGGGGGCGTGAGATGAACGGAAAACAGTGCAGACTGGGTCGAGCCGAGCCAAGCTAATGCTAGGACCGCATAATGGGAAACGCGTAGTTAGCTTGCGTTTTCAACTAAGGCATGAGCCGATACTTGGTATTGGTCCGATACTGGTCAAAATGCGATATTATCCGATGTATCCACAGACTGTAAAAATGTAAGTCGACAGAATTGTGTCTTTGAAATGGATTGAAATGGCACAAATGAGTTGTTAACAGCTTTATAGTTGAAAAGGTCTAAAAATGACCGATAATATCGGACTGATACCGGGTCTGTGATATCGGTATTGTAGTAGAATGTCATCGACCTCTTTAGATCCGGTGTCTAATTTGTCCCTTCAGAGCTACCGTACAAACATGTATGTATGTAATGTAACATTACACAATGCTAATCATGACATTTAAACACGTTTAAACTAAAATGTCTATTTTCCAGCCAACTTTCACTCATATAAGAAGCATAAGAAACAAAAAAAGATCCATCTTTGTTTTAAATGTTAGCCTTTGTGGCCGTTGAGCACTGTGGCTCTAAATCATGTTCAGTTAATGGTTACACTGTATATGAAGAGAAGATTGGATTGGAAATGGAAAATGAACCACGTCAGCTTGTTTTTGTTTGTTCTGCAGCGACTGTTTGATTTGTTTTATTCCAGGTTTATGGCCTACATTTGGTTGCATTGGAATCTGTGGGTTTTTCAAATCCTCCTCAGCGTTTGCTCTTTTCTCTCTCGACAGGACCACACAGAGCCCTACTTTATTGGAATATTTTGTTTTGAGGCTGGTATCAAGATCATCGCCCAGGGCTTTGCCTTTCACAAAGACTCCTACCTACGTAATGGCTGGAATGTAATGGACTTTGTGGTGGTCCTAACAGGGTGAGTAGCACTGGCCTAATGGCTTATACAGCTCCTAAGTGACAGAGCTGATGGGCAGCAACTATTAATGGCGTGTGTGTGTGTGTGTGTGTGTGTTATTTCTAATGATCAGTAGAGCAGAGCCTCTCCAGATGCCGACGTGTTTTCTTCCTGTCAGAGTTTTAAGGTGGTATTGTCCACAGCACAGAACTGTGGACTGTGTTGTTTAAATACACTCGTCCTTTCCTTCTTAAATGCAGGATTTCTACCCTCATTAAACAGCTTCGCAGTCGTTGTGATGAGCGACCAGCTGACAGTGAGGATAAAGTGGTGGATGTTTGCGGTGGTGTCGTAAAAATAACGCACTCGTAACGCGTAGGAGAAAAAAGGTGAAAAAGCCACTTCCGCTTTAACGCCCATCTCTTCTCCTCGGCCTTTGACACTGTTTGAATCGTTGATGTTATTTTGTTTTTATCTATTTATTATTCTGTGCAGAGCTTTGGTGATTTAACTGGACTTTCAAATGAATATTTAAACCTTTTGTGGATTAGCATAAAATTGATGTTTCAGTCCACTACATGGTGCCAAGTGCTCACTCTCACAAGAGCTGTTGTGTGAGTATATCGCAGTATATGATTTTGCAAATACTCGATGAGTATTACGTGAGCACTTTCAAACTCACACTTTAAAGAAAGTCTAGAAGGACATCAGACCATCTGAAGTAAGTACCGCATGGTCCAGCGGAGGGCACTCTTGAGTGCAGTATTTTGAACGCCCTGCTGGCAGCTGCGACAACAGAAGTGTCCGAAAAGCGGCAAAGAAAAGTCGTATTTTGTCGTGTTGGTGTGAAGCACAGGTGGCTACGGATCACGTTACTGCTCAGTCATTGGCCGTCGTTCATTTGATTATTTACACCTGTGGCTGCACTACTGTGTTTCCTACACGGCAAAATGAAGATAAAATGGTCGTTGATAAATAGTGAACTCATTGATTAAGAACGTCCGTGAAGAAGTGACACGCCTCTAAACTGTGTCTCTGTGATCCGTGTGAGCGGATAGAGGTGCCGGTGTGATGTTGACTCTCCGTGTTCCTCCGGCTCGTGCTTTACAAACGCTCAGTGAGCTGAAGACAATGTTGCCGGACCAGTTTCTGTCGTTCCCTGATTGTCTGCAGAGTAAACACAGAGTGAGTCCCTCGGAACAGGATGAGAGAGCCAGAGGGGGAATAGTGCTGTTATTGTGGGGGGAGGCGGTGGAGGTGGAGGATGCTGTTACGCTGCAGAAAGTCCCCGGGGCACTTGCCGGTTCCTCCGGGGAGCGCTGTGGCCTCACTTACATAATGACACAGAGATTTATTTGGCTCATCTGTGGGGGGTTTGTGTCAGGAACCTCGCTGCAGTAAACAGAGCCTCTGTTAATTCCCAAACCCCTCATCAGCTCCCCGGCCCCGCCCACTGGAAGCCTCCAGAAGCCACCGAGCCTCAATTACTGCTGGGTGAAACGACTGGGAAGCAGTGGAAATTATAATGCCATCCACCGGAATGAGTCTGGTTTTGGTGGAATGACGCAGAGATGTGTGTGTGTGTGTGTGTGTGTGTGTGTGTGTGTGTGTGTGTGTGTGTGTGTGTGTGTGTGTGTGTGTGTGTGTGTGTGTGTTGTCTCTGATCAGAGTTTTCATATATGAGATATAATTATGTGGATAAAAGTTTCCTTTTCAGGTGTTTCTCAAAGGAGATCTATCTATATTGATATTGATGATCTTATAATAGGCTTATTACTTCATATCTACATATCTTTGTCAACATTTGAACAGGATTTGATATAATTATGCTTTAGTCATGAAATGTTAATACAACCGTAAATATTTGACCAATTATTTTATGACATTTCAAGACGAAGCAGAGCTCCCCTTCTGAATCCATCCATCCGTTTTCTGTGTGTGTGTGTGTGTGTGTGTGTTAATGGCAGCGGCATGATTGAGTTGAAGCTGAGCAGACTTACATGATAAGAGTGACAGAAGGGCCGGATCACGGTGAGATGTCGCTGCAGCAGCATTCTGGACGTAATGATACAGCTGCACTGACACTCTGAGCTCGGGCTGAGCTATAGATCCGTGTTTTAACTGCATCGTGACACGAGACAGGATATGGTCTTGGATTTGTATGATCGTCGTATCGTGTGAAAGCCTCTGTGGTGACCTTTCCTGGTTTTAATGGCTGTTGTATTGATAATTATCATATTTAATGTATTGAATTTATAAATAGAAATAGTAAACTGCACTGAATAACACTTTTTTATTTTAAATGTTCATTATTAGTGTGTTGACCATATTTATAGGCAATTCCATTGTTTCTAACACACACAAATATCCTTCATGTATCAATTATATATATTAGATATATTAACTATTTTGATAATCGATCAGTTTTTCTCCATTAAACCATTAAAAGTGAAGAAGTTTGGTTTGTAGACAAAACGTCAACATTTTTTTTTGAACAAAACGAGTATTCAAACATGAACTAATAATTACGATTATATGATATGATGTTTTTACAGTGTATTGTCACTTTCATTTGAGAAGCACAAACCTCTAAAAAAAGAGTCCAGAGAAACAACCCGTGTGCAGCTTTGTATCTAAAATGATCCAGATTATATTTAGAAACCATTCCGCCCAGTCTTGCAGAAATGCTGATTTGATTTAGATTGTGATATATGATATTGAATGTTATATATATGACATATATATATATATATATATATATATATATACATAGCCTTTGCAGCTGTATATAGAGAATGGGCCATGCTGTCGCACTGTAACTCTGTGCTCCTGCAGAACTGACGCACCTCGACACGCGTGTGCACGCAAGCATGAGAACAAATCACTTTTCCATGATGACGCTCATTTCCTGCAGGATGTGCTGCACAGAAGCTGATAGCGATGAGTCATTAGCATCGAGTCGCTGGTTATCAAACATTAAGCTCGTCTGGAGAAGAAGTAAAGTTCAGTCCTGTGTCTCGTCCAAAACATCACCAAATACTCACTGTTCTGTATATTAACGATATAAAGATATAAAGCTGACAATACACTGTAAATACACTCAAATAAAATGTCTACTCTATGATCTGCATTATATGATCTTAAAAGACACTTTCAGATTATTCCTGGTTTATTTCTTTGGCTTCTTAATGTTAAATAAAAGATATTTACTGTGTGTTAGAAACAGAATGAAATTGACATGAATAATTAAGCTTAAAATTAAAGAAGTGTTATTAGGTGACTTTATTTAAAATATCATTTTGTTGATTTCATCACAGCCTCTAAAAACAGGAGAAATCATCACATATAATTTATCATATCAACAGATGTAAAGATATAATATCCATATATTTCCAGTACCTGCTGTGTCTCATGTTTTATTTTCACTCGGTGTTTCCAAGAATTCCTTTTCAAAATTCCCAAGACATGGAGGTGAACTCCGCTGGGGATTTGGCTCTTATTTCTAAGCAGTAAAGGGAAGAGTGACAGTTGTGGCATAGTAACAGGGAGAGAGGAAGAAACAGTGCTGCTTCCTGCTGCACGCGCTGGTGTCACTGCAGCTCCCTGTGGATGTTTCGCTCTGGACCGCAGTTGTAGCTCAGCTACAAACAGGTCAACATTGTAACAGCAACAGCACAGCGTTGTTACCAGTGTGCCGTATTCTGTTTAATGGGATTGTGATTGTGGGGGTGGGAATCACAGCGTACCTCACGTTACGACACGTGATACATGCAGCGATGGGAAGAACGCCGCTGCTGCCAAAAAATGTGCCGCGTTACTTTAATTATGAGCTCATTGAGGCTGTTTTCATCTAAACTGAGACTCAACGGCTTTACCCGTCACTTGCACGAGAAAAGCACCAATATATGCACAATATAGAGCAGCAGTAAAGTCCTGGTTCTGAGCCTTTAAGAGTCAGAGACTCAGAGGTGTGGAGCTGCTGCAGCTTCGGATTCATGATAACGTGAACTTCAGTGAGAGATTCAGCAGCAGTCTGACATTCTCACCTGACGAGGCTGACCTGAGGTACCTCACTCTCAGCCACACAAATATGACATGAGTGATGATTTATTGAGAAGATTTTGGGGGCGGACTTGGACTCTCTTGGCCCCGTTGAAACCGTGGCAGGTGCAGGTTTTGGCAGAGCTTGCTGCTGCTGGAGGCCTGAGGTCGCCTGGTGGAAGTGTAAGGAAAAGCTTTGTGAGTAACAGGCCGTGCTTTAGTTTCTTCATTGTTTTTTGCCACAGACTCTGACTCTAAGGTAACTACAGCTGATTTACTGCCACTGAGCTCACACTGACATTCTGTAGGAAGAGCTCTATCAACCTTCATTATACATATATATATACATATACAGTATATATATATAATAGTGTCATCAGCATATACTGTTACTGTATAGGGCAGTTGGAGAGACATCGCTCCCAGTTCCGACTTCCGAGTCTCTCCGTCTCTTCTCTGTCCGATCAACGGTGTTTTTCCAAATTTCAGAAACCACTATGGGATACACGACCAAACCTAAGAATAGAGACCAAGTTGTAAGATTTTTAGAAACCCATCTACAACAATCTGTAATCTTGTGTAACTGGCACCAGCCCATTAACCCGGTGCACGTCACGTCAGAGTATGCGTTTGCTCTCTGGATACGAGCTTGGGCCATTATTCATGAGCTGCTAATCACATCATGTGGTGAGCTGTGTAAACGGAAGAGCCTGGATTCAGGTCCCGTTGGCCAGCGCCGACCTCCTGCATGTTCCAGTAAGATGTTGGGAGTTGCTAATAAGAGCGTATATCTGCCTCGCTCTGCTCCCACCCAGATCAATAGTGTATTGAGCTGAGCCCACAGTGAATACATGGACTCCAGCAGCATCAAAGCAGCTGCTGTAGGCTCGGTCCTGCGTTACAACCTGCCACATGCAGCTCATAGGATGCTCATAGCATAGTACTTGGAGGAAAATCTGAATTATTGTTGTACTGTATATACCAGGGTATGTGATCGGAGTGGAGCTGAGGAGGATGATTAGAGCAAATGGTCTGATTGGTAATAGATTAACTGATTTTGTACTAGTTGAATCTTCATGGGTCTCTTGCAGGCTCAAATGATAATCTGGGATTATTCACTGGAACCTGTCAGTTGTTAGTGGGACTGGACTAGCTGGCTTAGCTCCTGAAGTTGCTAGCTGTTCTGTATCCTTGGTCAAATTGGAAAATCCATGTACTGGTCGCTTTTACTGATGTTTACAATAATGATGACTATGTTGCAGTTTAATCAGCCTCTAATCTGGCTAAAATAGTGGTTTCTGCCAGATTACATGAAGGCCTTTGGTCTACTTTGACCTGTATTTCAGTTTGTGGGACGTATATTTAGTTACAGCCACACATGCCTTTAAAACTGCTCTGCATAGAGCTGCGGTCTACACTACCCAGGACCTGTAGTTACCCACATTTGCTTTTCAGCTTTCGCTATCATGAGATGATGTATGTTAAAAAACTGTCAGCATCATCTTGTGTCTCATAACAAATCCTTGATCTTACTTTTCACTGAACCGGCATAGGAGAGCACAGTGTACATGAATTGTCAGCTGATATGTGTGTTTGTGTGCAGACGACGTCTGACGCTGATATACTGAGCTGAAATACTGATATCACAAATAGAAAACACTGTTGGTGCATGTGCACAACGCCAAGTCTGACTCCAGTCGGACTAAGCATATACATGCACGAGTAATTGGACTATGAATCACGTTATCCAGGTATGTTAGTCCCACTAAGACTAGCTCATTTTTAGGCTAACGTGTTTACATGACATTGAGAAAAAACAAATTATTGTCTTAGTTTGACCAAAATTAGACTTTTAACATGCTTGTAAATGAGAGTATGAGTCAATGAGAGTTTTCCCAATTTCAAAATGTTATAATTGGGGCGTGAGCAGAACCCGTGATAACCAATGAGAGCGAGTTGACCAGGAGCAGGTCAAAATAACAACCTAAGGTGGTCTTATCAAACATTTAGCTCAAGTTAATCACAGTGTCAATGTCAATGTAAATGAGGAGGTTGTGACACTTGAAAGCATTGACTTTTATTTAGAGCTGCAACTAACGACTATTTTCATAATCGATTAATCTGCCGATTATTTCCTCCGAACCAAAATGATTCACTTTGAATGATTTCTTTGTTATCCAGAGCTAAGAAATGAAGAAAATGGTCACTTTTATTTAAGATCCTATGAAATGTGTTTCAGATGTTTTAAGTGTCATTAGCTCGTGTCATTAGCTCGTGTCATTAGCTCGTGTCAGGCCCCCTTCATAAAAGACATTTCCTGACATGCATGTATGTCACACCTGTGCTCCTCGCTGTCTAAACTAGCGTAGCTTTGTGGTTGAAAGGGTTTCACACCTGTGAGGAAAAGAGACGACGAAAAACACTCGTGTTTTCTACAGTGCAACAGCCAGCAGGTGCGTTAGTGTCGCCTGTTTGTGTATTTGCTGTGTAAATTCCTTGTGATAGACACAAGGTTCTGGCTTTCCCTTCAGTAGTAGCATCAACACCTCCCTCCTCCTCAAACCAACACCAGGGACTGTGCTAACTCTCTGTGGGTCCAACAGGCTCTCAGTGTCAGTGGTATGTGCTGCAGAGCCTGAGAGGCAGGAAGCCAAGGGACGATTCACCAGAGAGCTGAATCCAATCAGAGGCCAGTAAAACTCCACGCGTTGACGTTGTAGTTCATGTCACTATTTTTTGGTTCCTTTTTAAAATGAATAGATTAAAAATATCTGGATTTTTTTTTATTAAAGCTGTAATACGTTCTTTAAACACTCACATGATGTAAGGGCTGCAGTGATCTATCAATTAATGGATGTCTAATCAATGACTTTTTTGAGAACTGACTTATTGGTTTGAGTGAGTTTGTTTTGTTTTTTTTGAATAAAATAAAAGCTAGTTTTGTGATGGGGTTGTGTTTTTGCTTTGTGGAAACTCAACGGTTAAGCTGTCCATTATTTTCTGTCCACCATTTTTTATGGTTTGGTTCCATAAAGTGTCAGAAACTACTTTTACCGGTAATATTTTTTGTCCCCACACTGGTTATTGCTGACAGTATGTAGACTGAGATATGTTTGTGTTTCCAACGGACGTCCCTCAGCTCTGACTTGTGAGTTTGGCATTAGTCTTTGTAGGAGCCAAGTAGGCGTGGCCGTCAGCAGAGCACAGAGGAGGTGCGGAAGTGTTTCTCAGATTACTGGATGTACATTATGCTGAAAGGTTATTATGGAGTTATTGATCAACAGTGCCGGAATAAAATCTGCTTCTTGTACCTTTAAATGTGTTACGCTTGAATTCACATTGGCACTCTTTTTAAAATGTCTTTAAACGGATGGGGCGTGTATGAGCGACTTGATGTTGACTGAAAACAATGAGCTTAGAGACATCAGAACATGGTGTGAGTGAAGATGTATGTGTATGTGCTTTGAATCATATGCGTTTACCAATTCAAAATGAAACATATGGCTGTAAATGTGTTGCTACGTCATGAAAGAAAATGCCTCTGTATGTCGTGATTTGGGTCACGATTGTTTTCCGGATTCAGGAGAAAACTTAGCGGATTCTCCTGAACTCGTTTTCCTGTGAATGGCCCATTGGGTTTATTTGTGTGAGAATGTAATTTATGTGAGAAATAGTTGGAATCTAAAGACGTTTTCACCAGCATTAAAATAATAATAATGCTGTGGATGTATTCTGTGAACAATGAACACTAATAGCAGTCAGTCAGTCAGGTTTTCAGGCTCCAGAAAGGAGAATCTGGACTGTGGATTGTGTGATGATGGCTCTGTGGTCGGGACTAATGCACGCAGCTCACCATAAATCTGGTGGAGAAGCTCGAGCGTAGCATTTGTACAGTGAGCTGCTCTCTAATCAGCCTCCCTCTTAAGAGAAAATGCTGGAGCAAATGAATGAATAATTGATTGGGTTTCACTGTGGATGAATTAGCCCAGTTACAGAGTGCATTTGATCCTCTTTGATAAGCACCATGCACAGCATAGGCTGCAGTATACTTTACCTGAGCTTTATTATACATTCTACTATAAATAAAATGTCCACTGTTACCTGAGGTAATGTATGCATGGGTTTTATTTTAGTCCGACAAATCAATCATCGTGTCTGTTGTGAAACAATCTCCTGTCTGGGTTTTTCCACTGACTCTTTGGAGCAAGTTCTCCACCACAAGTACCTGATTGATCATTTCCTTCATCTCATTGTCTTCTGTCGGCCAGTTTACCTTCAGCCTTTAACTTATGGCTTTTATTTCACTCGTTGCCTGGTCAGTGTTTGCTAAGTTGTTCTAACACTCGGCTCCTTCTGACTGGAACTGAACTGGACTGGAACACAATGAAAACCCATTGCCAACCTCTTATCCTAGATCGGGTCGCGGGGGTGGCGGCTCTATCAGAGAGCTCCAGACATCGTCCAACTACAGTGAATGCCCGAGGCCAGCCTGGAGATCTAATTGCTCCATCTGGTCCTTGGTCTGCCCTGAGGTCTCCTCCCAGTTGGACGTGCCAGCAACACCTCCCTAGGGAAGCGCCTTGGTGGAATCCTTACCAGATGCCCAAACCACACGAAAGAAGCAGCAACTCTACTCACTCCTCACCCTCTCACCCTCTCTCTCTCTCTAAGGGAAAGAGAGAGAGTTTTTTCCTGAAAAAAACCAGTTTAGCCGAAGATCTCGTTCTTTCGGTCATGACCCATGTGACGTGCATATGGAGAGCTTTGCCCTTTGGCTCAGATCCCTTTTGGCAGATGACGAGGTCCCGATAGTGTCAATGGGTGAGGGAATAATGCAGCTCGAGAGTGGCCGGAGTATTGGAGCTGTTGAGAAGACAAGTAGAGAAGAGTGCTTATTTTTGGAGTTTTGGCCCCGAAACCTGAGACTGAGATTTCTAAACACTCTAGCTTAGTGATAGCTGTCAGAATATTGAAGTATTAAAGACAGATTTTGAAGGGGCAATAGAAAACTTTCGTGTCCTTGGTGCCTGCTGTTCCGTCAAATGCTGTGTTTCCATTATGGAAAAGTTTGGTTGCAAGGGAGTGATGTTTTTCAAACAGCTGACTGTCGTAGTCAGTTTTCTCTGGTAGAGGTGAAGGGAACCAAAGAAAGGAACAATTGTGGCTGGTTATATTGGTATTATTCTTAATGGAAACGCAAAACTGCACCAAAGTGAACTGTTCCACCCGCTCACAGGTCAAGTTTTACCAGATCGTGGTCTCATCAGAAGAATTTGGCCTCCCATGGCGCTGGCACTTGCATCAAATCTGTCTGTTTTAGCAAAGATTATGCTCAATAATATTATTTCCTTCAGTTTTTAACTTTATTCCTGTTAATTCCCATGGAAAGTTTCCAATCTTGAACATTCCCGGAATTTTCAACCTTAATCCTTAGGCAATTTCATTGTTTCAAAGAAATAAACCAGGTATTATCTAAAATGATAAGGTAATAACTGTATTTTAAGCATCTAGTCAGGTGATAAAGAGTTTTTAATGTTATGTTTATTTACAGTGTAATGTCTCAGTCTTTGAGAAACATCTCAAAAGAAAACTTTTCATGAGCCCAGAAGAACAACCTGTGTGCAGCTTTATATTCTGATTATAATCAGATTATTTATAAGATTTTATTAGGTTTTTGCAGCTGAATGAACGTCCGCTGTTATGACGAGAATCCTGTCAACAGTGTCTTTATTCAGAGGCCTGCAGTGTTTAGCATTAGCTGCGTGTGTCTTATATTACCAGGGATGAAGGTAGATGTTTGTGTGTGTGTGTGTGTGTGTGTGTGTGTGTGTGTGTTTGTGTGTGTGTGTTCCTGCTGCCACTCACCATGAGCAGCCTCTCAGCCCGTCTCAGCTCGTCACACCCGTTGCCAGGAAAAGAGACGAGGCGGAGGAGAATGAGACGGAGGCTGACACACAATCTCTGCACTGATGTGTCTGAGACTGTCGATCGATGTCCTGGGAGGTGTCTCCAGCCATCTTCAGCCCCTCTACTCCATCACCACCACCTTCCCCCGGGGGAGCCGATTGATCTGAGAGCTGGTTGTCGGGGAGGGTCGGGACCCTGCAGGCAGCCAGCCACTGCTGTCTCCTCTCCGCTGCCAGCCATGGATCTCCCTGCACGCTACCTTGCTTGCACTTTCATCAGCGAGGGCAGCCGCTCCGAGAACATGCTGGAAGGCTCAGCGAGGGCTGGGTTTGAAAACTAGATCCATTATCATATTTCACATTCATGAAAAAGCTTGTATGGATATTTTATTATGATGACATTTCCTGTATCCTCTGCTCAGATCTCAGACCAGAGCTCGTCTCTGTCTCCTGTGTTGATCAGAGTCTTGATCTAAGGTGTGGGAGGAACTCAGTGGGCCCCTGACGACCCTGAGACCCTGAGACTCATTTGTTGTGACTGAGATTGATATGTGCTGACTTGACGCCTGTTGCACGTGTCTCACATGCGCACATGCATTCAGAGTGGTCGTGTTTTCAGGCAAAAGTTCCTGCAGCGTTACTAAAGAACTGGAAGATCATAAATCCATCAGAGTACACATGCTCTCTCTCTCTGTCTCTCGCTGTCTCTCTCTTTCTCTCTCTGTCTCTCTCTCTCTCACACACACACTCCTCAAAATTAGATCAGAGAGCTGCTATGAAAGCGGTTTGCCTTTGCACATGGGTGAGATGAGCTTTCAAGAGAAGTAGCTGCCGTGGAGCACTCGAGGTATGACATTAGATAAGAGATCCGGGCGGTGCTGGAGAGAAGAAAGCAACAGGAACACTTAAGTTTACTGTGGGTCGTTCCAGGGCGTGACATGGTGATTTAACACACTATAAATACACACTGCAGGCAGTGAAAGTAAGTGTGTTGAGCTGAACGGGCGCAGATAACGAGATGCATTCAAAGGCCCTGGTAAATTTCATCACTTCTGCACTCAAGACACATGAGGTCGTTATTTAAATAATTTAACATATTTTTTTGCATTTCCATTAGGAAGCGTACCAGAATAACCTTTCCCCTTGGGGTACCAGAGTAAAATGGTAGGTTACAGTCAGGGTGGAGCTAGACTGGCTCACAACAGTCAGCTCATTGCGATCAGTGTAAATATCCCATGGAAGTCGAGGCAGACGCCTGCAGTCTACTCTCATACAGAGTCTGATGTCTTAGAGACAAACTGAGCTAAAAACGAGCTAATGGACGACCTACATTGTTTGTTTGTTTGTTTGTCTGTGTGTTGTGTTGTGTTGCACCGGGACGATGTCATTGTTACAGGAGTAAACTTGAAAGATGTGCAGGATTTGAGCACGAGTGATATTACTGTTACATCTGTGTGTGTGTGAGACAGCTGTCGTCTAAGGAGAATAGTATTTCACAATAAAAGCCTTGAATGGGGGTGGCTAGCACAGTCTTCCTGCTTCCCTCCACGGTCCAAAAACTTCCTGATTAGGTGATAGTAGTTCTTCTCTGTGTGTGTGTGTGTGGGGTTGTGACCCCGCCTTTCACCCCATGTCAGCTGGGATTAGCTTTAACTCCCTGTGAGCTCCAAGTGGAGGATAAAGCGGTAGAAGATGGATGGATGGATGGATTGTTTATTGATATATTGGATGGACTACCAACAGCTTAGGGTCATTGACGAATATGTTTGCTCTTGAGCTAACAACAGCTTTACCTTACTGTTGGCAACAGTGCTGACAAATGTGCAAGATCTTCTATACTTGTTAGGGTTGTGTCGCTCCAAATGTCTTTTGATCCGAGCTGTGATTCCTAAATATCACAGAAATGCAGAATATTTCTTACACCATGGTTTAAAATGATGGTTAATGGCTAAGTGGTAAAAAAACAGCTCATTAATGTCCTTTAAAAAAAGTAGTGTGTTTCATTGCATTTTATAGTATTCTTATATATTCTTATATTTATTCTGTATCATCCTTCACATTATTATACACTGTCGACTAAATTCTTAAATGGTGCGTCGTTAGGTAACATTTGTATTTAAAATCTGCTTAAAAGTAAGTCATACTAAGTATCTTCTGTTGAGTTTTGGTCATGATTGGAGAAAGACTTTGACTTTGCATCAGCTGTCACGTTCACCATGACTGTAGCCTGGATGATGTTCCACATATGAACGCTTTAAAATGCCACGGTGCTGATGGCGTTATTAGAATCCCATTAGAAACACACATTGTACACAGTCTTTATTTGAGCCAGCGCGTGTCTCCTGGCTGTTTGTCTCTAATGAGATCACTGGAGCTCCTTTGTTTCTATGGCGACACCTCCAGTCGTCTCTATTGTGGCTTCCCTTCTGCAAGCATCCCTCCCTCCCTCCCATTTCTCTCTCTTTCTCTTCACCTCATTATTCATTGGCTTTTTATCCTTCTCACCCTCCGTGTACTCGTCTTTTTGTCGTCCTACCTGCTCCGTCACTGTTACAACACATGAGCATTTGACATTGTTACAGCGCAGAAAACAAGGAAAGGAGAGTTATCTGCTTTGATTATGAGGAATAAATGAGGCATAAACCGCCAGCATTGCAGAGGATGTTAAGAAATACTTCCCTTAACACAGACGGGTAATAATTAACAATAATAACTTATTTGTTGGACTTTAGCCGAGGCTTGGTAAGAATATTCAGGTGAATAAAAGCAGTGCAGACAGAGCAAAGCAACACATGTGTGGTTAATCTGATTTGTCGCCGAGTCTGAACCCTGCAGCTCCCTCGGCTCTCCTCCGCGCTGCTCTGGGAGGATGCGTTCATGGCCTCAGGCCAAGTCCAAGCATAGTGCTGGCATGAATATTCAACTGAATTTGAGATTTCGGGGTCAGTCGGAGCACAGAAAGCACGAGTCAGTGTTCAAATAAAAACTAGACCAGGCTCTGACTGGATGGGTGTTTTCCCAGAGTGGAGATAAACTTCAGTGTCTGGGGCCAATGGTGATGAAATGTGCAGTCCACCAGGTGGACCTAGAAATGGAGGTAGGGAGGTACGTCTAATTCTGTGTCTTTGCATCGTTCGTATTTGCATATCTTTTATTTTTAGTGGCTGATAAAGTGTCCGTCCTCGTCCTGTGTCCATGTGTCGTTTCACGTGACGTCTGTGAATCTTCATTTTTCATCTAAATTGAGCCGTGTGTGTGTGTGTGTGTATCATGTTACTCAGCTTGTGTTGGGTGTATTATGTTGTTTACACACAGTATTGCACAGTTTCCCAGTACAGTTGCAATGATATGACCCTAATTTAATGTAAAAAAAAACCAGAGTCACACTGTACTTCTGTTTTGTTTTATTTTTTGGGGAGAGTGACATTTATAATCCCGTCACTTGGTCACATGTCACTCATGCAGTGGCACGTGCTTGTAACGCGAGAACGATGACGACATGAGTGTGTCGGTGCCATTAACCGTGAGTTCCCACATCTCATTCTGTGGTGAAGCTTTCAGGAGAATTAGACTTGCAGGGGTGCTTCGGTTGTGGGTTACCCATCATCCCCCATCACAGCTTACCTTCAACCAAATACTGACACATGGTCTGTGTTTGTGTTTTGTGTTTGTGTTTGTCAGATCCTGGCACAGTGTAACTCCACATCGCTACATTGTCATTGGTTAAAGGTGTTTAAAGGTCTTCATAATGTATTTGTAATTTGTAATGGTTTATGGGCAAAAACAAGACTTCTGAGAAGGTCTTAACCCTGAAAAAGCCCTTTAAAGACAAAATGTCCCCACAGTTTTTTTGTTTGTTTTTACATTTAATGGACCTCACAAATATATAAATACAAGTATACACACACATACCTGTCTATCTGTCTCTGTCAGCCGTTAAAACATCCAGGTCGTTCCTGGTACAGAGGCATTAATGGTCAGGGCTTTCCTGTGAGGAGGATCAATGAGCGATCACAATAATCAACCGTCATTTACAAGCCAGATCGACCTCCTGCTGTTCTTAGCGGTTCACAAAGATCATCAACTGTGGCTCAGTTCACACTCTCACATCACTCTTGTCATGAACTGCCCGCCGGTGACCACTGTGGCGAATAAACCAGATTATGACATTTATTTATGGTCCGTGTGCCTCTATGGATGCCAGGCTGTATACACTGAGATAAACCAGCTGTTTAATATACACCACCTGCTATTTAATGATTTAAGGGCCACTGTCTGCCAAAGATATAACATTAAATCAGCTGTAAACAGTAAAACACAGACGGCGTGGTCTTACTTCTCTCACTGTACACCCAGCTGCCAAGAATCGTTATTTTCAGACTTGGCTGCAGCACCGATTCGTTCTTCACGCGTCCGAGCTTGAAAACAAACAAAGGGAAATAAAACTGGACCGGAAGAACAGTTCACCTCGCTGGGAGCCAAAATGTTGACAGCATGGAGCAGCCACCTGCAGCTGTGTTGTGTGTGAGGCGTTTTTACCCTAATTTAACAGCTTCAGAGTCATTGTGGTGGTTCAATGTCTGGTTGTGGGGCTTTTTCAGGTACCTGCTATAAGACCAAGGCAGCAATAGCATAGACGTTCATCATGGCAGAGCTGGCGAAAGAGAAGCAGAGAAAAAAGTTAGTAATTATCTCTGTTCTCTGTATTTATGGACATGGCTCCATGACTTGTGTTCAATGGCTACGTTGAAAACAAAGGCACGTGGCCAGGAGAGGGGGAGGGAGGGGGAGGATAAAGCGATGCCACAGGTGAAGAAAAGAGGGCAGGACTAGAAACACATTCCACTTTTCCCAGAATCTACTCCAGAACCTTGTGCAGCTGAGTTCAGTGGGAACTGTCGAGGACAAACTCTCATTTCTGGTATAAAGCTTCTGGCTTGTGGTAGAAACCCCGGTTACTTATGGTTGCGTCTGGCCTGACTCATCACAGTGATCCCCGCTTTAGTGGCTCAGCGAATGCTCCACCGTTGACCGCTAATGCCTCGTTTCCTGCTGCTGCTCCTTCACGTTTAAAGAATTCCGGTGTGAAAACATTGGATTTCGATTATTGTGAAGCAGCCACAGGAAATGCAATCTGTCCAAACGATTGGCGTTACTGGAGGAGAGAGAGGGAGAGAGAGAGAGAGAGAGAGTTGCCGGCGTCCCTCACACCATGGCTGCGTTTTGGGGCATGTGCTCTGATCACTGTTTGACCTCTTTTGAAGGCATGTGCTTCATGAACATTGCTGAATGCTTTAAATCAGAACTTTGGACATAGCAACAAACAACCATCCACTCTCACCCTGGCTCGTTTCTAATAAAGTGTGTCAGTGGGGTAAGCCGCTAAAGCACACAGGAAATTCTCCGGAGGCCAGACCGTGGTGGTTTTGGTTTTTGGTCGAGTCATGTGAAGGGTGCGACACCTGAATTGGGGGCAGAGCTAATAAACAGGAAGTATTGTGTTTCAAAGTATTTACCGTGTGGTTAGTCAAACATAAAGTTCACTGTAAATGTACAGTCGGTGTTGGTTTTCACGCTTCAGCAGTTTACGGTAACATAGTGTGATGAGATGTGAGGCGTGGTGCTGAGGCTGCAGCAACAACAGTGTGGACACACTCAAGTTCAGGAGCTAAGTGGTCCTGAGCGTCCTCTCCTTACTGACATCCGCTCTTCCTCCTCATCTTCCCTCAAACCCAGGAGCATTTTGTTTGTGTGATTGACTCAACAATCCAATATATATATATATATGTATATATATATATATATATATATGTGTGTGTGTATATATATATATATATATATACATATATATGCATATATATATATATATATATATATATATGTATATGTATATATATATATGTATATGTATATATATATATATATATATATATATATATATATATACATATATATATTTATAGATTTTATATTTTTAAAACATAACAACATAAAGAATAAACTATCTGCCGTGATGTGTGGACCCTGACCCAGACTCCCCTTCTTCCGTTTACCTGCGCTGTGTTTATTGATCGTGCATCTGCGTCGTTCGTGCTCTGCTGCCGGTGATCTTGACTCCATGTTGTTGCTGTGTGTGCAGGATCTTGGCCACTGTGGGGACTAATTTTGACCTGAGAACACTGAGGGCAGTGAGGGTCCTGCGGCCGCTCAAACTGGTCTCTGGCATTCCCAGTAAGTTGAGCACACACACTGTTTTTCCTCCACAGCGTCACAATGAACGGTAATAACACAGAATTATCTGAAAGATTCCAGAAACGGAGCCTAATTTATTTCTATAATATATATATATACACCAAATCACAACAATTAGGATAATAATAATAAGTGTTCATACAGCACCAGCAACAGTTTACAAAGACAATCAAGATGACAGACAAGAAGTTAACAAAAGTAACAACAAGGAATAAAAGTACAATAATAATGGTACAGGATTAACATAGAGCAATTAAAAACCAAAATACAGAGGCGTGGTAGAATAAAAGCTGTCAGGGTAAAGGCCAGACAGATTATCACAAATAAATGAATGAATAAAATAAGAAAACAAGGTCACGTGAAGGCCTCGCTATAAAACTTTAAAGATAAAATAAAGAAGTGATTTAAATGGATGACAGTTTGCATCACCGTAAATACTTTCCACCGGTTTCTGAAAGCTGAGAAGTTGCACGTCAAAGTCAACGTGTGAGAAGAGAATTGGAAAAACACCTGAACATATGTGGTTTCCATTTGTTGTTTGGACAATGAGACAAAAACTCAAATAAATGTCATTTGAAAAGTGTTTTATGTTGTTCAAATTTCAAATTGAACTCTCTTCATTCTGGAAAAATGGGCCAAAGCACTTACTCACAGGACATTCTCTGTCCAGACGGACATTTTGAGGTTTAGATGTTGAAGAAATGAAACCAGAACGGTAAATTGTCTCCCGTGCTTTAATAACACGCTGGTTTTGTTGTGCCTCAGGTCTTCAGGTGGTGTTGAAGTCCATTATGAAAGCCATGGTGCCTCTGCTGCAGATCGGCCTGCTGCTCTTCTTTGCCATCCTCATGTTCGCCATCATTGGCCTGGAATTCTACATGGGCAAGTTCCACTACGCCTGCTTCAGGAACGACACAGGTGAGCAGGAGGAGCATGTTGTTAAAGAGATAAGTGAACAATAATAATACTAATTATAAACTCACTTGTTCATAAGCCCGGATAAATGGGAGGGTTTCCTCTGGCATGAAATTCTCTCCCAAATCGAATCGTGTGCCAACATTTATATACAGCGTAATAAATGATAATGTTGCCAAGTGCTTAACATTCAAAATCAAGTGCAGTCAATGCAAAGTGCTCAACAAGAAGTCGTAAAAACCAAACAAGCAGTTGATTAAATTACATAAAGACTCAGATTGTTTTTATAGCACTTTGATCCAGGTTTGATCCAAAATGTACATATGAGAAAATTCATATAAGAAATGACATAGTTTTTACTGTGAATGCGTATCAGTTCCAAATTTCAGTTATCGGCCTCGTTAACAAGTAATAATCAGTATATCCGCCCTGAAAATCCAACATATGTCAAAATCGATTTAATATCTAATATGATAATCAGTACACCAGGGCAAACGTCAATATTTTAATGAACATATTAAGGCGTCGCTACTTGATGATTCTGCTATTGCTATTATTTTGCTCAAACTTAGTAATAATTTGTGTTTCATATTTTTAATGAAGTCAAAAACTGTGTATATCAGAGTTTACTGGCAATGAAGTGTATCTCAGCTTAGTTTAGCTTAGCTTAGCATCCTGCACATTGTCCAGAAAACCAGCCTTTGACAGGACAAATGTGTCCCTCTTTGGAGACATGTGCAGTAGATCTGTCAGGAAGTGACACCATGGAGACATAAAGTCACTGCACAGGTGTGTCAGGGCCACAATAGTATCTGTGAAGTATCTTTAGAATAACAAGTCAAAACAGACTGGTGTGATGCGTTCACTGTCATGTGTCTGTGGCTGTAGGCGAGCTGACCTCCAACTCCCCATGTGGTGAGAAGGCTCCAGCGCGGACCTGTGAAGATGACACCACCTGCAAGTACTGGATCGGACCCAACTGTGGAATCACCAACTTTGACAACATCCTCTTCGCTATTCTCACGGTTTTCCAGTGCATCACCATGGAGGGATGGGTGAACATCCTCTACGATGTGAGTCTGGCTCTTCACTGCAAATAGGTGTCCGATTTAGTTATCAGATGCCAGGCCACGCCCCCTGCACCGCTCCCCGCCTCCTCTCCCTCACTCGCTACATGCAGGGGAGGGGAGGGGAGGGGAGGGGCGGGCGTTTGAGAGGCTTCAAACGCAGCCTCTCAAAAAGCGCTGGGGTTGTCGGAGTGTGACGAGCGTGAGGAAACACTGGAACACACGCGTGTGTCTGTTAACGCCACCCTGTAGTGTAGGCGTGACCCAGAACAAAGTGATGCTGCATTCTAGTGCAGATCAAGGTTCATGTGTGTGCATACATGTTAGACACACGTGTGGTTGGCCTTGTTTTTGTCTGACCACTCGTTAGAAGTCATTTTTTGTGGAATATTTGTGCAGAAAATAAGTTAAGACTATTTGATTCGGTGGTTGTTTCCATTGTATTTTATGCTGCTGGTTTTGAGGATTCTCTTTACAGAGCCGTGCTTTGAGACGTTATCATGTAAATAATGTGCAGTGGGAGGAGACGCGGGGTGGATGAACGTGGGACGTGGAGTGGTCCGGCTGTGTGACTTATGAGAGGCTGACAACGTGGGATCATGCAAATAATTCTCCTCGGTCAAGAGAAGTCATTTCAGTTCAATTCTAGTTTTAGGAATAATCTTCAGCGAAAAGTAAATACAGTCAAAGAGAAATTGCTTCACATACATAAACGTCGTTGGAGAGAAGATTTGGAGTAAACCAAAGGTCAGATGTTCAAATTAAAAAAGGTTTTATTTAACTCAACCTTATTGAACATTTAAATTAAGGAGAGGACAGATCACGCCTGGTTTCCTTCCACCGGCGATATGAAAGTATCCCCAGCGTTTATGTGATTTATGTGATTTGAATGTTGTTGAGGATGAAGTGCAGGAAAAGAACCCTGATTTGTTTTGGCTTTCTGATTGTGATGTGGTGTGCTGGTTATTTAAGAATCCGATTTTTAAGAAGAAGATTCACTGGAAACTCTAAACTGACCAAAGGAGTGATTCTGAGAGTGAATGTTGTCCAGGGGGGCCACACGGTCGTGTAGTGGTTAGCACTCTCGCCTTGCAGCGAGAAGACCCGGGTTCGAGCCCCGGTTGGAACAAGGTCCTTTCTGTTCTCCCCGTGTGTGCGTGGGTTCTCTCCGGGTTCTCCGGCTTCCTCCCACAGTCCAAAAACATGCAATGTGGGGATTAGGTAAATTGGACACTCTAAATTGACTGTAGGCGTGAGTGTGAGAGTGAATGGTTGTTTGTCTCTAGTTGTGTGTGGCCCTGCGATGGACTGTCGAACTGTCCAGGGTGTACCCCGCCTATCGCCCCATGTAGCTGAGGTTGGCACAGCACCCCCCACCCCCCACGACCCTCGAGTGGAGGATAAAGCGGTTAGATGATGACTGACTGTTGTCCAGGGACGACCACTGGTGTAGAGGACGTCGTCATTTGTGTGGTTCAGTAATACACACACACACCAAACCCTGCATTGATGACGATGGTTGGGTGAATGGTTGATGGACTGATGGTGTTGATGGTGGTGAATGGACTTAAACGGCCGTAACGACCACTTCCAGCACTTTACACTACGTGTCACATTCACACGCTGCCTCTGTAAACAGTCACGCCTACACTCGTACGCTCGAGGTGGAGCCGTATGCTGCTGCAGCACCTCCACGTTAGCCACAGCTGCACATATGAAAGGTTAATGCAGTGAAACTCAGGGAGGCTGCAAAAATAGAGATATTTATATGCTAACCCCAATATTTAAAATAACATTTACTCCTACAATGCACCAGTACGGCTGTAGAAAGTAACCTCTGTTAGCTTAGCTGTTAGCGCCGCCCCAAATTAGGCAGCGGAGAGGCGCAACGCTGCGAGAGTTCAGCTTCACGTGACTCATGTCACTGGTGGTCCTCATGGAGACCAAAACCTGGTCCTAATGAGGCAGAAACACATTTGAGTTTAGGTTAGGTTAAGGTTAGGCATTAACGAGTTATGGGATAACTCTTTGTATAGACTGTCCAAATGAATGGAAATGTGTGTGTGTGTGTGTGTGTTTCGTTAATACTCTTGTTGTGGGGACCTATTATACAGTAGCATTAAGGGGACTTGTCAACTCCTTTACACAGAGACTGGGCTTTTCTGTTTCTTTGAGATGCTCTTGATGCTCCTGATGCTCTTGATGCTCATGATGCTCCTGATGCTCTTGATGCTCTTGATGCTCCTGATGCTCTTGATGCTCCTGATGCTCCTGATGCTCCTGATGCTCTTGATGCTCCTATGCTCCTGATGCTCCTCTGATGCTCCTGATGCTCCTGATGCTCCTGATGCTCCTGATGCTCTTGATGCTCTTGATGCTCTTGATGCTCTGATGCTCCTGATGCTCCTGATGCTCTGATGCTCTTGATGCTCCTGATGCTCTTGATGCTCTTGATGCTCCTGATGCTCCTGATGCTCTTGATGCTCTTGATGCTCTGATGCTCCTGATGCTCCTGATGCTCTTGATGCTCCTGATGCTCCTGATGCTCCTGATGCTCCTGATGCTCTTGATGCTCTTGATGCTCCTGATGCTCCTGATCTTGATGCTCTTGATGCTCCCCTGATGCTCCTGCTCTGATGATGCTCTGATGCTCCTGATGCTCTTGATGCTCTTGATGCTCCTCCTGATGCTCCTGATGCTCCTGATGATGCTCTTGATGCTCCTGATGCTCCTGATGCTCTGCTCTCTTGATGCTCCTGATGCTCCTGATGCTCCTGATGCTCCTGATGCTCCTGATGCTCTTCATCCTGCCCAGTCTGCAGCATGTGTCACTGTAAATGTACACGCCAGTCTGCTCTCTGCATCCATGCTGAGACACACAGCGTTTCCCCCTGATCACTCCTTCCCCTCCCAGCCTTCCTCGGGGGGGATGATTAGAGGCAGACACACACACACACACACACACGCACACACACCGCCACTGCTCCCATTAATGCTTTACTGCTTGTATGAACCAAATCACAGCTCTCCTCCTGCATTTGCATAAGAGTAAGAATTATATCATGGCAGGGAAGCAGTTATGTAATAGACTAAAATAATGAAACAGCTGTAGTGGGAAAACAACAAACATGTGTTTAGCAGCACAATTTCCTCCTAGTTTGGTGGTGAGGGAGGAAAACAGCGAGACAGGAGGGAGGAGGGAGACAGCATTCATAAGTAGTTTGTTTGTCGAAAGCAAGAGAAGGAGGTTCAGATATATGCACTGATTGAGTATGGCCCGTTTCCACTATATGGTCCCACCACGGCACGGCACAGCATGGTTTAGGTTAGTTTTCCACGACTGCTACGTCCGCACGGCTGCATGAAACTGCAGTGAGTCAATCACATACAGTTTGAAGTGTTCTCCTTCTTATTATTCCTCAAAATAAATCACAGATTTTGAGGCCTAAACATGACTTTGTTCACATCTGTGTTAATGTACAGTATATTCAGAGGCTATAACAATTTTAATTTACACCAACTTTATAAACACAAATAGCAGTACATTTGTGAAATGTAAATTTAAATGATTAAAAATGAATCAGAACTTTGACTCAACAACACATAAGTACTTTTTAAACACGCACCCAGGATGTCCATATAAGGAGTTGTGTATTATTTACCAAGGGTTAAACAGCTCTCTTAGACGAAGTAGAAGCATATATTCCACCGCTCCCTTTTCAACGATGAGTGATGGGTCCGGCTGTGTGTGTGTGTGTGTGTGAACACTCACCGGTGTCAGTTGTGTCCCGGTTCCATAGAAACAGAACCAGAATGACCCGTGTGTTGTCTTCGCTGTCTGTGTTGTGTCTTTAAGAGACAACAACGCACTGATGGGCTGATCGGGGAGTCACCGCGGCAGTGAAGTGAACCTCAGCACCTTCAGTCTCAAGGTCAAAGATCAAGTGCTACAGGAACAGCTTCATCTCTGCAGCAATCATCCTTTTAAACAGGCGTGTTATTGTAGCGCTCTGGTTTCTTTACGGTCTTTTACTGCGGCGTCTTTGCATTAAGGGCAGCAGAGGGCGCTGCTGTGCAGGGCAGGATTATTAGCGTTCATGTTTTCCTGTGTCAAAAATGTCGTGCAGCATCAGTTAATAATAAATTCAACGTCCGCAGTTTTCATTTGATGATCGCAGTTTCCACTGTAGACACATGGTGTAGTTGTATGTGAGTAGTCGGTTGTGCCGGATGTTGCGCGTCCTCTGCTTCCGGTCGGTGGGGCCCGGCCCATGTTTTTAGTCCGGATGAATGCATTATGTTTTTAATAACATACATAGAATGAAGTTTGAATTCATTTTGTAAATTCTTTTATCAATTTAACAATTCAAATACATGTGTCTGTAATTTAGGATTTATATTGTGTATAGACCGTATGGGCACATGTGAATATAATATGAACATAACACAACATTTGGAGGTTGGAGTTGATGATCCTATAGTTTATGTTCACTGCTGCTTCCATTTCACCAACACCTCTGTTTCAGCCGCTGTCAGGATTCACATGATGGATAATCCCCATTATCCTGAGGTGTTAATCCAGAATGAGTCCGTATGTGGTGTAAGGGTGACTCGCCTGTATGTCTCCTCGATCACTGACAGGCTGCTAATTCACTCTGACCGCTCAGGCCCAGGCTGCTGTTTTGGCTGAATGTGATTTTGGGATTGAGTTGTCAGGGAGAGCCGGAGTGAGAGCCGTCTCATTCCCCTCGACTGCTGGCTCCTCTTTATCAGAGTGGCTATCCATCATGGCTGTAAGGGGATAAGGGGCAAAACCCAGGCTGTCACGTTGTCATTAGGAGACCCCACTCTTGTGTCTGACAGACACTGCTGCTTGTTCATGTTTCTACGTGTAGAAAGTAACACAGATGTACAGTACTTAAAGAAGTACAGTACACGTACTCTGTGAACAATCCTACATCTCGTACTGAGGATGTTTTCTGACAGCCGCCCCGTCTCCCTGCAACGAGACATGTAACCATCACAGCGACTCCGAAGCTGTTAAATGAGCGTAAAAGACCGGCGGAGTTCCACTTTGAAGCTGCAGTAGAATTGAAACTAGACGTAAAATGTCTTTCTGAGCAGGTGGACTCACCTGTTAGCTGAGCTGTTAGCGACAGAGGAGGCTTCGCCGACCTCACCTGATTATTATTAATAATAATAATAAGAAGAAGAATAATAGAATCATTGCTTCAAACTTATCTGAATATCTTTGAAGGAAGCAAATAATAATCATTCAGATTCAGGTTTTTTTTTATATGGGAATAAATCATGATATACTTTTTAATCATTCCTTATCGATATATCACGATATCCAAAATCTAAGACCATATCTTGTCTCATGTCGCCATAAAGATATCATACATGTATATACTGCTCATCTCTACTCCCTACACGTTCCTTCATGAACATTTCAACAAATCTATCCTCAGCTCCACCCTCTCATCCAAATGTGGCCTCCTCTGGTTTAAGAAAAAACAAGATGGTTCATAAACCAGTGGGTGATAAAAAAAGAAATAATCATTTTCATCTATCGTTGCAGTCCTTGCGTGTGTCTGCACGCGTTTTTAACAGCGTTAACGCAAACCTTGCTCGAAATCGCGAAATGTTGAGTTTTGAAGGATTGAAAAGTGCTTGAATGAGCGATGACGTGCTTCAAATGCTTGAAATACTCACAGCATTTCTTTCCCAAAACGAGCGCGTTGGCTTGGACCTCACTTGTGTGTGCGACAGTGACTACGATGGATTGTTTATGGGAAAATTCCATCTCTTTTGATGTGATAGAGTGAAATAATCATTCATATGGTTTGATATAAGAGTTTTTCCACAGATACAGGGAGCTGGCATTACAAGTAACCTTACTCGTGTGTGCGACGGTGACTATTTATATAATTATATATAATTGTGGTTGTTTATAGAATGTGTACATTCATATTCATTTACCACAGCGACAAGGTGCTGGAAAAAAGCATTCAAATCTCCTTAAAAGTGCTTGAAAGGTGTTTGATCACCAGCACACATGTAGTTTGTGTCTGGGTGTGGTATTGCTGCTGTTTGGAAGCAGAGCAGTGATTCTAATGGCTTCTCTATTGTCTCCTCTCTCCACCAGCTAATGCACTTAGGCCTCTGCAGCCACTTTCAGCTCTGAGCTACATTATAACAGATGATTCCACCTTTCTAACCCAGGGCCTGTTTGGCAGCAGTTCAACATGGATCATTCATGTGAAGAACTAATAGAGTCGACATAAACCTGGTTTTCAAGAAACTATTGCTTTTATTCCATGTTTTCCAGTCAGTTCTCAGTAGGTGTGGGAAATTTGTGGGTGTATTTGTGGGCTTAAAACACATATGAAGTTACACAGATTTTAGTTAGTGGCTAAAATCTGTAACAGCACTAACTTCTGTTTGTGCTGGTTGCCCAACACATTGAGCCAAGTCAGCTATTTTTTTAATTTTTATTTTACTTTATTTTTCTTGATTTTATTTTATTTTATTTTATTTTTCTTTATTGTATTTTATTTTATTTTATTTTATTTTTCTTTATTTTATTTTATTTTATTTTTCTTTATTTTATTTTATTTTATTTTTCTTTATTATTATTATTATTATTCTTACTCTTGTTCTGTGATTGTAGGATGTTTCAGATCCAAAAATGAGGCCTGACTAAATGTAGTATTGCTGGTTGACAGTCTCCATGAACTATTATGTTCTAAACCTGGTTGTTTTACTGCATACTCCTCCCTGAAGCACAGTTCTGGAGAAATATGTGTCTTAATATCTGCTAAAAGCTCCACTGTGTTCACCAGTCTTTATTAGTACCTCATGTTTTCTGCCTCATGTTTGGTGCACAGTAATTTGTGTACTTTGGGGGTTTCAGGAGCTGAAGAGACTGCTGGACCCACATTAATCCGTCGTTCTTCACTTTATTCTTACTTTGTGTCTCCTCTTTCATGCGGCGTGAGAGTTTTACGGCCTGATTAAGCTGCACGGTGTCTCTTTTGTGCGGACAAAGCAATTACAGCTGCTCAGACGAGTCCTTTATCTGGGAGAACAATCTATGGATGGCAAAATGAGAAATTAATAAAGGATTGCAAGGGACACAATAGGTTTCAATAAATAGCAAGTACATCGCCAGACAATTTGAAGCAATCAAATGAACGTCCGTAATGTAATAATGTGAGTGTGAGTGAAGGATCGTGTCAACATGAATGCAGAGAGAAGCCCTCAGGCAGCGATGGATGGAACAACAGAGAACCACACACACACACACTTTATTGTCTTTTAATGAAGCCAGTGCTTACAGAAGAGATGGAAGCAAACGAGGACAGACTGTGTCATAGCGGTGAAGTTTGGCCCAGTATTCACGAAAACCGCTTCACAAACACAGTATTATCAATGTTATCACGAGAGAGGAGACCATGCTCTGCGTCAGTATCGGTCCGATACTGGTCACCGATCAGATATCGGTCCAGCATACCAATAATATCACGATACAATGGTTCTGTGGTCATCAGTATATTATTATATTATATTACAAGACAATCATACAGCGATACATCGCGATGTCTGTCAAACTGAAGAAAGAAAAAATTAGTTTCCCTCATTCATATGAGCAGCGCCACCATGAGGAGACATGAAGTAGTAGTAGTTTACGTTAGATCACCTCGATATTTGCCCGGGTGTAACGAGGAAGGACCATCACCAAATCGACCCCTAATGTTACAAAATGGGGGCTTTTATTCTTTTAATGTTGTAACGGTGTCTGACTTCCTGTTGTCAACTAGGCAATCCTGCCTACTAGAGCTTTAATTGAAGTTCCTAACACAGATGCACTTAATCAGCATTGTGTGAACTCAATTGACGATGGTTTGAATGTGATATTTGTTCATATTTAAGAAGCTTTTATTTTCTCAAACCTTTATGTGGATAATAAGAATGTAGTCAGCCATTACTAAATGATTCACTTCAACTGTGACAAATCAACAGTGTGTTTGTTTCTCTCTGTGTTGATGTTTTCAGGCCAACGACGCCTTAGGGAACACATGGAACTGGCTCTACTTCATCCCGCTCATCATCATCGGGTCCTTCTTCATGCTCAACCTGGTGCTCGGCGTCCTGTCAGGGTAAGAACAACCTGAGATGATCATTTCCTGTTTGAAACAAGAATCCTCCGTCTTGGTTTTATCTTTATCTTGTTGTTTCCCAACCTTTCCTGAAACAAATCATAATAGAAATTCAATTCGATGCATGTTATTTCAAACACACCCACACACATACATCTTAACATGCATGCTTATTTAACTCCACCCACTTCATCAAGTGATGCAAAGCGGCTGCTCGCGATGTGTCGTTGGCGAACGTTCTGTGTTCAGTTTGATTGAAAATGTGAAATCTCGTTCTCAGGGCTTTTTACTTTTCATACTTTTTATTCACACGCGCACAGTCCGTCACTGAAATCTCTCCCACCTGACAACACAGGCAGGTAGGAACCAAAAACAGGGTGACGGGTGTAAATAAAACATTAAAATAATCACCCATATTATTTATGTGCACATTTAGATATTTATCATTATATAGATATTTAAAATGGTCTATATAATATGCAATGTACATGTAATAGCCTATTAGAAGACCTTATTTGTTGTGCAACTGAAAAAGAGCATCATGAACGAATATAAATACAAAAAGAATATGTAAATAAGGATTTTTATATAAACACTGAATAAAAAAAGAAAGAAAACCACACAGTATGAAATAGAATAGAATAGAATGCCTTTATTGTCATTGCTGGTGACATAATGTCATTTGGAACGCGAGCCTTTAGGGTTTTTGTAACATTTTCCAGATGGTAATAGAGCAAATAAGTGCTGTCAAGGGTGGAAGCTGTGCTTATGTTGCACGCTCTGCTGTGGCTGCGAGACCTAGAAATGTCCTCAAGGGGCGCAGTGGGGTCTTTATGAGCCTCGCTCTGTCAGCTGTTGAACAGTTTCCATACTAGACTGTGATGTCAGTATGTCACTATGCTTTCTACAAAGGACTTCAAACATGAAGTGGGCCTTGCTCAGAGTTCTGAGGAAAAGTCCAGACCTCTGTTGAGCCTTTTTTTTACCAAAGCAGCAGACTCACCGGTCCGTTTGAGAAATCTCCACCTCCTCTGTCTTCATTTCCATTGGCAGGAGCCTCTCCCTGTGTTGCCTGAAGTTTATAATTAGCTCCTTTGTCTTCTTGATGTTTAGTGACATCTGCACGCCTCAGTATATGCAGCCTCGCTGCCATTAGAGAAGAAAAGCCCCACTGTGGTTGTGTCATCTGCAAATTCAGGTGCTAGCAAATGAAACCAAGCAGCCAGCCAAATCTAAAGCAGCATCTCATGAGGAGTTCAAGGACAAACGTAAAGATCTTTTCTGGTGAAAGGGTGAGAAATACATTCGTGAACCTGTTACACAAATGTAGGCACAAAAAAAACACAAGGGGCTTCTAATTAGGTGTCTAATGACCATTGAACGTTTGTGCAAGAAAGAAGTGAAGCTGATATTATATTGGATGTACATAGACCAGGCCCACACAGAACGAACATGGAGTCTTAATCACTCCCGGTGTCATGCAGAGCGATGAGTGAATAAAGTTAAGATGCAAATCAATAAAAATACAAATCTTACAAGATGCCCTCCCATCTTAAGCTCTGTCAACACGCTCTGTCCTTCAATTTAGGGGAATTGGTCCTGGAAAGTCCTTGAATTTGACGTCAGAATCAGCAATGCACATTTCCTTTCCAACATAGTAGATTGTTTGTACTTATATTAACCGCGTCTCACTTTGAACCTTTGTTTCATCACATATGTTAAAACCATAATATCTCAGAGAGCATTGTGTGTGTGTGTGTGTGTGTGTGTGTGTGTGTGTGTGTGTGTGTGTGTGTGAATCAATGTACTTTGTGCAGCTCTACAATTAACTTTGCCATTACCCATGTGTAACAGTACAGCCAGAGAAAGAAAATCAATATGTGGTTGATATTGTGGCCACAGATAAATCGATGTATGGAGAAGACTAGGACCGTTGTGGATTACCTGATCCGAGCACATGCTCTCGCCTAAACCTGTATTATCGCTCGTGTCAGCAAATGAGACCAGTAGACGTTTGGTACATCAACAGTCTTAGTCAGATCAGGGAAGCACGGGCACATGATCATTTTAAAGAAGCCAGGAGAAAGGGGAGCTGTGTTCTCAAAAGTTATTAAATGTGTTTTATTTAATCTTTATTTAACCAGAAAAAAGGGGAAAATAGATTAATTTATGAATTGTTTTATGGGCGGTTGAACGAGAAGGTTTTGTGTTTGTTTTGTACTTGATTTAGTTGACTGTAATTATTTCTTTCCATACAAATGACTACTTGCGCTGTGTAAATGACCATGAGCACACACATATAAATCATTTAAGAGCGCGAGACAAAACAAGACTTTGTCATTTCAAAATTACATTTTCTGGCTACAGGCACAGTGGCGTGTCATTGTAACGAAGGGCCCCAGTGCATGCTTCTATAATGGGCCCTTGAACATGTTAGTTACTATTAACGAAACACAGCTACCCCGCAACACACACTGTATACAGTCTGTATTAAACAACAATGAGGATTTTGTTTGGGCTATTTTACTGAAAAATGGAGAGAGGAAGGGTGAAAGGGGAAGTGATCAGCACCATGGACAGCACTCAGTCAGAGCTCAGCCAGAGCAGAGGAGCTGTTCAGTGTTAGTGTGGTGCTGAAATGACCACTGAGAGAAAATACCACAAAATATAAGAATTAGTTTATTATTATTTGTAATTAACATATAATTTTGTGAAGTTTTGACTTTTAATTGCTGTTGGCCAAATGTATAGCATTTTTTACATTTGTTTATTTTTAAAAGTCACACACACTACACCTTTACTATACGTACACAATCACATCCTGTACATTCATGTCATGTAAACACAGGTAGAGAGAGGGCAGGTAGCCTTTAGCTGCCCCCTCACTCCGCTCTCGTCTTATCCTCCCTCGTTTCCTGCTCGTGCCACAGAAGTTGTCACATGGCCGTACAGTTACTGTGGAGGTGGAAGGTCACTGATGCTGTGTGGCGGGCAGTGTGGGCGCCATGCCGCTGTTCAAAGGCCACGATCTGAGCTTCAGAGCAGGCAGGAGAGCAGATACATGCAGGGTTGAGAGGCTGCAGACGCCTCCTCCTCCTCAGGGGAGATCAGGGCCTTTTATTCCATCAGTGTGCTGGACACGATGGATGAGATGTGACACTGATCAAAGTTTGAACCACAACCACACGTGTCAGGTTTTGTATAAATGGTTTAGCCTGAATCGTGCTTAAATCACGATTTTATGTTCCACTGAACCTGTTCTCGCGTTGTTTTAATAAAGTTTAATAAAAAAAAAAGGCTTCTGGCCGGCGGTGTGCCATCACAGCCATCAGGAGCAACTTGGGGTTTAATGTCTGTGCCCAGCGAGGGGATCAATCCCACGACCCGCAAGTCAAGCTGCTCCACCATTGACCCCCGCCGGCCCCCAAATATGAACGAAAGTCATAAAAAAAAGATCAAAACATTTAAAATGAGAAATGACCTTAAAAATGTTGTCCTTTGTGTCCGGCTGCTGCTCTGTTGCTAGGCAACAGTGGCAACCCCGGGGGGAAATCCCCTGCTGACCAGACCGTGTCATTTTGGTTCATCTTCCACGGTCTGTGCTGCCGGTGAAGGAAGCACAAGCTATTCTGTGTAACGTTTGCTGAGTCAGACGTGGTGATGCAACACATGAGAGGAAGTCTTGTTTCACACACACACACACACACACACACACACACACACAGATGCAGAATACTGTGATGGAGGTGGGAGGTCAGACAGGGACAGACAGACGCCTGCATGAGGCCGCGAACAAAGACAGACTGTTTGCACTGAAGCTTAGCTAAGTAGAACAAAGCGTATTACAGGTGTACGGAGGGGCGGGGCTGTCAGGTTACATTACATTACATGTCATTTAGAGTGAGAAACATCACATTTACTCCAGTATTACATGAAATATTTACAAAAATAGTATTAATTGGAGGCTCCATCAAAACTAATAAACTGGTAACACAACAAAAGGACCTAAATGCTGCTACTATTAGTTCTACAACTATGTTCAAACGTTTATTTTACATCAGATATGTGGAAATATACCTGATTTTTGGAAAATTGAAAATGATTAAGGTTATAAGTTTGTTTATATTAAAATATTACGCTTATGACGATTAATTTTGTCAAGTATTTTTTTCAGCCCTAAAATATACTGTATGTACCTCACTGTACATACAGTATATATATGAGTTAGGTATATATACACACAAAATATACATATATATGTGTATATATATATATATATATATATATATATATATATATATATATATATATATATATATATATATATATATATATATATATATACGTATATATATAGGTCTCCTTTAGGACTACTCTTCCTAAAAAAGTCAGTGTTTATACCAGAAAAGGTTCTAAAGAAGTGACCACAAAATAATGTAGCCACAAAATGAGATTTGGTGCTGCTGTCAGGCACATGTAAGGAGGAGGAAACATCCTGAGGAAGGAAGGAAGGAAGGAAGGTAGCAGGCTGCCACTGCAATGCAGAGTGGAGCTCCCTCACTCCCACCCCCTCCCTGCTGTGTGGGAGACACACCAATCTGTGATGGGTGGGGGCGGACTGAAGAGATTCCTGTTATTTCAATAGTCTGTTTTCCTCTCTCTCTGTCCCTGTCCCTGTCTCTCTCTCTCTCTCTCTCTCTGTCTCTCTCTCTCTCTCTCTCTCTCTCTCTCTCTCTCTCTCTCTCTCTCTCTCTCTCTCTGTCCCTCTCTCTCTCTCTCTCTCTCTGTCCTCTCTCTCTCTCTCTCTCTCAGTTTCCTGGTCTCTCTCTCTCTCTCAGTTTCCTGGTCTCTCTCTCTGTCCCTGTCCCTGTCCCTGTCCTGTCTCTCTCTCTGTGCTGTCTCTCTCTCTCTCTCCCTCTCTCTCTCTCTCTCTCTGTCTCTCTCAGTTTACTGGTCTCTCTCTCTGTCCCTGTCTCTCATTTCCCGCCTCCTCTCTCTGTCTCACACATCTGAGAACAGACAGAAGTCTGATGTTGGCAACAAGCAGCACAGAGACAACAAAGATGTTGTCTCTGTGTGTCTCTATGTGTCTCTATGTTACATCAGCTGTAACATATGAGTGGTGTAGTATTAGAGTGTTATTCACATGGAAGACGACACAGTAGTTTGATAATTCAATCATCATCATCATATTCTGACTAAAATAATGGTTTAATGTACAGTATTATTGTGAAAAGCTCTGATTCTGAAGCACACTTACATGAGTTTTCCTTAGATTCCATTAGGAAACAATGTATGTAAATAAAAGATTTTAAAGTGGAAAAACAAGAATCTTAAAGCTGCAGTGTGTCATTCTTGATGTTTCTGCCTCTGTTGGGTCACAGGTGCTGCCCTCTGCTGGTCTCAATCCAGTTTGTCCATGTTAACCCTTTCATGGCTGAGTGAATGCTTCTGCCCGTCATTCCAAGATAACTTTCACTTTTCATTCGTTCAGGAAGCTGACATAAGGACAAAGTCAAGTAAGTTTTGATGGTATTATCACTCATAATATCATCATATGTGTGTGTGTGTGTGTGTGTGTGTGTGTGTGGTTTCTACAGAGAGTTTGCCAAGGAAAGAGAGAGAGTGGAGAAGAGACAACGATTCCTGAAACTCCGCAGGCGACAGCAAATAGAGCGAGAGTTAACGGGATACCGGGAATGGATCTGCAAAGCAGGTCGACGACAACAACACACGCGCCGCATCCTCACTTTACTGTGCTGCTGTGGGGAGGCGGGACCTTTTATTCAAGCGTCGGTGTTTGTGTTGCAGAGGAGGTGATGTTGGCGGAGGAGGACAAGAACGCCGAGGAGAAATCTGCGGACGGCGCTTGGTACAAACGAAGACACAACAACTCAGGTGAGGGCAAATCCACAGTGATACAAAGGTAGTAATGAACAGGTCACATGACTTCACCTTTGTTATTTCACTGAGGGCCCCATCAAGACATCAGGGGTGCATAACATAGCCTTAGGGGCCCAATAAAGTGTTATTGGGCTGAAGGGCCCCGAATATTATTTTTCTAATAACAACAATACATTAGATATTTATCACAGTGTCAAATGTATTATAGTCAACATTCTAAGTCTTACTGTTGATTTAGTTTTTGATTCTATTTTATTTCCTTCTGTTTTTGTTATTTATAAAAATAAAGGCTGTGCAATATGACTTATAAATAACATAAATATAAATATCTGGATATTTGTAGGTTAAATCCTCATATATGAGACACATATGTGACAATACACTAAATACACAGTTATTACCTTTCATTTCAGATAATATTTGCATTATTTATTTGGCTTTAGAAACAATGAAATTGCCTATAAATTTAGTCAAATTCTGTAAAACACAAAAAATGAGGCTTAAAATTGTGTGTAATTGAGTAACTTTTTTCAATATAATTGTGTTAATTCCATTATAGTATGTTAAATTTATAATACTTAGTGTATTTCACAAATGTACTCATTGTAATGAATATGATGATGATCAATGCAGCAGCCATTAAAACAAGGAAAAGTCATCACAGACACTTTATTATATGACAATATCCAAAATCTAACACCATATAGATATAATATTACATTTTTTGTGCACTATAAATTCTTCTAGATTGAAAAACAAATGCTCTTATTCTGAAATGATGCACAGTATCATCATGAATATCTTTTATTGACATATCATGACGGAAACTTTTCTTGCCATTCTTTCCAATACTGGTCAGTTCTAGTTTAGTTTATTACATGTATTTGTATCAAGGCCTGTTTAAATCCATTTATCTCAGTAAGAGGAAGTAGTTTTACTTGTTTTTTTTTGACTTGTTAGTACATGTATATATATATATATATATATATATATATATATATATATATATACTGTATATATAAAGATATACCAGGGTATGTACTTCACTTGAACGTTGTTGTTGATGTTATTAGTAACAGCCTAGTCTTTCTTCCTTCTATGAGAGCTCAAAATATTGGCTCTATATCACATGTACATCACATTATGTACGTACAATACGGTCGAGTAAAGAATCAACCGTATATCACAAATAATACGAGAAGAAAACAAACTGCAGTTCACAAACATCGTCACATTAAACTGTGTGTGAAACTGGCCATTACTCCTCGTACTGTGTGAATAAGCAGATACATATGTGGCTGATACACGCTTACTCCACTGGTGTGTGTGTGTTTGTGTGTGTGTGTGTGTGTGTGCGTGTGCGTGTGTGTGTGTGTGTGTGTGTGTGCGCGTGCGCGTGCGGCGTTATCAAGGCCACTCTCTCATCTGCAGCCTCACCCAGGGTAACAGTCACAGGGATTACGGGTGGGACGGTAATGAGATTAGAATGAAGTTGAGAGAGAGCAAGGCTCCCCAGAGTTCAGAGTGTGGACGTACGAGGGCCCTTCACACTGTTTGAAAACCTTTTTTTAACCAAGTATTTTTAAAAGCTTTTAAAAGCATAAACTCAGCAGCACTGAACTGTGTCAAATGAAGGCACCAGCAGCAGGATGGTTTCTGATTGTTTCAGCTTCTTAAATGTGAATATTTTCTGGTTTGATTTGCGTTGATGAAGGTTTTGAAGGTTTTTCAACCCCTTTCCTTTTTGCAGTGTAGGAATGAGCGGCACATATTGTGTGTATACTGTATATACTAACGAACGCGCTAAGAGTCTGTGACTTATCATAGATCTTATGCATTTTTAAACATGTTTGATATGAACTGTGTATTTCCATATTTTCAGTGCTGAAAAGGACCAAGAAGAGCAAGAATGACCTTATCAACGCGGAGGAGGGGGAGGACCACTTCACTGACATCTCATCTGTTGGTGAGGACGACACCGAGAACACAATGTCTGCCGTGTTACTGCAGCTCTGTCTGGCAACGAACATAAACACGTTATTTAAAGATAAGACTTCTTTTGGTGACAGACTGGAGGTAAATTGAGTTTGATTAGACTTAATTCATGTAGGTGTCACCAATCCAAGTACTTCTTATTAACTGTTCAGTAGCGTGGATGGGCAATATGAGATATCCATTAGAATTTCAAAGTAAAAGTGCATGTTTTGATGTAAAATGGTGTATATTTCACAATAAAAACATATTTATGAAGCACCAAAACAGATAAATTATTCTATCACCTCACTGGTAGCTGTGACTTAGCACAGTGCTGGGCGGGCCGATGTAATCGATTGGAGGGCCACATGTGGCCCATGGGCCACCAGTTTGACACCCCTGCTTTATGACATTTGTCTACTTTAATATTTGTAACCATTTTTTCCATGTGCTCAAAGAGTCTTGTTTGATGTATTGCTGATGTGTTGATATATATATATGTATATATATATATATATATATATGTATATATATATACATATATATATGTATATATATATATATATGTATATATATATATATATATATATATATATATATATATATATATATATATATATATATATATATATATATATATATACATATATATAGTATATTCTGCTGTTAGCACCAATAACCTGTGAATTTCTCCTCTTTATGAGACAGCATTCATCCAATCTGCAGTAATGACAGCAGAGGAAATTCTGATTTATCAGCTCTCATATCTCATGATAATCATCTGCCCTCGTCTCTTCATTGTCACTCATACATTTGTCGGGTTTTATTTGGCTGTAGCTGTCGTGTGCAGCAGCTTGGAGTGGTCATCGAGACTAGAAAAGCACTATGTAAATACACACCATTACACATGAGGACGTTTTGCTTATCACAAATCTCACCTTCATTCTCGTTTTATTGAACCGATATTTAACCAGGAATAAAAGTCATTGAGTGTGCTGAACAGGACGAGCGGCAGTAAAGGTTACAACTGTTCAGACATACGGAATGAAATATACACAATATCACTGACAATCACAGAATCATGAAATATTTAATGACACTTGAGAAAAGTGCAATTAGGTAAAAAAATAGCTATAACCAGATGTATCTGCGTACAAGTCATTTAAAAATACTTTCAACGTGTCCAATGACACCAGATCCTTCTGTTTTACAGATGATTTTGTAGCTTGTTGCCTGGTGCTGACGATAGGATACATCCTGGGATTAAAGACAGTAACTCCCTCTACTGATAATCCAATCCAATCCAGCCTTATTTATATGGCAGAAAATCGTGCTGTACATAAAAAAAAAAATCAAAAACAGCACAAACAATAAATGTAAATAATAATAATAATAATGATGATGATAAACGATAAGGAAATCACAGGTAGAGGCAGATACATGGAGAGATTATTGCGGGACTTCAGGTCACACAGCATGACTCAGATGTCTGGACTAATATAGACCAGGAAATAATTAGCCCTCTGGTCTTCCTGTTCTTCTAATAGAACAATTTCTCTTTGTCCCTTCTGTGCAGCGTCCTACTTGACATTCGCTCTTAAGTAACAGAAGGTTAAATATAGTGCACGCTAAATGGGAGTAGGAGCGTGGAGTGGGAAGACAGTGATCTAAAGAGAGTCACAATGACATCATAGCTAAAGATCACGTTTCAACAGTTTCCCGTGGCAGTGGAACACCACTGTATTCTACTGTAGTGTAGAATAAAATAGAATCAATTAGGTGGAATCAACTATATCCTCTATTTCTGACACTACACTTTACCCATTCACACCCATTCACACCCATTCACTCACACATTCATACAGCACATCTACATTTTCTATCACACATTTTTCATTCCTCACTTGATCATTTGTATTAGGTAACCATTAGGTCATTATTATTTAACGGTCATTTAAACTCATTGTAAACTAAATATTCTTATTGGCATAATACATAGAACTTTGAAAATGATTCACCTCTCAGTCCCAACTTTTTCAAAGTTCAAAGTAACCGGGTCGGGTCTTAAACTCAGACGACCTCTTGTCTTTAACTCGGTTACTTTATTGCCATTTTTCCTGTTTCGTTCCAACTGCCCCCCCAGGGTCGCCGTTTGCCCGGGCCAGTGTGAAGAGCAAGAACGAGAGCTCGTCTTACTTCAGGAGGAAAGTGAAGAGGATTCGCTTCACCATCCGTCGTCTGGTCAAGTCCCAGAGCTTCTACTGGACTGTGCTGTGTCTGGTTGGCCTCAACACGTTGTGTGTGGCCATCGTACACTACGGCCAGCCTGACTGGCTCACCTATGCTCTATGTAAGCACTCGCAGTTGTGTACTACTACATGGTCAACGCAGTTGTACCTCAGATTACTCAGATTACCAGCAGTGGTAGCTGGTTTGACTTGCATGGCGTCACTTTTATATCAGAAGTCGTGAGAGCAGTAAAACGTGCTCACGAACAAACAACTGAGCTGCACACGCTGCCTGTCGAACGCGCAGTAATATTATTCTGACATAAATGTGACACCACTGAGCCTCTTATACTTAGTAAAAGTGTCTTTACTAGTTTTACAAGGGAATATCAACGCTTACTCGCACTCACGGGCACGTAGCACACGGCTTACTGCAGGGCTACTGAGGCCACACCCCCTACGTGCAGGGTGTGGCCTCAGTAGCAGACGATTTCCAGAACATTCCTGAACTGTTGAAGCCACACTTTGAGCCCAGGGACGACATGAAGTCAAGTAAGTTTAGATGATATTGTGAGGTACAGTAGATATTTAAACTGTGGCCTTTAAGTTTAAGTTTAACTTGCAACTATTACATTTAATTAAAATATATTACAGTAGCTATAGCTAGCTAGTAAACCAGATATGATAAGCTAGCTGGCACCATTTCAATTAAGAGGCTAACATATGGTGGTGCTCGTTTTTACTTGTTTCAGACATACTGTAAACCCTACTCCCACAGGATTATAATAACCTTTTTAAATATTACCTTTTGATTGACACACTAGCTTTTCATAGTTTTACAGTTACTTTACGTTACTAGGGCAGGGACACTTCAGTGTCACATAAGCATAAGTTATTTCCTAAAACTCCTAAAATCTCAGACAGCGGTTGGTTATTGATCTGTATAAGTTCTTCTCACCCGTCCTGGACAGACTTGGCGGAGTTTGTGTTCCTGGGCCTGTTTTTGGTGGAGATGTCCATGAAAATGTACGGCCTTGGACCCCAGAACTACTTCCACTCCTCGTTCAACTGTTTTGACTTTGGGGTGAGTCGTCCCCGATTTGTCCCTTTTATTTTTAACTCATCTATTTTCTTCCTCACGATAAAAAGAAAGGGGGAAGTGTGGTTGCCGTTTGCGTTAACCGCAGTGTGTTGACAGGTGATCATTGGCAGTATTTTTGAGGTGATCTGGGCTGCCATCAAACCCGGGGCCTCCTTTGGGATTAGCGTCCTTCGAGCTCTGAGGCTGCTCAGGATCTTTAAAGTCACCAAGTGAGTCGTCACAATTGTCTGCCTGTGTGGTGGAAAACCTTTCATGTCACACATATTCATGCCATTTGCTTGTGTGTGTGTGTGTGTGTAGGTACTGGAACTCTTTGAGGAACCTCGTGGTGTCCCTGCTCAACTCCATGAAGTCCATCATCAGCCTGTTGTTCCTCCTGTTCCTCTTCATTGTGGTCTTCGCTCTGCTGGGCATGCAGCTGTTTGGAGGAAAGTGAGTCAATAGTTGCGACTGCACCTGTTCACAGTGAAGAAATCCATCCACATGTGCTCTTTGTGTGACGTAACCATGGTCCACATACAAACACTGCTCTATATTAACATTAGAATGCATTTAACCCAAAAGAACAACATAATAAATACAGGGACACAAACAAACACGATCTCTGTGCCTTACTGCAATCAAGTACTGACCAAGAGACATATAGACTATATAAATAAATAGAATTTGTCTCTTTTCGCTTCAAACGAATGATGGTCTACTATAATTTGTACAATATATGCAAGCCATATTTTCCATCTTTTCATAAATCGTATCTTTCTGTTTTTTTTCCTATCTTTGTAGAAATATGTGGTTATAACCACTCTTTACTTATGGCTTTTTGCTACAAACACTTAACATCCTGTGTAAATATCTATCATCTAATCTGATCTAAGATTTTTCTGTCCAAACTCTCTCCACAAAGCTGAACGAGATGACTTAACCGTCCATTGTAGCTCACAGAATCTTTCCCACGCCTCTTCTGTTATTTGCAGATTCCCTTTCCCACATTTGTCTCTCTCTCTTTTTAAGCCTTTTGAGCCTGTTGTGGACACAGTTTGCACTGTACATCTTTCTGTCTATTATATATTAAACGATGATTAAAAGTTAAGCTAATATTTTTTATAAAATAACTACGGATGGGTATCACTTTCACAAAATATAATATAAAAATACAATATAATATGGCAGGAACATGTACATAGATTTTGGAAAAGATTCGTCACTAAGGCTCCAATTTATATATTTAATGTACAACTGAAGTGCTAATGTGCATTTTCAGAATTGATGAACCGTAACCTTTTTTTAATCATTTGGTTAATAATCGATTATTGGTTGCAGCCCTACTTACAGTGTACATAATTAAAGAGAAAAAGATCTTATAAATGGGATGAAAACTCCCTACAGATGATAGAAAAAACCTACTGTATACTCACTGTGGTAAATCCTTTAATGAGATCATAATGTGTAGAAGACAGTACGCTGCTTCATCTTCCTGTAGTATGAAGTCTGTTTATTGTTGTCCCGCAGGTTTAATTTTGAAGACAAGACGCCGACAGCTAACTTCGACACATTCCCAGCAGCCATTCTCACAGTCTTCCAGGTGAAGGGTCAAATTTATGGTTGTTGTTTTTTTGGTTTCCTGCCGCTCTGCTGTTGAAGGGACTTCAGCCCGTGTCTCCTCTCCTGCAGATTCTCACTGGAGAAGACTGGAACGAGGTCATGTACCATGGGATCGAATCACAGGGAGGCGTCCATGAGGGGGGAATGTACTCCTCTATTTACTTCATTATTCTCACTCTCTTTGGGAACTGTATCCTGTCCATTTTCACAGATTTTCAGTCCGCCCTTCAAACTGTCAAACAGACATGCTGTGTACAGTCCTTGGAAGACACGATAGATTCATTGATTCTTTTTATTTTAAAGTATATGAAGAATATGCTCAGCCCAAATGGGCTTACAACACTACAGAGCCCCCCCCTTAAGGTCAGGGTGGGAAATCTTATAGAGTCAACTGTTGGGTACCCTCCTTGCAATACCCTTTGCATTCCCTTGCAAAACTTTGGTATTGCGAGGAATGCAAAAGTGATGCGAGGGAACACAAAGTTATTGTGATTGTATTTTGCTTTTAATTGTTTTCATGCTGCCTGGTAAGTTGTTGGAAGACATTTATAGTGTAGAGTATTTATTGAACTGTTTATCAGTCAAAAGTTTATCATTGTCATTTGAACTCAACTACAAATAACCAGACACTCTACTCAATGTCTTCCTGGCTATTGCTGTTGATAACCTTGCAAATGCCCAGGAGCTCACTAAGGTACTGTATTTCTTATTATCTTGATACATTGTGGCTTTTAAGGGGTTCTCAATATGGAGTCGTAGCACTGACTTCCCCACAGTAAGAAAACTAGGTTGTTTGCGACCAAATATTGTTTATTTTGTACTTGTACTTGTACTTGATTCCATTGTAAGTCGCTTTGGATAAAAGCGTCTGCTAAATGACATGTAATGTAATGTAATGTAATATTTTGTGGCAGCTTTTTCAAAAAGTTTCAATGCATGTTGCAACATTTTGAAGTCTTAGGATAGGTCGGTAGGCAGGTACTTGGGTAAATCCGAATTGAATTGAATTGTGGATCGAATCGAATTGAGACCTTGTGAATCGGAATCGAATCGATTCAGGAAATTGGTAGCGATACCCAGCCCTAATGTGCATGCTGTGTTTTATTTTGCTGACACTGTCCAGGATGCAGAGGAGGAAATCAATAAGAAACTTGCCCTTCAGAAGTCCAAGGAGGTAAAGGAGGTCAGCCCCATGTCGGCCGCTAACATTTCCATCACAGCGTAAGTTCACGTCGTCCAATGTTTGTTCTGACTTTCCTTTGCCTCATCTCACGTGTGTGTGTACAACCATAAAAAGACACAACAGCTAACTTGCTAACTATGCTAAAAACCAACGTTATTTACAGAAGAATTTAAAAATGTTTAATGTTCTAAATTTAACATCATTATTCAGTATGTGCATCACCCTTCTGCAGGCAAAAAACGTTAATTGCAATGGTAACACTTTATAATAAGGGTACATGATTTAACATTAGTAAAATCTGTTATACGCATTTACTAAGTATTAATTAATGTTTTAAGTACACATTTAATCTTGTTATTCAGGTTAATTAAGGTATTAACTCATACTTTATTCAAGGATTTGTAAAGCTACTGGTGACATCATTTAACACAGTATTAGCTCCTCGTGGCCTTTATATTAAAGTGGCTCATGTATCACTTAAAGAATTAAAAAGTATTAATATGCAGGCTAAATAAGCCTCACATGAGAACCGTATACCATGTATTAACCATTGTATCTGAATTGAGACACAGTCCTTACAGTGGTTAATCCACAAAGTTGCTTACATGTACTTACATGTTGATTGTTGAAATGTTTTATTTGTCAAATATTTGAATGTTTTAATTAAACTCCAGCATATGACAGCTAGTGACAGTAATGTAGGGTCCACAGTGTGTTAAGACCCTGGTAGATTTCATCACTTCTTTGGGATCCACAGCATGTTGAGCTTAGAAGAGCAGCTTTAAGATGCATTCAAGGAATCTCAGGAATGTCATTACTTCTGCAAACACACAGTACACTGACTAAATGATTGCTGCTGTTTCCACCTTGTCATAATAGATGCACCACATTTTAGATAGTCACTGGAATAGAAAGATTTGTTTTTTTTTAAAAAAAAAGCAATTATTGATAAAAAAAAAATAAATAAATAAAATAGTCACAGTAATTGATTGACTTTTTATAATCAATAATAGAATACTAATGCCCATCCCTAGTATCTGGCTGCTGGTGTATCTCATGTGATCACATGTAGGTTGCGGTCACTGTGGCCGTTTCCTGTCACAGTTTCCTCCCTGGTTCAATCTCAGCTGTGTGTTTCCCACTGACATGTGATGGGAGGCCAGGGAAGGACAAACAGGAAACAGAGAAATGTTGAACAGTGTGTTTGGCTGTTTTTCCCTGACTTCACTCTACATACTGTATATGATGTCCCCACCCCTCCTCCCCTCCCCGTTTCTGTTTTCGTTTGGTGCATGTACAGTTTTCTAACACGCAGTCGAGGTAACGCGCATTCTAGCAGCTCATCCATCTGCAGCGTTAACTCACTGTGAGTTATTGCCTCTCTGATACAACTTTTGACTCCTCCCATTACCCTCCCCTCAGCCTCCCCCCCTTGCTGCCGCTGCTAAATCCTCCACCCTCTCCCGCCGTCGTAATGTCAGTCATTCTTCAGTGTGAAGAACACGGCAGCTCTTCAGTGTTTACAATCTTGTGATGAAGCTGCTTGTGTTTCAGTATTTCCACTCTTGACTCTATTTTATTATTATTTCCGTGTCATCCACAAGAGTAACATCCTCTAACACACCATATTCTAGCTAGTTTTCATTAGCAATGTTTACACATGCAAAATGTCTTCATTCCAAAAAGAGTCATTGCAATTGGAATTTACAGTTCATCATTTACATGGATGCAAAATTAAATGATCAGATTGTGGCGCGTGTACACATGCGTCAAGCATTCACTTAGAATGGACTATTTTGACACGTCCACTGTTGTCTAATTCTCCAGAAGTAGAACCAGCAGAAGAGCTTTTCCTCCTCTTCCTTGTTCATAATTCTTTTTTTTGGAATGGAAATAAGGCAGTAACAAAACACTAATACTGTGATGTATTAGTGTTAACATGGATCAGACATAATCACAGCACCAAACCAGTGTATCTAGTAATGGTGTCTGACGACTTTTGCCTGGGGGAGCTCTGTGGAGTGTTGGGAATCAGCTCATTCAAGATGGAGTCACATGCATCTTGGATGGAGACCACATGGCATTTTGCTCAGACAGAGACCCCATGTGTCACAAGCAATAGAAAAGCCAGGTTTCCCCTCCTCTCTCTCCTCTCTCTCTTCTCTTCTCTTCTCTTCTCTTCTCCATCTCACTGGAGGACACAGACTCCTCTTCTCTCCCCTGCTCTTCTGGGTGGAGAAAGGACACAGACATCAGCTCTTCAACTGAAGATCCTTCAGTTGAAGAGCTGAACAAGCTCCAGGCAGCAAGAGAACCCTCTCTGCTGATCTCTAAGCAGGCCTTAGGTGCCTCAATTTGACTCCATTTCCTAATAAGAAATAAATTATTCCATCACTAATTGGGGTCCGAGCAGCACAAAGTGCACAGTTGATTATTAATATTCAAAATTCATAACCAATCACGGTGGTTGCCCCAACATAATGGTGCCCCATGTGAGGCAGGGTAGTGTTGGCAATGTATTCATAATTGTGTGAAATTAATTGACCACAATCTTTTCAAGACACCAGATAGATTTCCCAGACTTTGAATTTGGTGTTTCATCAGTAGTCCTTGACTGGAGTAGACTTCAGTTGTACAGAAAATACGTGGTATTACTAATGATTACATTTACTACATTTAACTAAAGAACATTTATGTTATTGTTACCATTTCGAGTCCTACTCACTGTCCAGTTAAGTTGATTTGTAGAAAGCCCACACTGAATATGTGGATGTTAAAGGAAGTAATACATGTGTAGAGATTGTATACTGTGCTGTTACTGCCCTGCATTTCAGCCGTAGTGAGAATTGAAACAGAGGCACAGTGTGCTACACAGCCCTGTGGAAATGGTGTACCTCACTGTTGAGCTTGAGCTATTTTCCCCTTACTCAATTACTCTGCTGCCACATTTTATAAAGCCTATTATAGCGACTAGTCACTGCTTTAGCTTCATCAAAGAAAGTTCCTTTCCCTGTGGTAGACATTCATATTGTTGTTAGCCCAGGGTAGCTACACTACCCAGAGTTCACAGTGGAAATAAACTCTCTCCTCAATGGCAGTTTTGATGATAAGAATGCATCCAAAGAATCAGACAGGCCTGCCTTTCACAGCAAAGCAGCTCTAGAGAAAGAAGCTGAGTCCATAAGAGTGCAGAGTGCTGGTCTCCTCCAAGAGATAAACAAAGCCAATAACTCAGCAAATACACTCAGGATATGAAGGAGTCACACCCCTGAAGGAGGTGTGAAAAGGCAAAGATTTCTTGAGACTGGTGTTAATATGGGTGGTAACACTTTACATGCAGCACTGTAACAATGTGGTAATAGTCTGGTATTGCTGTAGTACTTACTATTTTGTAACAGGAGAGTGAAGTAAAGTAACTCCATCTAATTTCTGTAGAAATAGCTTTGAAATAAGTATGAAAATACCACTTTGTCCAATACTGATAACAAAAACTTGAATTGGCTCATCCCTACTTTATATTATAGTAATTGCCAACAATTTTGATGGACACATATTTTTATGTGACTGTATCACACTCCCGGTAGCATGTAGTCAATCTCATAATTACTGTAATATAATCACCTTATTACCAATTGCAAGAGCCTGAAATGGTATTACTGTACTATGATGAAATTATGAACATTCTATTAACCACACTATTACCATGTTGTTACTGTAATAAGGGGGCTTTTGTGACTGTTTCACAATGTGAGCAGGCATTGTCATTACCGGATATGTTACCAGAAACCCAAATTGTTCTGCCATTGCGTGTAATATGACTACTTCCTGTTTGGAGAACAACTAATAAAAACCTAATATAACGTTGTTTTATTTTAAAATCTTCAAACATGCTGTAAATTGTTTCAACAGGAAGTGGTGACACTTCACACATGTTCAGATCATCTTGTGTTTCCAGTACAAATCGACTAGTAACAGGAATATTTGTGTTGGAAACACTGAAACACATGCACAAGATGAAAGTAACATTACATAGTTGTGCACTGAAGCAGCTCAGCTTTGTTGTGAGTGTTCAGTATTTGGATCCCTGTTGTTTTCCCTTGTCCCTCTCAGCAAAAACAGTTCTGTTGGTGTGTTTTTGTATAATTTTGCGTCTCTGTACTCGACATGTTTCCTCCCCTCCTCACTTCTTTGAGGCTTATTTGCTCCCTCTGTGCTTCTGTCTGTAACCTGTGTCAGACGTTCCTTCTCTCCTTCTGTTTGTTTCAATGTTGCTCCCTTTATGTGTTTGTAGGAGTTATGTCTGCACCCCTGTCCATCCCTTCCTGAGGTAAACCCAACCGCCTCACATCAAGGTGGTGGATGACCATGACAATGATGATGATAACATTCGTAAAAAAAAAAACAAAAAAAAAAACTAACCATACATCATCGTGTTTTCATTATTTACATCCATCCTTGTTTGTTGTTGAAAAATGACACATAGACATGCAGAAGGATGATGGAAAATTCCTGATTGTTTGCAGGGAACAGATTGGCTGGTATGATAAAATGCCAGATTAAAGAAAACACAGTTCTATTTAAGGTTATGTGAAGAGGTGTCACACTTTTTTAGTTCACACAGTGTCAGGTCAGTGCATCAATTTAACCATTGAACAATGTGTTAAGGCAGATGTGAAGGTGCACCTTTGCACATTGGCCTGCAGCTAATGCAGATATACATTTTCTTCATTGTGCAAAGTAAAGAATATAATATAATAGTTGGAGAAGGCACAAGCATAGATGTCAATGAGGTAGCAGCCTTTTCTGCCTACTGATTTAGTCATGAGTCATATCAGGGGCATATCGACACATTTGTCATATCCTGCCATGAAAAATAACATTTCCATTCCTTTACACCTTTGTTCACACTAGGCCATTCACCTTTGACCTACACACTTGTAGCTCCTCCTAGATATCTCTCTCCCTAGCAAGCTGAGTTATACCCACACAAAACCTGATTCACGGACCCGTCGGACCGTGGGACCCCAGGTCATCTTCCCCAGCTGCACAGATAACAGCAACTATATACTACACAGATTTTCTTTTGTGCCTCAGTGTTGTCGTTGACTGGCGTCTGAGCAGTTGTCCATCGCGACTCTCTCTTTGCAAAGAATAAACCAAGCTTCAATAATCAACTTTATTTCTTCATCAGACACCTCACGACAAATTTCGTCACAACATATCCCATAATACGTTTTAAAGGCAATATTGGTCGCTAATATTGTGCATCCTCGCACGCAATCATTAATATCAATGTGCCATTAATAATCATCTTATTATCACTCATAATTTGCACAAGTGATCACCTGTTTGCACTCATCTCACTTCATCAGCGCGGTGTTGCTGTCGTCTCTGTCGGCCATGACGCTGAATTGAGTTCTAAACACAGGCCTAATCACTATTGTATGAACTTATTTGACGTTTGATGTTTGAAAGTAAGCGATTTGTTTTATATTTTTTTAATTCCAAACTGTTTTGACTTGGAACAAATGTGTGCCGTGTTGTTGTGGCATCCTCATGGAAACTGGCACAACAGCACTGCTACTGAAACACTGTATCCATCGTGAATTCCTCTATCCTTATGTTAAAATGGCCACATTGTGCCGTCATCAAACTTGAGGGTTCTTAAAGATCATTGAAAACAATGTTCCAGTGCTTCTGATTTGTGTGGTTCTTCTGCCATCCCATAGTAAAGAGCAGCAGAAAACGGTGAAGCCGATGTCTGTGTGGGAGCAGCGGGCAAACCAACTGAGGAGGCAGAACTGGGCAAGCTGTGAGGCTCTGTACAGCGAGCTGGAGCCCGAGGAGCGTCGGCGGAGCTCCTCTGTCATCCGGCCCGAAATGAAGACCCACCACGACCGGCCTCTGCTCGTCGAGCCCCACCACCATGTGCCCTGTGTGCCTGAAGAGGCCGATCCTGCGGCGGACCCTCCTGCGCCTCACCACCGCCGCCACCACCACCGTCACAGGGACCGGACCAGGACCAAGGAGGAGACGAATGATAACGGTGAGACTGGCGGGAGGCACCACGTCCATCACAGCCGCTCCAAGGACCACAACGGCAGCCGCGGCAAAGAGGGGAAGAGCGAGAGGTCCCACAGCCGAGACGGAGGCAGGAAGCATCACCATCAGAGCTCAGTGGATGAGAGCGGAGGAGGCGGAGTCACCAACGAGAGAGAGCACCAACATCATCACTCACACCGGTCCAGAGGCGGCAACGGGACGGTGAGTAGCGGAGGGAAGGGGGAGAGGAGATCCCGTCACAAAGGGCGGTCCTGCAACAGGGATGGAGACAGGAGTTCCAGAGGAGAGAGTGGTGCGAATGGAGAGAAGAGTAGACACCTGACTCATGGCTCCAGGGGACAGTCCAGAGTGGAGGGGGAGGAGCCTAACGACAGAGAGAAGACCCACAGTCACAGGTAAAAATCAACACTACTGCCCCGCTTTGTGATTTTATGATGGTCTGAACTATTACTCAGCTAACAGCTTGAGATGACAGATGGAATTCTCTTTCTCAAAAATCAAGTTTGAACAAATAATACATTAACTTCATATTAGTATATTAAAATATTAAACTAAGCACATTTTCACTACAATTTGAGTTAGTTTCGTAAACACACAATTGAGTTTCAGTTAGTTGTGATTTTTTTTAAACTCTAGTTTTTTATTTGTATTTCAGTTCAATTTTAGTTTTGATTGATCAATCTCCTGTCATTTACCAGATTTTCCCGCCCAGATAGAAATAACAGCAAAGTGTATAGAACTGAATAAAATGACCATTGAGTGTTTGAAAGTCATGTATTTAGTCTATATTTAAAGTCTGACAATAAACCCAAAGCTTCAGAGAAACATTCAAAACATTTTCTGACATTTTATGGGCCGAACAATAATCCAAAATATTAAACCATTATGGAAATAAGCTTGAAAAGTTTCTCTCACTGTTACTATGAGCTGATATCTTTATTAATCAGCTAATATAATGATTCTGACAGTTGTAGCAAGTGTCACCTGCCACAGTATAAGCATGACATGTGTGAGGTGCTGCCTCTGTTGTAGGGAGCGCTGTGGTGACTCTGAGGGAGAGTCGCTGGCCATCTCTCCACAGCAGGGCTCTGCGGGCGGGAACTGGCCTCTGGACCGAGCAGAAGACTCCGACAACCAGCGGAACGTCCGGCAAAGCGGCCAGACGTCCAATCAGCTTCCTCCTGTGACCGTCACCGCCCCACCGGGAGAGACCACGCTCATACAACGTAATTACGTTGGGTGTTGGGTGTTATCTCTAAACATTTTTAAAAAAAAATAATTGTTTGTATTTGTTGTGTTATGTGATGTCTGTTGAGTTGATGAGGTAAAGCCACTGTTCCATTTCTGAAATGATTGCTGCAACTGAATGTTTGATGCTGCTCAAAACAACGTCACCTCTGCACACACTAAATATGTTTGATATGAATCTGTCTCCCCAGTGAACAGCATTGACTGTGAGGCCATGCCCATCAATGAGAAGACCCTGGAGGATCTTGGTCAAACTGGACCCAAACCCATCCTGCCTTACAGTTCCATGTTCATCTTTGGACAGACCAATCCGTGAGTCTCCTCAGACTCCTCCTTTTATACACTTACTCACTTTGACCCTTCAGAGATTGGCACAATTCCGTCCCCTCATGTTCTTGTAAACCACATTATTTATCTCATCGGACATCGGCATAAAACAATAATTCCTCTGTCTTCTACGCAGTTATACAGACATCATATGAAGTAAAGATGAGTTGATCTGATACCTGGTATCGGTCCGATACTGGTCGTATTCATTTGAAATCCAAACATGCATCACTTTGTTTATTTCTTCTTTATGGGAGCAGATTATTTGTCACACAGTTAGAGAGAAGGTAAAATTGACCAAGGACTCCCTGGAAGAAGAGATCTTGTATCTCAGTGGGACCTTCTTGGCTAAATAAAGGATATATTTAAAAAAAAATAACCTTGAAATCGCTGTAGGTGATAAATGCATCAGCTCTAATGTGCTGTTAACAACTTTGTAGTTTAAAAGGTGTAAATTGAATGTATCGTACTGAAATCAGCAATATTGAGATATCTCTAATATATAACGCTATCGAGTCTAGCAATTGTGTTCTGTGTGTGTGTGTGTGTGTGTTCCCTCAGGGTGAGACGCTTGTGTCACTACATTGTGACTCTGCGTTATTTTGAGATGTCCATCCTCGTGGTCATCTCCTTGAGCAGCATCGCTTTGGCAGCAGAGGACCCAGTCTGGACAAATGCCCCACGCAACAATGTGAGACACACACACACACACAATGTTAAATGTTAATGTATGTGTAGAGAAGTGTTGCAGAAGTGTGCAGTTTGGCAGATGTGGAAATGAAACACCAGGAAAGCTTTCCCACTACATTCTCCACACATGATTCATTGTAGGATTATTATACACAAGCACATATTCAGTACTCTAATCCAGGGTCTTTGTTTGCAGGTGCTTAAATATCTGGATTATGCCTTTACTGGTGTTTTCACATTTGAAATGGTGATCAAGGTGAGTGTGATTTTACTGCTGATGTCATCATGAGTGTCATCTTGGTGTGAGGCAGCCTTTTGTCTTTGACACAGAACGCTGTGTCACTTTGTACATTTGCTCACTCTCACAACAAATCCCATAATAGAGGTTTTTAAGCTTTTGGGGACACAGGAGCTGCTGGTCGTCTGCCGCCTTGTTTGTGTCACTAAATGAATTATCCAAAACACCAAAGTCACAGAAAAGGCAGCAGTGGATCAGCAGCTCTGTCTGAATGTTTACAAAGGACACGCACTCAGTAAGAAAAAAACCTCTTCTCTTTGGTTTAGATGGTGGACCTGGGCCTGCTGCTTCACCCTGGATCCTACTTCAGAGACCTGTGGAACATTCTGGACTTCATAGTGGTCAGTGGGGCGCTGGTGGCTTTTGCATTTTCGTAAGTTCAGCAACTCCTACGTCTTTTTTTTCTTCAAATTAGAAGTTATTTTTATTTGTATCATCAGACTTGGTGGATATACTGTATGTGGCTTGCACGCTGTAATATACAGTGTGTGTGTGTGTGTGTGTGTGTGTGTGTGTGTGTGTGTGTTCAGTATACAGTGTGTGTTTACACTGACTTGATTCTTCCCCTGTCTCTGTTCTGGGATCGTTTTGAAGGAGCTTCATGGGGTAATGCCTCCTCTGTCTCTCTCATCTTGCTCGACCGTGTCGTTATCCGTGTGTATGTATGTGTATGAGCGATAACATACATGACATACATGACATACATGTCCCTCACTGCAAAAACACAAGCAATCTCCTCATATATTCAGAATTCAAATGAGATCTTCCTCTGGTGTCTGATATTCTTGGGTGTAATTTGGATATTATTCCCATACGAGTTATGTTTTATAAAAGAAAAGTAAGAGGGATTAAGAAGACAAAACAAACAAATAAATGTCTCTTTTAATGTCTTTTAAGTCTGCACATAAGCTGACATATGTCACCACATCCTTTCCCTACAGAAGTTTCAAATATCAGTAATTACCTGCGCTGAAGGCGTTCATTGCCAGGTATAGTTTACACATACATTACATTCAACCTGGTTAATAACTGGTGTAGGACGTCTGTTTTAAGGGAAGCTGCAGTCAGAGGTTGTTGCGGTGTTGGACATGTCTCTCTGAAGCTGAGGCTTTTCTCTGTAGTGGACACTGTGACAGCATATTTCTACTGACCGCTCATTAACGTGATAAACACTGCAGCAGAAATATGGACTATTATGCAGACATTGCATACACAACTTTCTAAATGACAACTTAGATAAATGTCATACATTATAGCGTACCATGGGTTAAATGCAGAGGGGATTAATACATGCGGGCCACATGCAGCAGAGGTCACATGCGAGACCTCTGCCCTAAAAAGCGAGTTCCTCTCCTGTACTAAAAGACGTCCCAGCATGTCTTTGCTTGAAAAGACACGGAGCATATGAGGTGAAATTGCTTGTGAGAACGAGTGTCAGTTGTCTGAAGCACATCCCATCTCGTCGTCCATCTCGGACCTTCGTGTGCTTGTCAATCACGTGTTCGTCATCATCCTCTCCTCTTCTCTAAACCTCTGCTGGGAGGTGTTTTCATCAGCACTTTGCTCTGCTTGGACTGGAACGACACCATCAGTCTCACACTCTCCATTATTGATTCACTAATGGAGCAAAGCAAGCTGCTGTCGGAGGGCATGAGCACATCATCGGTCGTCTTTGTGGTTTCAGCATGCATGTTACATCGACTGTATGACACGTGTGCTGCTCACTGTAGGATTCTAATGACTGACCTCAGGTCTGTACTGACGCATCATTTCCATTTACATGCATTTTGTATCTGTCAGACTCAGCAGCACCAGATACGTGTTTGGATGAACTAAAGCAGCATTTGTAAATATCTTTGAGTGACTTACAGTGACTATAGTTGGTCTACGCTACGGCACACCAAGACATTTGGGACAATGCTTCCATCTTTGTGGCAAGAGTTTGAGGTTTTGAATCTCAGTGAGAGCCAGGCCTTCACATCCTACAGTGGCCGCCATTTTGGACCACCGTGTTGACTGTTGAGCTGTGATGCTAACTGAAGGCTACGTCTTTCTGAGAGAGCTGGTCCTGGCTCTGTAGTTTGACCTATTACCTGCAGTGCTGTCCTGCTCGTTCACATTCCAATGATAAGACAATACTGATTTGTCCACATCCTTAAAACGCTGACACTTTTGTTATTATGTATACGCTCATCAGCCAGACGTGTTAAAGTTAGAATAAAGAAAGAAAATCGGAGGTTTTTCAATGCTAGGACTTGGGAACATTTACGTTGAATGTTGGCTCTGCCTAATTGTTTGTTCCTAAGAATCTTGAAGGTAAAACTATCATAATAACTATATAATAAAAAACAATAGCTACTCAGGTGCAGTCATTTAAAAATGCTAATCTTTGAAAACGATTGCGCTTTCATAACTAATCAAATATATTTTTTACATATTTTCCTTCATACTTGTTATTGTTGTTGTTATGTCATGTTATTATTTCATAATGTTAATTATTAAAGAGGGCTTAGGCTGGGATTGTATCCTCAATGTTCCACATACTGTGAGAACCATTAAAGAAACTCAAAAAATGATTTACAAATGCTCTTTGGATCCAGATAGGTAGACTCGTTTGATTGACAGCTGTCACTCAGTCGTCATGCATGTCCTTGGAAGTGTCTGCTCACCATCTGATCAACTGCCTGTGGCAGCGACAACAAACCATAGCGTCTCCATCCAAGTTGAAGCCATGAATCTGTCATTTCACCCCCATGAACCTCAGGGTGCATTTTAAGTGAAAGCAATGCTAGTCTGGCTTCAGTGCTGGGATTATATATCCAATTCATTCTTCTTTTATTATAGTTAAAACTAGTGTAGGACGGCGTATTAGGGCCCACTATGAAGAATAATACGGACCCGGGGAGGGGGCTAATATTTCAAATAAAAAAGTAGCAGATTTATGAGTTTATAAGTAGCAAATCTATGAGAAAATAAAGTCACAGTGGATGTTTTCAGCACCACAGACAGCGTCAGATTGCTGGCCACCTGTGAACCAGCAATACAAAGGAGATTATAGTAATCAGTGGGTTCCCAGTGGACTGTCTGCGACTTTATTTTCTCATATATATGTGTGTATGTATATACATATATATATATGTATATATATATATATATATATATATATATACATATATATATATGTATATATATATATATATATATATATGTACAGATTTATATATACATACGTATGTATATATGCTGTAGTTGAGTCCATTGCAGATCCATTCTCTTCTGGGGTTTATTCCCTCAGTTAAAATCTCACATGTGTTTTGTCACGAATGGAAAACTATGGTGTTGTCATCTGATGCAGACGTTACGCTTTATTCTGTTCGTATGTGTGAAGCATCCATAAAATTGCTGTACCTTGTTTTACCACTGTTTTCCCCCAAGTAGATCGCAACAAGGTGTGACCAGGTGGGGAGCTCTCCTCTGAAATCACCCACACCCCTTTGACTCCACCCCCACCCTGTACCCACATCTTAACCCTGACCCTTCCTCACCCCCTTCTAACTGCCATTCTTCTAATTCTTAGATCAGCATCATGTATTTTAACCTTTGTCTGACAGTTTTCAGATGAAACACCCATGATTTTAACCATTTTCATTCCAAAATGTTTTTGTTTTTCTAACTTTAATAAGACAGTTATTTTATTTTTTGTGTTTTAACAGCAGTCCATTTCACTTCTAGCTGTGATTTTTTTTTTTTTAAGGAAAAACCTGTACACACCACAGCAGTGTAACCTGCTGATAATGTCGTGCCTGATCAGTGTAATGTTGTTAGCAGGTGGCTAAAGGACCAACTATATATATTTTTGTGCTGAATGAGAAAGAACTGATGAATATGGTAGTGAGTATTTTATGAAGGAGTGAAAGCACCTGGTGCTTTGAAAACTTGCTTTGTTGAATCTTTTTGCCGATTATCTGATATTAGACTTAGACGTGTTACCAAAATATACTACACATCTTTGTTTAGTATTGTTTAAAGATCTATTTGACCTCGATCAGTGCCCCTGAGTGTAAGCTTTCTACAGGAAGGGTAAAAAGGGTAGAAAATCCTAAAAGTTGCAGTAAACCCTTCATACCTGACAGTCCACAGCCTCCATGCTACAATGGAAAGGTTTTTCAGGCATATAGGAAAGAGCCCAGCCATGTCCACAGGCTTCAAAAGCAAATCTTTTCCACACCCACTCAGTGCTCTTTTCACCACTTGACAACGTCCCCTGTCACAACCCCACAGTTTGCTGCTCGGGGCTGTGAAGCAGTAGGTCTGAGTCACACCGTGTCACACTGAGGTTATGGATCTTTGACAGAAAATGTCGACTTGCTTTGGGTTAGGATTGTGTTGATGTCCCAAGTCGAGGAGTTCAATCTTTGGACTTTGCTGAACGTGGACTGCCCTGTGAGGTGTACTGGTGCATGTGACTTCTGGATCAGAGTAGCCTGGGTGAACCAAGCCGAGTCTGCCAGCACTTTTATTTTAGTTCCTCTGAGTTTTTTTCCCCTCAGATTGCTTATCAAAATCTTTTTCACAACATCACTGTGTCGTTTTCTCGCAGCAAACACACACTGCGATTTCCGACTTTTGGATAACGCTAGAACTGTTTTCATAGTTTAACGTTAAAAGAGCAATAATTAGTCTGAGTGTGAAGACACCATAAAACACAACGTCACATATTTCTTTGAGTTTTCGTCGAATCTTCGACTTTGTTGTTATGTCGTGCAGTTTCTTGATGCTCTGGGCTGTTGTGTAAATATTCTTCTCAACATAACCCAGTTTTGTTTGCTTCAGTTTCAGAGATAGATCACATTTGGCAAAAGGGAGTAATTATGTGTTTCCCGCCAACACATAGGGGTAATAAATTACTGAAATGTCAGAGCCTAATAAATATAAACTGGGTTGTTTTTATGTGGATAGAACCGTAGTCAAAAGGTGAAATGAACTGAGAATGAAAGGGAATGTTCATCCTCTAGTGGTTGAGAATCATCTCAAATGATATTCAAGGCTTTTTCTGAGATGGTGCATGATGTAAATTGACTAAAGCATTGGAACGGTCAATCATTTTAAAGTGCAACCAACATCGAGTTAGCGGAGGTTATAGTGAGTGAAGAATTCCGAAATGTGTGAGAGCTGAGATTTGTTGACTCCTCACAGTACAATATGAGGAAGGAGACTCCAGATGTCTGAACACGTGGCACAGACACAGAGACACGGTATCATCTGCTGCTCTCTTGATCAAGGCAAATATACGACATCAATTCTCTGGACCACCTGTTCAATAACCTTCATTCTAACTATGAAGAGAGTCACTGGTGTGTCAGCACTTGAGCACCACAGTTACTACGTACTCGGGAACAGAATGGAACCTTGATGTTCAAAAAGGAATAATCGAAAATGGCTGGGTACCCACTAACACATAGCATATAACATTATATATATATAACATATAACAACCTCATGTCTGATAATCAAAATGTCTTTAGAACCACACTTTATATGCTGTAAAGGAAACTTTACATATAAATATTTTGCCTCTGTTTCAGGAAGCAGGAGTTCAGCAAACTCTGAGAATAAGCCTGAGTTTTGAGTAAATCAACCTTCGTGAGCACTGTTAAACAAACTCAGAGTTTGCTGAACCCACTTTCTGACACTGCAGGCTGTTTGTAGAAGATTTTGTTGCTGTGTGTGTGTGTGTGGTTTTAACAGAGCGCTTGTTCTCCACAGGGGGACCAAAGGCAAAGACATCAGCACCATCAAGTCACTGAGGGTTCTCCGCGTTCTCAGGCCTCTCAAGACCATCAAACGGCTGCCAAAATTAAAGGTTCCGCTCCCTGATGATCATTGTCAACATTTATTTGGAAATGTCTAACTCAGTTAGCATGGCTCCGCTGGGCTTAGGGCAGAAAATCCTTATTTATTAATGAATGCGTTGCTTGTGTGACCGTTACTCACTGACGGCAACATGAAGAGGGTTTTGGACGTTATGACATCTGAGATTTGTGCACCCTGGGCTGAGACTTTGGATGAGTCTGATACTCAGACTTACACTATATGGACAAAAGTATTTGGCCACACCTGAATTCATACGTCTTAATCCGGCTTTGGTCTAGGTCCCTTATCTCCAGTGAAGGACGATCTTAAGAATCTACCGAATGAATGAGCACAATTTACCATAGAAACTAGGGTTGGTTCATAACTGAACCGATACGGTACCGGTACCGGTATCGGTATCAGGAATTCGGCACCGGTATCAAACGGCACTTTTTAAAAACTTTTAAAATGTTTTCCAGTTCTAAAACAAAGTCTACACTTCTCAGTTTCAGTTTTTTATTAAGAAGATTTAAGAATAAATAAACATTAGTTAATGTTAGTTAATGTTACTTAATTACTATTGAACGTTAAGGACCACCTGATAATTACCTGAACGTGTCAATGTCAAGGTGGATTTCATTCATTTCATTACTTGACTGGCTTTCAGGGTTGTTGCTATTAGCAGTGCTAGTAGTAGCACTGCTACTAGCGTTGGTAGCTGATGCAGCAGTCGTGCATTCTTCAGCTTTTAGATAAATCCCGTGTTTGACCAGGTGCTTCATCAGGTTTGAGGTGTTTCCTCGGCCGCCTTGCATTTTGTGAATATATTACATTGAGCGCTGTTTGCGTCTATTTGTGTGATTTTTCAGCCACACTTTTGACTGCGTTGGTCTCGCCATTATTGCTGTCATGCTCTCGTAGTCTTAAGCTCTCCCAGACATCTCAAGTGAACCAGTACTTGGTAGTACTGACGCCAATCGGTACCAAGCACAAAAAGTACCGGCTCTCGTGCCCAAACCCTAATAGAAATCTTGAGGAAAGTCATTCAACTTACACAAGCAATGAGATGTAAAAGTTAGCTTTGGGTTTGGCGTGAATGACTGAAAGGGAAGTGTCCCCAGTGTCCAACGTGTGCGTAGGATTTTACGCTGTAACATGTGTGCGTGTGTGTGTGTGTGTCCTCAGGCAGTGTTCGACTGTGTGGTCAACTCTTTGAAGAACGTGCTGAACATCCTCATCGTCTACATCCTCTTCATGTTCATCTTCGCCGTCATTGCCGTTCAGCTCTTCAAAGGAAAGTTCTTCCACTGCACCGACGAGTCCAAGGGTCTGAAGAAGGACTGCAAGTTAGTAGTCTCAAGCTTCTCTAACTTCTCCGCCGCCGTCGCGCTCAGCCTCATCTTTGCCTTCATGTTTTCCAGAGGACAGTTCCTGCACTACGAGAAAGACGGGTTCACTGTCGAGCAGAGAAAGTGGGAGAAATACAACTTCCATTATGACAACGTGCTGTGGGCCTTCCTCACGCTCTTCACCGTCTCCACCGGAGAAGGCTGGCCGACGTAAGTACAGCTGACTTCAGCTCTCGCCGAGGATTCATCATCGTAACTTCGTAAGAGAGTTTGGATATTTAAAGAAATGCAGGAAAAGAACATGAAACAAAGGTTTGTAAGACATTAAAAGAATCTTTCAGGTTTTAATATAGAGACTCCACTGTGTTAGGAGCACTATCTCGCCTGTCTAGTGTGCTAGATGTTGTTGATAGGGAATCAGAGTCATTTGGTGTCGGGACGTAAACCACACTGAACGATCACTTCGAATGAATGAATGAATGAAAGAAAAACATCAGGAAACATCTTGGGCTACGACTAACGATTCTTTTTAATCATATTTGATTAATCAAGTAATTGTTTGGTCTATAAAATGTCAGAAATTGTTGAAAAGCGTGTATGTTTTCTTTGTTAAGAAACCAGAAAATATTCACGTTCAAGGAGATGAAAAGTCTCGCTTTAATCTGAAATATAATAAGTTGAATAATAAGTTCATAGAAATGTATTGCTTATCGCAGCTTTAACATTAGTTCTCTCTTTAGATGTAGCACATAACCATCATGAGGTTTAATGAACTGTCATCTGTGGCTCTGTATAAAACAAGCGTAGAGTTATATCCTGTGGGCTCGCTGTGAGCTCTGGGTGTTCTTAACGCTAAATGATGTGGCATTTATGAGGCAGGCAGGAACAGAGGAAACATGCTGGTGAGGGGCGTCAGAGAAAATGAATAACATCTATCAAAGGGATCGTGCGGCTGTTTGTTCTGTGTTTGCTGAGACACTGAAATCCATCATTTCCGAGGGAATGCAAACGTACCTGACTAACTGTAACTGATGTATCAGACACATCAGCGTCATTCATCCAGGTCGCAGCTGCTCACGACCACACGTCCCCTTTCTTTTTAGTTTGGCAAAATAAACCTTTATTATAAAATCCTAAAATTGCTCTTTGGTAAATATAAATCAGTTTCAGCTCTGTTTATGTGATTGGGTAAAAAAAATGATTATACACTGGCACAGAGGGGCCACATGGCAGGATGGTGGCTAGTGCTGTTGCCTCACAACAAGAAGGTCTAGTGCCAGTCTAGTGCAGTATGTCGCTGTGTTACTGTCTCTCACCCATCGTTGCTCTCCTTTGCTTCCAGTGTACTGAAGCACTCTGTCGATGCCACCTTCGAAGACCAGGGTCCCAGTCCAGGCTACCGGATAGAAATGTCCATCTTCTATGTGGTCTACTTTGTGGTCTTTCCTTTCTTCTTTGTCAACATCTTTGTGGCTCTGATCATCATCACGTTTCAGGAGCAGGGGGACAAGGCTCTGTCTGGGTGCAGCCTGGAGAAGAATAAGGTAAAGCACTGACACTGAGGTGGGGAATCAAGGGTTCTCAGCCAGTGCCGTGATTGTCCAGAGATGAGAACACGTAACGTACCCTGCGTATGTGTGGTTCTTTGGTTCCAGAGAGCTTGTATTGACTTTGCCATAAACGCCAAACCTCTGACGCGCTACATGCCCAAGAACAAGCAGTCCTTCCAGTACAGGATGTGGAAGTTTGTGGTGTCGCCTCCGTTTGAGTACTCCATCATGATCATGATCGCTCTCAACACGGTGGTCCTCATGATGAAGGTAAGAGCTTTTCAAGAGGATATGAATCATTTAGTAGAGACGTCAGTCCTGGTTTCACTCTCATGATGAGTCCAGCAGGTCTCACTCATCTCCCTCTGTCTTTTAGTTCCACGAAGCTCCAGACTTCTATAAAGCAATGCTGAAGTACCTCAACTTCGTCTTCACCACTCTCTTCTCTCTGGAGTGTATCCTCAAGATCATTGCTTTTGGTCCACTGGTGAGTGAGTGAGTGAGTGAGTGAGTGAGTGAGTGAGTGAGCAAGAGATCCTGATCAGAGCTGGTGTTAACGTCTGTCCTGAGTGAGACGATCATCAAATGGACCACATCATCTCTCTCTCTCTCTCTCTCTCTCTCTCTCTCTCTCTCTCTCTCTCCTCCCCTCATCTCTCTCTCTCTCTCAGAACTACCTAAAGGACGCCTGGAACGTGTTTGACTTTGTGACAGTGTTGGGAAGCATCACTGACATCGTGGTGACTGAGATCAATGTAAGTGCACCCTCCCTCACCCACTCACCCTAGGTGGGGCTGACGGACACACAGCCCTGCTGCTGATGATGAGCAGCACAGACAGACAGACAGACAGACACAGTCCACAGTCCTGCTGCTGATGATGAGCAGCACAGACAGACACACACACACACACACACACAGACACACACCTGCTGATGATGATGAGCAGCACAGACAGACAGACAGACAGACAGACAGACACACACACATGATGAGCAGCACAGACAGAGACAGACAGACAGACACACAGAGTTGCTGCTGATGATGAGCAGCACAGACAGACACACACACACAGACAGACACACAGTCCTGATGATGACAGACAGACACAGCACACAGACAGACACACAGACAGACAGACAGACAGACACACAGTCCTGATGGATGATGATGACAGCACAGACAGACACACAGATGATGATGATGATGATGATGAGCAGCACAGACAGACACACAGCAGCTGTCAGACAGGGAGCTGTGGAGTGTTTTTTTATGTGTGTACACATTTGACTGACTCATGTGTGTGTTGTTTGTTGACCTGTATCAGTTGATGTTGTACAATATGACTGTTCCCCTTCTCTCATCCCTCTGTCTTCCTCTCTGCTGTCCTTACTCTCCGTCTCTTTCTCTCCTCGTCCACATTGTCCTCGTGTCACTTGTGGTCACTGCTGTTGCCCTGGTCCCAAACTTCACTAGACCAAGGTGAGTGACATTCAAAAAGTGTTTCATCCGATTGACACATGAATCTAAATTCTTTTATATAAGTCAGGAGAGAAGCACTAAAAAAAGAACAATCATCATTTAAGGTTTCCCTTTCTGGCGCGGTGTGTTTTATTGTAGCCGGAACTCAGAATTTCCAACGTCAAATCTCAACACTTCATTTGTGGACACTTCTTTGTGTTTTCAGTTGTGCTTTACTGGTACAATGCTGCCATCACCTCTGTCATACTTTTGCTCATTGCAGGGTTCCACTGGTCCTTTGCTGCGCGTCTTCCCCCCTTTTATTCTACTCTATTCTATTCAATAAAGGCAAAAATCCAAAAAAACAAATCCCTTTGTCTGTGCAGCATGGAAACTGCCCGGCGACACAAGATCTAAACACTAAAGTGAAAACATGATCGAGTCGTGTGGAGCTGACAATGCTTTGAATGTAACAGACTTTTCAAAGTTACGTACTATACTTTTAAAGAAGTAAATGCTGTAAATCTGACTTAAAGTATTTATAGTGTTTAAGGGTATTTTATATTTACAATACTGAGTACTTAAATAGTATTTATAGTGTTTTTTATACTTATTACAATACTTAAAGTATTTATAGTGTTTATAGTACTTTTAAAGTATTTTAGTACAAATTTTTTAGAGTATTTATAATTTTAAAGTATTTATAGTAGTAGTAGTACTTTGTAAAGTATTTATAGTGTATTTATACTTACAATTATTTATAGTGTTTAAGAATATAGTACTTTTACAATACTTAAAGAGTATTTATAGTGTTTAAAGTATTTACTTTAAAGTATTTACTTAAAAGTATTTACAATACTTAAAGGAGTATTTATAAAGAGTACAATACTTAAAGAGTATTTATAGTGTTTAAGGAGTATTTATAGTACTTTTAAAGAGTATTTACAATACTTAAACAGTATTTATAGTGTTTAAGGAGTATTTATAGTACTTAAAGAGTATTTACAATACTTAAAGAGTATTTATAGTATTTAAGGAGTATTTATAGTACTTTTAAAGAGCTACAAATACCTTAAAGAGTATTTATATATCTATGAGTATTTATAGTACTTTAAAGAGCACAATACTTAAAGAGTATTTATAGTGTTTAAAGAGTATTTATAGTACTTTTAAAGAGTATTTACAATACTTAAAGAGTATTTATAGTGTTTAAGGAGTATTTATAGTACTTTTAAAGAGTTTTTACAGTACTTAAAGAGTATTTATAATATTTAAGGAGTATTTATAGTACTTTTAAAGAGTATTTACAATACTTAAATAGTATTTATAGTGTTTAAGGAGTATTTATAGTACTTTTAAAGAGTTTTTACATACTTAAAGAGTATTTATAATGACTGTTCCCTTTCTCTCATCCCTCTGTCTTCCTCTCTGCTGTCTTTACTCTCCGTCTCTTTCTCTTGCCGTCCCCGTTGTCATCTTGTCACTTGTGGTCACTGCTGTTGCCCTGGTCCCAAACTTCACTAGACGACGGTGAGTGACATTCAAAAAGTGTTTCATCCGATCGACACATAAATATAAATTCTTTTATATAAATATATATATTCTAGCATTTAAAGGGTATTTATGGTGCTTTTAAAGAGTATTTATAGTACTTAAAGGGTGTTTATAGTACTTGCAGGTTTGTGTATTTTTGCTTGGTGAAGGGGATCAGCATTTTATCAGCTGATCATTAGTATTTTGTTGTCGAGTGTTGATTTCCTGTGTGTGTGTGTGTGCGTGCGCGTGTGTGTGCGTTCAACAGGACAGGCTGTTGAACCCGAGCTTCCTGAGGCTGTTCAGAGCTGCTCGGCTCATCAAGCTGCTGAGGAAGGGCAACACCATCCGCATCCTGCTGTGGACCTTCGTCCAGTCCTTCAAGGTGCCGCTTACATGCGTTATCACGTGTTCACACGTGTTCACTCGTACCACGTGAACTGTACTGTATGTGAACACACACACACACACACACACACACACACAGACACAACAGGTTGGCGCAGCTATCCTTCAGAGCACTCGCATTGACTTAATTAACGTGGACAGCATAAACTCAGTTAACGACTAACCGTAACCAAACCACAATGCAAAACTGAACCAGTTCCTCAGAAATGAGGTTCTGGGTCAGTGTTTGTGACACATACACACGGCTGAAGTCACTGACAGTGTGTTGAAATAATAAAGTGTGCTTTGGTTGCCTGTTGTTCTCTGTAGGCGCTGCCTTATGTTTGCCTGCTGATTGCGATGCTGTTCTTCATATACGCCATCATCGGGATGCAGGTGCTCACTTATTTTTCCCACAGAGATTCACTGTTAAAATGTTGGACGTGACACATGGTGACGATGTCACGCTCGCTGTGTCTCTGCTGCAGGTGTTTGGCAACATTAAGCTGAATACTCAAGACACTGAAGACCCAGCCATCGATGAACATAACAACTTCCGCACGTTCCTCCAGGCTCTCATGCTGCTCTTCAGGTATGACATTATATTATACTGTGTCATAAAGTTTGAATATACATATAAAATAAGGTCAGACCGGGACAGCAAGAAGATTGTTGGCTTGCACTAGTTTTTGAGACACCAGTTTGTTTGTAAAGGATCTTAAAAGTAATGGCAGCACGTCCTGGAGTACAAGATTATACACATGAGTCTTTAGCTCATTTTCTTCACGCACAGTCACATGGTCACTGTTACCTCGCTGTATTTTGCTTTTAAATTCTTTCAATGAAACATTGAGATCAGTACAAAAATCAAGTCACGTCCGCTCCACATTTTTTATTCAACGTTCCGACGTTCTGTCTCTTGAAAGAGACATTAATGTATCATGACTCCCATTATTCATTCCCTATCAACCTGGTTATTGAGACTCTGCCTGTCCTCTGTGTCCTCTAATGTCTCCTCTGCTCTCAGGAGTGCGACTGGCGAGGCCTGGCAGGAGATCATGTTGTCGTGTCTGAGCCACCAAGAATGCGACGAGCGATCGGGGTCCCGCGAGAGAGAGTGTGGCAGTGATTTTGCCTACTTCTACTTTGTCTCCTTTATCTTCCTCTGCTCCTTCCTGGTCAGTGCTCAAACACGCTGCCATCACTACCTAAGTAACTCAGCAATACTAGTAGTTTTCCATCTCTGATTCTCCATGTGTTAAGTAATTTGATCTTACATAGCACCACTTCCTTCTAACTGGCTTTCAGAATAAGAAAATAAATAATAACAAAATAAATGATACCTTCTTCTACTAGTTAGTTTTAGTAATATTAATACATAATAGCGATAACAGAAGAAACTGGGTTTCCAGTAACAGTTTGGCAGTGTTACAGTCGTTGTTCTTACAAAATAAAATACACATTTTTGCATTATTTTTAGTTTTGTGGTTAATCCTCGACTGTCATAAAACATGATTTTGCATGTGCACTGAAAAAAGTCAGGTTTTTCGGCACCAGAAGGGGTCGCGACGCACACATTGTTGTTTACATTGTTGTTTAGTTTTAGCCGTCATTCGTTTGTGATACGTCAGTGGTAACAGGAAGTAGTCACACTTCGGGTTTCAGACGCACACCATCGCTGTTTGCCATGCTGTTCGATGCGACCGCTCTCTCTCATGCGACGTGTATCGAATATATACATTACACATATATATATATATATTAGGACCAAATACTGTGAAACAAGCAGGATTATAATCCAGATTTGGAAAAAATGTTGGCAGTTGAGAAATATTCGTAGATTCTGTGTCATTGGGATGAACTGGTTACTGTTCACTGTTTAACGGTCCAAAACCTAGTGGCAGACTTGAATGTGTGTGTTCCAGATGCTGAATCTGTTCGTGGCTGTCATCATGGATAACTTTGAGTACCTAACCAGAGACTCCTCCATTCTGGGACCTCATCACCTGGATGAGTTCATCCGGGTTTGGGCCGAGTATGACCCAGCTGCGTGGTATGTTCACACCTCTGTCTCGGCCCCACGTCATACATGAGTGAAGTGGTGTAAAATGACACCCTAATCTTACTTCTCCCCCCAGACTAAGGTGACTTCATGAGGCCTGGTACGCAGGCTTCACTCCTGTGTTTCATGCAGTCAGCCCACCAATGATCACTGTTTTTGTTCTGAGCTGTCCTCAACATTCATTTATTTATTTATTTATTTATGTGCTTGTTCTTTTCCACAGTGGACGGATTTCCTATAAGGATATGTACAATTTGTTACGCATTATCTCACCCCCCCTCGGCTTAGGGAAGAACTGCCCTAATAGGGTAGCATACAAGGTTTGCAAATACCAGACATTTCCGTCACTGGGGTGGTTTGTGTACCTCTACACCAAGAGACTTTTAAGTGAATGGCTGTGCACCAATGAAATCGCCTTTAGTCTAGAGCATCTGCCCCTCCAAACTGACTGGCTTTGGTTGATGATGCCGGAGTAGAAACAAAGCTTTCAAAGCCACGGCATTGTTCCAACATGCCGTCTACCATGCCTACTTTCTCATGTCGACGCTCTAATGCTTTAAAGGTCGCAGATTTATATAGCATTTATTCCCATTTCTTACATTTCTTGAAAAGTCTCCACGACTTTGCCAGAAAAGAACCCTTAAAAGGAGAACGTGACGACGATTTTTGATCTTTTCAATGTATTTCTATGTTAAAGGAAAGTCAGGCTATGAGTGAAAGCCCCGACTCAGACCTCGGGCTGGCATTGAAACCTTTGTCTCTGTGTAACCTGGTTGAAGTACCAGTGGGATGTCTGCATGCATGCTGAGGCAGACATCCCTGTTACAATGCTGTCATTTCTCTTCCCTCTCATCAGCATCCTGCGTGTTAGGTCAACCTCCTCATCCTCCCCTCTAACCAACCACACTCACTCTCTGCCATCTCATGTTTCCTCTCAGGGACCCTGAGCTCCACAGCGATGCATCCCCGTGCCGCGACACAGTGGCCGAGGATGGCATCCACTCTGCATCTCACTTGAGGAAATCTATTAACACCAGATTTCTGTTTCCCCTTTCCATTATTCTCCTCTTTTTGTTCTCTTTACTCCTCTGCTCCTTCTCTAACTCCCCATCCTTCTCTGTTTGGATTTTATTTGATTTCCTTTCCCTGTGAAGTGGCCGTATCAAGTACTCCGATATGTATCAGATGCTGCTCCACATGTCCCCACCCTTAGGTTTGGGAAAGAAATGTCCGCCAAGAGTCGCCTACAAGGTAGACCCCCTTCCTCCTCTACCTGCTTCCCTGTGCTCGACAAACCTTTCTTCCACTGGTGCAAACTCCAGCCAGTGTCTGTGTTCTGCAGTCGTCCCTCATTTCCTCACTTTTCTTTTTGCTAGCGCTCTGATATCTTTTTTGGCGTAAGCCCCTCCCTCTTCTTTGCTGTTGTTAACTGTTTAGCTTCTTGTGTCGGCGCATTACGATAATAAAATACTTTGGGACACGCTGATTAATAATCCATTAAGATTTTATGTTTATGGAGGAGATTTGCTCCGATGTCATCGTTTGCGTTTAAATGTCAGGCCTATAGTTTTGTGGAGCAGTGTGTGTGTGTGTGTGTGTGTGTGTGTGCGTACGTGTGTGTGTGGAACCTGTGTTGCTCTTCGTATAAGAAAGACTTTTATATGTATGCTTTTCACTTTGTGGTCTTTGCTTTACTTTCCCTGTCATTCTTTCTCACATTTCATCTCAATCTATGCACTTTTGAAAGATCTTAGTGTCAGTGTGTGTGTGTGTGTGTGTGTGTGTGTGTGTTCAAAACTGATTAAGACAAATGAAAAATAGTCTTCATCTGTACCTGATATTACTATGTGAATAGCATGTGATAGATATATACTATACTATATTATTTAAAAAAATAATATAAGTGAAAAGCAGAGGAAAAGTGATAAAATCTAAATAAATAAGTATTAAGTTTGTCAAATGTCACCTGAAGTTTGATGGTAGTTTAAACATGAAGCCAAAAGTAAAGAGCATGCACATACTGCACCTAATGGAAGACGAATGGAATTATTGAGACAATCATCAGATGAGGTCATTGTCAGATGTTGATACCAGGGTAGAGTCGCTTAAATCCAAAATAACAATAACAAATAAAAAAGAAAAGAAAGCCTACTTCTCTGTTTAAATGTGTGTGTGTGTGCGTCCCTGTCCCTCAGCTCTCTCCATCACCGTCTCATTCTGACGCTGGTCTTCTCGTCCTCTCTGCACTGCCACTGAGAGCACATGTATATGAATGCTTTTTGTGTTCAGGGGAGCTCAACTCTTTCAGCAGCAATCACACACGTTTGCATCTCGTGGTGCCATTAGTCCACAATCAACCAACACTTTTCTTTTCCCTGTTTTTCTACTTTTACTTCTTCACTTCACACGTAGAGCACATGCGACCTGATGATTGTCAGGATGTCAAACACAGAGTCGAGCTCCTGCGACTGCCGCGGCACCTCCATGGTTATGCGTCACATGCCTTCTCTCACCTTTTTTTCCGGTCACTGTCACAGTCTTGCACCAGTGCACTTTGACTTGCGGCGTAGTGCATACTGTAGCCAGTAGCAGTGAATGTGAATGTCTAGTTTGTCTCCTCCTGTTTGTTCTTGTGGAGAAGGCTCTTTGTGTGCTGAGCAGTAAACTCTGTAAACCACGGGGGCTTAAATACGAGAGAGCACATCTGGGATAGTTTTTTTTGAACACAGCAGCACACAGATTGATTTCTCCGGCTGTGGGACTGTGTATGTTCAGACTGTTTGTTTTTCACCTCCTGACCTCATGTTGATGGGTTGTTACTCCTCCTCCTCCTCCTCATCTCGTCCTCTCAGCGTCTCGTCAAAATGAACATGCCCATCGCCGACAACAACAGCGTGCACTTCACCTCCACGCTGATGGCGCTGATTCGCACCGCTCTGGACATCAAACTGGCTTCAGGTCAGAGAAACACGAGATCACATATATGAGTAGAAATTACTTCATCTTTCTGTCTTTCAAATGTCTTAAATCCCTCTTTTCTTGAAAATGTGAACACACAGGAACTGGTAGGCACTGTAGGCTTTTATGAAAGTGAAAATCTCAAAATCATATTGTAGCAGTTAAGAATTGATCAGATGCCTCTTGCAGTACACACTGTGTTTCACCTGATCAATCAATTATCAGGTGATCAGACACATGTGAAACACAGTCAATCAAAAGGAAACGCAGGACACGAGGCAAAACTCGACAAGGTGAAGGAAAAACGTCATAAGAAAACCAGAGTGAGAACTGAAAAGAGAAAGAAGCGTGTGTATAATCCAGATGTTGTGACACGAGTCAGTATTGTGCAGCTTTAATGAAGTCTGTCTGTCTGTCTGTCTGTCTGTCTGACCTGTGTATATCCAGGTATGTTAGCCCAGCGACTGTCTGACGCCGAGTTAAAGAAGGAGTTGTCCACAGTGTGGCCCAACCTCTCACAGAAGACCATGGACCTGCTGGTGACGCCACATAAACGTAAGCATCTGTGAGCATGTCACGAGGCCGTGAGTAAGCTGAAGTGTACTCTGGTGGTTGTAACCTTCATTTATGGCAACGAGAAAGTGGAGCGTGTCACACGTTATCGTTGCTCGGTGTATTTTCGTTCCATTGAAACTCATTCTTTATAAACCGACGCTGATAAAAATAAATGAGCAGATGAAATCCTACAACTTAGCATTGCTCGTGGGCCACATAGTAAAAAATATCTCTGTGTTCGTGGGCTTAAAAACACATATGAATTATCAAGGTAATATTCATTAAAATATTTGAAATGCACTGCAGTACAAGGACAATTTCATGAGACCTTGATAAAAATAGATGAGGTTTTATTGATTGAATGTTATACTTTGCCTCATAGATCTATTTGTGTCTCTTTTCTGTAAAAAGCACGAGGTCAAACATCGTTAGACCAACGAACTGTCAGAGATATCAAATTACAAAATCAAATCAAAACGCTCGGCGCTCGCTGTGCCCGACACAGAGCAGCGTCACCTCGGATGAAATCAGACGTCGCTGTCATTACATCCTCGTGTGATCCATAGATTTGTTGTTGACGTGTTATTTTGTTTTTAATGGAAACGTTTTAACCTGACAGTTTGAAAGTTTGTATATGATTAATGTTTTATTTATTTTAGATTTATTTTAAAGTCGCACGGTCATTGTATCTGTATTTAAATATAATATGTACATAAATATATAGCTATATATACACACACACACACACTACTCTACAATGCTGTAATATCTATTTTTCACATTGTATGTATTTTTTAATAAAAATAAATTAATAAATGAAGTTAAATATTGAAAATGTGAAAATAATAACTTTATATATGCGTTTATTAAAAGTATTTCATATGTTCATTTATCAACACTGCCACCATTCAAACAGCAGAACAATACATATATACTTGCTTACTTGAGAAACAGCCACATACTTGTGTACTCCAGTATTTGGAAAGTATATACTCCCAGCGTACTTCTCAAGTACATACATGTCCTGTGCTCGTCACACAAATCACTTCTTCTAAGTTTTATTGCCGGTTCACGAACAACGTATTGGTGCATTATCGCCACCAGCTGGTGTATCCTCACAATTGCAACACAGTATTGGATAAAATATCAGCACACTATTCATGATCGCCCTCTGGTGGTAGCACCCACAGGCCGCGGGTTGAGCCGCGCTGGTGAACAGTGTACAGTGTTAATGCTATTTGTTTCTGAGCTGAGACAGAAAAGGCTCCAGTGTCGTGTATACTTCTACAATGCTGTCAATCAAACAGTGGCTCCGCCCAGATCACTGTTTCCCGAGCCCTCAGAGTGATGATGCCATGGCCGCGTTCTGCGTCCGTCCACGCGGCTGACGCTCGCCGTGCCGCTGTGAACGCTGCGTGTGCTGAGTCATTCCTGTGATGAAGTTTGTTTTGTTTAGTGACCTCCTGGGAATTAAACCAATCACTCACGTTACACAAAAAAAGTTTGTCTCAACTATTAGTGCGACAAGCGGGCAAATAGAGATGAATGAGTGTGAGTCGGCAGAATTGCCCCCTCTCTCCTCCTCTCTTCCTAACATCTCTCCTCTCTTCCTCAGCCAATGAGCTGACAGTAGGGAAGGTGTATGCGGCCCTGATGATCTTTGACTGTTACAAGCAGTATCGAGCGAGGAAGCCGCCGCAGCTGCATCAGAACCCGTCAGACTCCCAGGTACAACATCCACTCAACGCACATGCACGCTCGCTATTGTATGCTGCCTATGGGAGAGGATCAGGGCCACGTGTCACGTCTGTAGTCCAACCACCACATAAACCTATCAAATAAGGCAACAGAAGGTCAGATTATTTGGTAACACTTTAGATTAGGGAACACATAACCACCATTAACTAGGTGCTTACTAACATGCATATAAGTAGCATACCAGACCTTTATTAGTCATTATTAAGCACTTATTAATCAGGAAAAATCTTTATTCATGTTATAATAGAGGTAGAATAAGATTATGCAGAATAAGGTGTTAATACTTGCTTAATAATTACTAATAAAGGGCTATTTATGCATGTTAGTGAGCACCCAGTTAATAGTGAATATGTGTTAGCGATTATTTCAGTTAAAAATGCTGATTTTCTATATTGAGTCTAAGGAGACAAATGTAACTTTCTTTTCAGGAAAGTCTGTCCAATGATTCTTCACGATACGTCGATTCACGGTGGTTTAGATCTTATGATTATCAGGCAAGTGTTAAAATACGTTGCTGCTTGTGTCGCTGCACAGTGTGCGTTGACTTTGTATCAATGCTTCGTTCAACCACGCCTTCAAAAACCTCAACTATCCCCTTTAAGGCACACTGACACGTCACAGTCATAGATTTGACAGTTATGTGCAACAATGTCTACTTCCCCACACACACACACACACAGATGCATTACATAAGAGCATGACTGCAGTAAATGTATATTCTGTGCCCAGTTCTCACACATGCGTGGCATAGAACCCCCCGCTCTCACATCTGGGTCCAGCGATATTCTGCCTGCTGCCTCTGAATGTCTTCAGCATGTTGCCATCCGTCTCTCCCCCACAGTGCGAGGTCGGGGCTTTGTTTAAGCCATTGCTGCCTCTGCCTCACATGCAGGAGAAAGACCAGCCTATGATGAAAAACAGCGTGGAGCCTCCCAGCATTCTTCAGCCCCAGCCCACATCCCACGCCAAGTCCCAGCCACAGACCAGACCCAGCTCCAGCTCTCTCAACAACGGCGGCACACTGTGAGTCCTGCTGACGCCATTTTATGCATGAAGAATAGAATGAATTCAATTCAGTTCACTTTTATTTGTATAAACTCACAACGTGCATCATGTCTGGATACTGAACATAGGGAGGCAGAAACCGTGCAATGTCATAGAGAGAAACCCAACAATTCACACAGACAGAACCAGACTCAAAATCTGCCTCGGCCGGTTGGGGTGAAAGGAAAAATGGGGGACAGAGGAATGGAAAGAGGGAGGGCCCAAAATGATCAGGGACTACTGTGAACTATGTGAAACTCCCCTTCACATTTACATGAAGGGGGCTTTTAATGGCGTCATAAATTTAAGTCGATATGTAAGAGTGTGGGCTGAAAAGTTAATCAGCTGAATAAGACGGAATAAGACAGAAAAATAAACCACATTTGGGTAAATTGTCATCCCACACCCTGACAGTAGACCGTTAATCTCAATGCTGTCCTGATAATCCCAAATGTTATTTCACAGCCTGGTCTGCAGGGTTGCGTCATTGAAGCTGCAAGTGAGTTGACTCACTTAAAGACTGAGAGTCAGATTTACTTGAGGGTTGCACTCTCAATGTATTCAGAGTCAGATAAACTAAAGAAGCACACGGTTTTCAGCTGATTCAGTTACTGACCTTTTTAAGATTCAAGCTTTCTTTATTTGTCCCAGGGGAAATAAAAAGCTGCCACATAAGAAATCCTGGAGGGAGGACAGAGACATGTCCTCGGCCTCACTCAGAAAATGTCACAGGAGAAAGATTGTTCTTGCATACATTTTCAACATAGGCTCCTTAAACTGGAATGCACCCGGTCCACGTTGGAGCTTTGCGGTACAGTCGCAGATGAAGGTCACATCCTGAGCCCCGACATATTCCAGCACTGATGATTCAGTTATTGCCACATGTGCTATATGGACTGTGCCGTGTTGTCCTGGAGCAACAACTCACCAGTTTGAAGCTTCCCTCTCATTTTGTTGTGATATTGCTTCTATCAGTCGTCGCTGTTCTGATGCATCATATTCCCCCTTTAATGGTTTCACCCTTTTGCAAGAAGTCAATCCTGAGCACTTTCTCCGAGATCTGGTGGATCCCCATTGTTCGCCAACAAAGACGCGGTGAAACCCACGGCTCACCCTCGGTCACATGTTCTCTATCAGCCAGCAAGTGTCCTTGAAATGTTCACTCTCTGTTTGATGGAGGATTTTCAGTCAAAACAGCATGAACTGAACCAACGTGGTGTGTTGGACACTCATGTACAGTATGTCATGTATGACGTACCAACAGTGCATTACCATAGTGTTCCAATAGATGACGTCACACAACCAAGGTGATGTCATGGTCCCTATGAACCGCTACGTTGGCAGCAGGACCAGGACCAGAATAGGTCAGCGTTCACTGCACATTTGCTCTCTACAGAGACTAACTAAAATTTCAATTTAAATGTCATTTTATTACTCTCTGTCTTTGGGGAGAAATGTGGTGGAAGGGCTAAAGCAGCCAGACTTCACGGTTACTGTGACCTCCCCTTCTTTGCCATGTAAATGCAGTTTTTTAAGAATGCCATGTGACACAAATGCTCACTAATTAGATCTTGGTGACCTTTTAAGTCAACAAATGCATTTTCTATGGGTCTGGAAACACGTTCTATCATATGGATACTCATTTTTATTGACATGGTGATCCATGCGCACATAAAAATCACATCTCACATCTGCAGAATTGCCTTTAAACTTAAATTTATTCATCGCTATCGTCCGACAAATGTTTTTTTTTTCCAACCCTGAGACTAAAGTTTGTCTTTCATATGGAAATGGGAGATATTTCAAGAATACTTTTGTAAATGATGACAGAAAATGCAGAGGTATACTGAGACAGTGGTGTATATCACATCTACGAAAACATTAGAGCAAATCTCCCGCCGTACATTATTTGGACAAATTCAATACATCTCAAGGTTCATTTCTCTGCTAAATATGTACAAAAACCTTCGGGGTTGGATGACCCGAAAACAGCTGATTTCATTAGTCTACTGCAACATCACATGTGTGATTAACGTTGTGATTGTTGTTGTTGTTGTTGTTGTGCTGAGGTTTGACTGCTGTCACACACAGGCCAGGTCACGACCACAACATCAAGGGTTCTTTGTCCTGGGTGATGGAGAAACCTAAGGACGTTCCCCGAGCCAAAAGCAAAAGAAGCATGTCCAGAGGTCCATCAGACGACGCGCCCGACACCGCGGTGGTTCAGGTGTGACCGTCATCCGTACAGCACAGTACACATGAGGACTGATACTTTGTTTTCTTTGTTATTTATCAATAAAGAGTGAGAAAATGACCAACAGCAAGGCCTCAAGGTTACAATTAACAGGATGAAACACAACAAACCTGACTTTTACTGTGTGAACAAACTCATGGATGGTGCTTGTTCACTTTGATACTCACCTGGAACAAGACAACAACCGTCTGAGCTGAGAGCTGCTATTCTCCACCGCTCATAAGACTCTCGACTTAATTAACAACTATTTAAATAGTTCAAAGAAAGCTCTTCTCTTCCTGCACTCATGAGTCATTTGACGCTGACATAATGTTAAACGTCTTGTTTTTGCCTCTCAGTTTGGCATTTTTTCAACTTTAAATCCAGTCTCGCAAGTGTCCTAGTGCTGTGTGCAAAGTCACTGTAAGTTGTTGAACAACATTTGATGCACAGTTAAGAGGAAATGAATGTAACACAGTAATGATGCTAATAGGCTTGTGTGTGTGTGTGTGTGTGTAGGAGTCTGTGGAGATGAGAAAGATGGAGACCAGTATCAGCAGCACAATCCCAGCCCCTGGTGCAGGTTTGGAGAACCAGGGCAGAGCGGCCTCTATGCCTCGACTCAGTGCTGAGCAGCAGGTAACACTGAACATCCACTTTTTTTATTATTATTATTATTATTATTATTATTATTATTAATAATAATAAATAAACTCTAGCCCACAATTTAAATGAAAGATTGTGTCTAGTTTTCATGTCATTGTTGCCCTGCATCAGTCAAACAGACTCAGTCAAGTCACCTGTCATTTGTTTCAACAACAGCTGCTTGTTCCACTCAGTAACTTACATAGTGCTCAGTCTCTGTCTGCAGCTTTAGATGCTTTAGTGGTTCATTCACTCTGTCCTTTAAATTATCAACTGGAATGTGAGATACAGCTTAGGTGGAACAGGTCAAGCACCCAAAGCAGTTGACACAGATTTTAAAATGTGATAATAAAGTGGAAAAGTTTCCTTGAAAAGTTGATCTGTGTATTTTCTGAGACCACTGAAAGATGCAGGATTCCACAAATATTTAAATGCATTCATTTTTTACATCATTTATTTTGAAAGTCACTTTTGAATCCCACAGTGTGTGGATTTCTTTAGCATAAGAGAAAGAAAGTGTTTGTCTGTGCGTCTCCATTACTGATAATAAACTTTGAGAAGTCCATTACAATAACCATTAATTAATAAAGGAAAAGTATCCTTATGATGATGTACTGCTGTTATACATTTACAGTGACTGATACAGAACTGTTAGTAAATGCATATAACAGCATTAACTCATGTTAATAAATGATAAATCTCAATTATTCCCGTGATCTCGCAGGTTTGACTGACTGAGGCAGCAAAACTCAAAATAAACGCCTTATAAATGTGAGATCCTAAGAAATATAATAAGGGCCCTCATTTCCTGAGTGATGATAATGGATTTCTGTGTTGAGAGTGCATTCCTTTCACAGCCCAGTCACTGTAATCTGATTAGCTCCTGGCTGCCTGCCTGCTGTTTGTCCACTGTTGGGTTGTTTTTGGGTTTTTTTTCATCCTGCTGCCAACTGAAGAAGATGCTAGTGGCTGCAAATGGCTCCAGGCCCAAGATGAACGGGAGAGGAAGACAGTAACTGGGTTAAATGTGAGAGTGAGACAGTCTGGAGGAATAATGGGAGGACGGAAAGACTAGCTGTGTGTGTGTGTGTTGATTTTCCGTCTTGTTTTTCTCACCTTTTAGAAGAGAGAAATCTTTTAACTAATGGAATAAATGACTTTTGGAATCTACCTGCTGCTGCTGCTGCTGCTGCTGCTGCTGCTGCTGCTGCTGCTGCTGCTGCATCACGATGGGAACTATAGACCACACCATCTCAAATCCACAACCTTCAGTCGCTCTGTTGCAGACTCATCGTCACGTCTTCTGCTACTTTTGAGATTAGCTGAGCCGAGGTCAGGAGATGACATCTGTGTATCCGCCTTATTTCTATGGCCCATGATGCCTTGTGTGAATTAAGGGCACATTTTACTGTCACTGAAGCAGAACATGCAAAGCAACCCTGAAATTTAACATTTAGGAACATTAACCTGTTACACCTCAAACGTTTTATACCAAGCACCACCTGAGAAAGTGAAATAAGATGAAGATGGAGCGAGAGATGACGTGACTCTAATTATTATTTAATACATTTTGTTATTTGTTTCATTTTCAACGCACTCTGGTCAAAATTCCTCATCTCCAGCTTTGAGAAATACTCGTTGGACATTTTGGAGCAAACAGGTGCTCGAGGGATCGTGAAAGTAATCGACAGATTAATCGATGATGAAAAGAGCCGTGAGTTGCAGCCCTGACAAACACTGATCCTGTTATTAAATATTAAATATCCCTCTGCTCTTCTTTCTCTTAATTCTCCTGTCAAACAGTGGGGACAACCGCGACCCTCTCCAGGGATCCACTTGGCTGTACGTACTCACTCTCACGCATCTTTCTGTCATTTATTTTACATATTGTTTGTGCTTGTGTCTGGTCCTGGAGTGACCTCTGAAATCACCGGCATCAAAAAGAAACCGAGGCCTCGTCCGGCTCGAGCCATTTGGGGCAAATATCTACTGTAATTGCAATTGTTCTGCTTAATGGCGCTTTATGATTCAATGCAAATTGCAATTGTTATTTTTACTTAAATAACATAAATGGAAACGCGATAATCATGTAAATTTAAACAAGGAAATGCTATAATAGTGTTGTCGTTGCATGTGCAGTCCACCGGCTACAGTACTGTGTTGTAATGTGTGAATAAAGCACTTGCAGTGAGAATGAGGCGTCGTCACACTCGGGTGCTTTAGGAGAACACGTCACACACGAGTCTCCTTGTTGTCGTCCTCCCTCATTAGACCGTCCCCGACGCCAGCCCCATGAAGCGCTCAGCCTCCACTGTGGCCCCACAGCGACCCCAGGAGGTCAACCTGAGGGACTACACCCTGGAGAAACCCAGCCAGGAGCGACCGCACCACCATCACCACCACCACCGCTGCCACCACCGCAGAGACCGAGACAGAGACAGAGAGAAGAGACAGAGGTCTTTGGATACGTCTCTGGGTGGACAAGCTGCAGGCTCTGTTGGTGAGCCAGCACACACACACACACACACACACACACATTCATTTGGACAGCCTAAACAAATACAAATGATGAATATTTAGAAACTATGTGAGAAAACACCTGTAAAACTTTAAGACCTTCAACGTCTCCAGTCTTGATAAATGTCTCTGACTCCTGTCACGCTCAGGAAAGTCATTATCTTATACATACAGTATCATACCCTACAGACTATTAACCCTATTGATTCATGCTGAAGAAAAAAACAAGATGGGAATTAAAAATACTCCAAAGTGAGATGACACAGTTTATACCCTGAGATCTCTCCACCGTGTCTCAGACGACACTTTAATCCCAAAGTCGTGACTTCAGATTATTTCTGAAATACTCGGATGATAGAAAATTAAACAACATGTCTCAGTCAGTGTGTGTGTTTCTATGAGCGTTTTCAACTTGCATATGGAATAAAACAGAAAATCTGGAAGGCGGACATCCTGAAATATTGCAGCAATGTGATGATACTTGAGAGCTCCAAAGATTTGCACATCAATGAACCATAAATGCAAATAAGTGCAGTGGAAACAGAAGCAGCAATCGAAGGATGACAGTAGTTTCTGTTTCTGTCACTCTCTGTTTATCTTTATGTAAATGATGCTTTTTACATAGAAAAGTGTGTTGTTTGAGATGAAAATAATACAGTAATAATACGAGTAATATGTGAGAAAAGGAAAGGCAGAAAGATTTGCCTTAAAAGCTGACAACAGAACATCATCTGCACATTTTCTCTCTCTGTCTCCTCTGTGAGATTTCTGCTCGGCTGTGATGCGTTCACTGATCCTCGTAAAAAAAATCCGCTCACAGAATCTGCGCACACTTACACATTGCCCAGTCTCTAATATTAGTATGAACAATATATAATGTGACGACCTATTGAGCACTTTTCTGGTCTTGACAACCACTCAAAGCTGCTTTACGCGACAGTGTGACATCAGTCATGACCCTAATATTAACCTCGAAGCACCCATCGCATCCCTCCTCCCCTCTGCAGGTGCACCAGGAGAGCCAGCGTCAGACCCAGGTGCCCACAGAGAGCGAGCCCACGACCGCGGACGCTCCCACGAGAGGAAGCACCACCACTCGTCGGCCGACAAGCAGCGCTACTACTCCTGCGACCGCTTCTGCAGCCAGGAGCACTGCCACAGCAAATCTGCCACTGCCAGCTGTGCCACCTCCCCCAGTGAGGGGCAGGAAACCGGCAACAAGCAGGTGGGAGAGCCGAGGAGGGAGGAGCAGAGGAGGGAGGAGCAGAGGAGGGAGGAGCAGGGCTCCGATCACTGTCTGATTTCTGCTACTGTGTGATTGTGATCGAAACAGAAAAGTGCACTCGAAATGATGTAATTGTGATCATAGTGATTTAAAACAGGGTTTCTCAGTCCTGGTCCCAGGGACCCACCGTCCTGAATGTTTTAGACGTTTCCCTGCTCCAACACGTTAAAGCTTGGGCTGTCAGAGTTATGTGAATCACGAAGGTTATTTCTGTATCATGGTGTATAGTACGTGACACACCGTGTTGTACACACAGTGCAGCTGACGATTGTGGTGTGAGTTACTCGACAGCAACAGAACTGCAGGTAAATCTCTTAGACAGGAAGTGAATTAAATACGTGGAGCTCCAGCTGCTGAGCGACGGTGAGAAACAAGATGTGGTGTATTTCTCTGCTGATGCTGCTGTATCCTCTGTCTGCCTGCGGTGCAGCCTCTCATGGCCTTTTCACTTCTTTTCCCACTTTCTCTTTTCATCATTCTCTATCCATTATGTCTGTCTGACTTTCCTCTGACTGTCTGTCATCCTGTCGTCTCTCTGTCCCTCATTTGTCATTTTGTTGCATCTCATCCCACATTTTTGGTGTCCTTTCCTTTCCTTACCTTTCCTTTCCTCCCTCTGGCGACCTTGTCCCCGCCTCCTTCCCTTTGACCTTTCCCCGTCTCACATGTTTTGCACATCGTTTCAAATTGCTTGTCCAATTTTCATCTAGGGCAGTGGTTGGGTTAAAGGCAGCCCAGTGGCACTGAGTTCCAGCTCGAGCACGCCGAGCCGCGGACGTCGGCAGCTCCCCCAGACCCCCCTCACCCCTCGGCCAGGGGTGGCCTACAAGACTGCCAATTCTTCCCCCGTGCACTTTGTGTCCAGCAGGGCCTCTCTGAGTCCTGGCCGGCTGAGCCGCGGCCTGTCGGAGCACAACGCCCTCCGACTCAGCGGCTCCCATCACATCCCCTGCCCCGTCGCCCGCATCAACTCTGAGCCCTTCCTGGGCCGGGGCCCCGGCGAGGCCCTGGGCGGCCCCTACGGCAGCCTCCGGGACCAGCTGGACGTCTTCCAGGACGTGGCGTCGCTGTCGCCCAGCCCCTGTGCCGGACGCTCATCTTGGACCGCACTGCCTCGCGTGATGGGAGCCCTGCCTCCGGCTCCGCAGCAGAACCTTGGGGTGCCCAATGGGTACCACTTCAGCTTCGGGGGCAACACCAGCCCAGGCTCTGGCGTCAGGGCATCCAGGTATTACCAGGAGTCAGAGGAGGACGAATGGCTTTAAACCAACCTTTTTGATGCGTTTTTGAAGAACTGTGATGAGTTTTATCATCTTCTTTGAAGGCTTTAGTTTACATTGTCACTGTGTGTGTGTGTGTGTGTGTGTGTTTAATGCTGTATTTGAAACATGGAGAGCTAAGGTTAGGGAGAAAACTTGAATGTGAACGGGATCATGAAGCAGAGCAGGACATCAGACTCTGCCGTGATCCTTTATCTGCTCTGACGTGAGTGTTTTGTTGACGCCTCCATGTAGACCCACAAACAGGCTGACGATGAGTCCCAAGTGGGTTGGCCCCACCTGTGTTTGCCACACTTAGTACCCTTTCCAGGCTTCCTTGGTACTAAGTGTGGTATTTGTGTCCGATCCTCATAATTTATTCACCTTTTCTTCTCACATTATTCACAGTTTTGTGCTGCGTTTATGTGCAAAGACCGTTGGAATGAACCACAACAGTGAAGCATCAGTAAAGGTACATGAATTAACATTACTTAATGCTGTTGTAAGCATTCACTCACAGTTAATTAATGTTCTAATGAACCATTTCTTAATGTTATCCAGGTGAATGACGTCATTAGTGCATGTTTTCTGCAAGGTTCTGTAAAAGTGCTTTAGTTTTTGTTTCCCTTCACTTATCAATCCAGATTAAATCCATATTTCATCTCCTCGAGGTTTAGATGAGACACGACGACCCTGAGCCACTGAGTAGCATTTACTAATGTTAATGAATGTTAATGAACATGAGACTTTGTTCACGTGCGAGCTCAGCGTTGACGAACCTTTGCACAGACTCACCTGCTAACATGAGAGCATGAGCTGTAATCTCAAGTAACCTGGGATTATAAACTCACACATTCACCCTTTGCATCACATTATAAAAGAGGGAAATATATGCAAAAAAAAAAAGATGTCATTTTACATTTGCTTCCCTCGCTTTGTTTTTTTCTACCATTACATTCGACAGTGAGTGTGTTTGAGTCGCTATGGCGACGTCAACAGAAACCCATGACTCAGCAGGTCAAGGAAACGGGTCAGAGGTCAGAGAGCCGTTGAGTGGAGTTTCTGGTCAAACCTCAAAGACATAACGACACTGTGGTGTTCTTCAGTTCTCTGATTATGTCTAATCGTGACTGACCCGTTTATTTTCTTTGTTTCTGTTTTTTTGTATGACATGGGGGCGGGGACTATGGCGTGTGTGTGTGAACTGCTTCTGGTTTGCCATGGTTTCAGGTCTAATGTTTCGTACGTACGGACTTCTTTGCGACGTTTTAAGACAAAGTGCCTAAAATCTCCTTTTAGATAATACTGTAGAGAAACGAGTGGAAAAAAAGATAAAAAAGATGCAACGTCAGATGTTTTCTAACGCGTCCTCACTTGAGTAGCGGTTTGGTTCATGCTGTATGTAGCGCTGCAGGAAACCAGAGCGACGCTAACCGACACTTCAGCACGCTTTAAAAAAAGAAGAAGAAGAAAGTGGATTCTTTTTTTTTCTGGTTTTTGATAAAAAACCGTGTGTAGGCGGAGCCTGATGTGGGAAACTGCATCCATATATATGTATCTATACAACGACACGTGCATGTTTAGATGGTAGCGCTGCTCACTCACCGACTGTTTTTCACATGTTTTCTGGAAATGATGTCACAGTGGGACCTCCTGTCATATTTAACCTGCTCAGATCTAATCTAATGGTGGGGAGTCCTCATGGAGACCAAACCCTGGTCCTAATGAGGCAGAAGCTCATTTCTGAGGAACTGGTTAAGTTTAGGGCTAAGATTTAAAGGTTAAAGGTTAAGGCTCTGTTTACGCTGTCCCAATGAATGCAAGTCATGGCAGAGTCCTTAAGTGTGTGAGTGTGTATTGAAATGAACATTGATATGCATCAGATATTTTATTTTGTATTTCTGGATCCAGATTTTAGTTTCATGGTCCTTTTCCTTTCTAAAACAGCTGTGACGTGTGTATTTCAGCAGTTTGACAGCAGGAAATGTTACAACAAGCAAATTGATTGACATTAAGCGTCGGGATGAAAAAAAACCCAAAATGATTCTAGAGTTCAAAAGGTTGCTAATGTTCCATCCACAGCTTTAGCTGTGTCCCGTCCTGCACCTCACGATGGGATGTTTATTATCTGAAGACAAACCCTTGAAGATGCAGCATCTCTTCTTTGAGATGTAAACAGATCTGCAGCCTAGCAACCACACTCACTCTGACACATAACAACAATGTGAAATTACAACACCGAGTCTGATTTGTGACGACGTTCAGGAGAAACCTCTGCTTCCACTCTCACGCTGTCAGATGTGTTAGAAACACACGTTCACACCATCCGTCATGTCTGAAAACGCTCTGCTCTGACGTACAAGGGCTGAAATCACTCACAAACCGTCGTTATATGCAACTTCTCCTAGAACGCGCGCACACACACACACACACACACACACACGGACGTCACATTGATCCACTGCTGCTCATTCAGTCTGAGATCTGTGGGCTATGCAACAAATACAACCACTCCTCCATTCGTCTGCAGCTTCTTCAGATTCAGGCTTCAGCATGAGCGTGACCAAATGTTTTTTTATTACAGAAAATGACGTTAAACACATAAAGGCACAAAGTGTAAACAAAAAAACAAAACATGTAGGAGTACAGCAGATTTATACATATATTTGCATGCATTACATTTACCCACTTTGACAAAGTCACACAGGGCTCACAAACTGGAGGAGGTGTCACCTTTTAGGTCGCGATAAAAAAGGCTTTTTTTGTAAATCCACCTCAGCTTCCGTCAGAGTCGTAGTTTTCATCAAAGACGGACACAGTCCTGTGTCCTTTTAAAGGCGTCGTCACACGACGGCAGCAAAATCCTGTACCTTCCGAACTCTATGGCCTCTGTGTAGCTTCAAATGGAAGTGGTCAGCGACCGAACTTTATTCTGCATACTGTTGGCTACTTCTGTAGGTGTGGCTTTTCCTTGACAAAATACAAAGAGTTTGCATGTTCTAACGACGTATGTGCATGTAGAGAACTTAGTACTTTTAGATACTACGTGTTATTTTGTTGTTGATTTTTTCATATTTGATATAAACTGTGGGCTTTGTTGAAAAAGACAAAGCGTTTCTATCAAAAACAGTATTGAGCGTCAATGACAGTTCTTCCCCACGCAGCAGACCTGGAACATTCCTGTGTTTGGGATTCAGTGAAATGTTTGTTTGCCTGATTTTGTGTTTCTTGGCCAGACTTTTAATTCTGCAGTTGTTTCTTACATTACACTTTTTGTATGAAGCAAAGTTCCTTGAAATAAAAAAGAATGAAACAAAGCTTCTTACTATGTGATCATGTACCATGGTTTTTTTATTTTTCCCAGGTGTAAACCAGTGTGTATGTGATTTGTTGATCCAGGTGCAAATCTTCACAGTTTAGGGTAAAGCAGTGGTTCTCAAACTTTTTATACCAAGTACCACCGGAGAAGATAATGAGCTCTCAAAGTAACAACATCATCACCAACATTAAAATACAGTGGCGTAAATGGAGCGCGCAAAGGCGGCTACAGGAGCCAGATTTATTCCCAATAAGATAATTAGGTTAAATAGGTTTAGTGGAGAGGGGACAAAAATGGAATAAAGGAATTAAAGGAATACTTCATATTTGCTTTTATTACTAGAATAGGGCTAATATTTTTTGAAAAATTGTGCTGCCCAACCTCAGTTTCCCCTGAGTCGAGAACGATTAACGTATGCATGGCCAGGATATGAAATATGAAAATGAATTATTACAAGTAAAAGTAGCCTCCTGACTAAAATGGACTATGCAACGATGAAACTGTATTTAAATGCACGGCAAACTGTTATTTAAAAAAAGAAACAACAAAAACAGATGTATATATTGTGTATTTTTCAAGTGATTTCATTTCAAATGTTAAGAGGTTTTTAACTCCAGTTATCTATGTATTATATATGTATTGTTGTATCTGTGCTCTAGTTTCATACAGAGAGGTGTGCGTTCTCCCTTTGGCCACAAGGTGGAGTATCTGCTAAAGTGAGCACTGCTCAGGAGGCAATCACGTGTTTCCTCCCGGTTCCGTAGTGATAGCGGCGCGACAGAGACTTTTATATTATTTATTTATTTTTTAGCGTGAGAATTGAAATACAATGTGTGACAAAAGAGCGAAACACGTGACTGTCGCGCTGAATGGGCGAGACTTGAGCGCCCTGGTAAACAGTGTCCGCCATCTTTGCTAATAGTTACGCTAACTGGACCAAGTGTCACTGGCGGGAAAAGTATGAAGATATTTTTCAACTCAGGGGAAAACTGAGGTTGGATAGCACACTTTTTTCAAAACTACCGCCCCTACTATAGTAATACAAATGTTGGGTGAAGTAATCCCTTTAAGGGTTGCAGGACATTTAGGCACGTGGACATGGTGAAAACCAGCTGCCGAGGTTCAAACCCATCCTCACAATTAGGCACCAACAATGGGAAAAGAGAAAATATCCACTAAATGCGAACAAACATCAGCGGTTAACTGATTTATCTCCATTTCCTGTGTCGGGCTCTTATTTTGAAACTTTTCTGGAAGTCGTCCTGTGAAAACTTCCTGACTTGACAGCGTCATTTCTTCACCTGACGCATAATAAAAGAAAACGGTTCTAAACGCGTTCATTGTGACGTCTTTCCGCTGTTGTAGCAGAAGTTTGTTGACCTCTGTAAGGAATTATGTTCTTAATTCGCACAGTTCAGTTACTGATGTTGTGTTTACTTGAATGTGACGTGGTCGTGACAGTTTTACGTGAAGACACGTGGGATTTCCTTCGCTCAGGTAAGAAACAACTGCGTCACACTTAACATTTAATACTTTAAATAGTCACATTATAGACATAATAATTATTATAACACCACACAGTGTGATAGTTAGTGAAATTAGGGACACAAATCAGTCTACTATATGTTTGCTACGTATAGTTTTACTGTATGTTGGTAAAAGAAGGTGACGAGTTAACTGACTAATGTATGATTATAGTAGCTTTATTGTTCAGTTAATGCGTGGTCTCTTTGAATTCATTAATGTGAAGCTGTAATCTACATTAATAAAAAATAATACAAAAGAAAACGTTAAGGAAAAACCATGAACATCCTCTTGAATGGCATGTAAAAAAATGACAAACATAAGAGCACATGAAGCTGTGTTTTTTAAAGGTAATTATCTCTCACATTCTCATCTATATAATAACTGTGTCCTTTTAATAGTTTATGTGTAAATGAATAACTAAACAAAACAGATGGGTAGAGACAAAATGCTCACAATAATAAGTGTAAATAAAACCCAGGAAAATGAAATATAGCAGTTGACAAATAACAATAAAATCATATTCAACACTATAAAAGCATGGTTTGTTTAAAGTAGCAATAAATGTAGGTTATCATCTTAAAGTGTGTTTTAGGAAGGCAGTGATGTCACACGGTGAGTGCAGTACCTGGCTGCTCCACTCAGAGCAGCTGTTGCAGCATGAAAACAGCTGTTTGGACTGTGGCCACTGAAACAGCTCTGAGTGCAGTTAGTGCAGATTCTAGAGACTGCCTCAGGTCAGCTGTCGCCAAAATCCCATAATCTGAGTCCTTTTTTTATAACCTGTGAATGAAAATCAACAATCTTTCCATGTGATCCTGCCTTCTGCAGCTTTCCCCTCATGCTGACACAGACCAGCTTCCACTGCTTGTGTTTTTTCACAGTAGTAGTATGTGGTGAGGCTGCCAGGAGCGTCTGACACTAGTGCTATTAAAGAATGAATAAAAGGCTGTTTCTCCAGATGGAATTCCTTCTTTTGATGTGTGGCGAGCAGCCAGAGTTCAGTTAACAGCCCTGTCGTATCTGATGTGAGCTGTGTGATGTGTGGAGTCCGTGCTCAGCCCTCATGTCACGTCCAAGCACCTGCAGGCGACTCAGCCAGTAATGAATGTCACTCACATTTTACAGTGAGTGAGTGAGGGAGTGAGTGAGTGAAGAGAGCGGCTCATCATGAGTACATTTTTAATTATTTACATCACGGAAACAGACGGTGCTGGGAGTCACGCCCAGCGTGGTCAACGCTGACTGCTGTCACTCAGGGATGAGCTTACAATATTTTCAGTGTTGGTCTGACGAAATTCTACGGAGGTTTTTTTCTGAAGTAATTTAGACTGAATTCAGGCTGTGGGTTTATTTGGGGACTAGATATGAGAAGGTTTGAGTGTCACAGTAAAGCACGTACAGTAACGCTGCACACGTGAAGCATCAGGTCGCCGCCATCGTGTTCCAATATTATTCTCCTGGAAGAGGAAATAAAGACATATTTCACCATCCAAGTCAGAGAATGTAGAGAGTTTGAGGGTGGACTGTCTTGCACGTATCACGAGGTCAGAGGTCAGTGAGTGACTGCAGTGACACAATGTCAAGTGCTGCTAACGTTCTATCAGAAGCATGTGTTTGAACAGTTAAACAGGTTAAAATTGTAATAATGTTTTGAATGATGCAGAATTTAGATGAATTAATTCTCCTTTTATGACCCAGCAAATGTTTCTACTTGATCATTTCAGGAAGTTAGACCGACCTTTGTGTGTATAAAAGTGCTTTAAAATGAACTGTATAGTGTATAGTTGTTGTTTGTTGTTAATGTATTTTACTGTCTCCTTGTGTTGTTGTAACACAGCAGATTTCCACGTGGTGTTACTAATAAAGGTTTGTATAGTTTTGAAAATGGAGTTGAGTTGTGTTTAAATGTATTATTTGGAAAACAGAGAAGGTTTTGTTTTCATGTGCGTTCTCACTGTCAGTGTATGGATGAGCTCTGTGAGACACTCACACACACATGGAGTCAGTATGTTCCTGCTCCTCTGCCTGCACCTGCACACAGTGTGTTTTTGGTGCTCTTTGAAATGTGACGCCCTCCTGCCGCTCACAATACGCCGCTAAAATATTTCACACAAAAGTGGATTATGATCAAACTACCACTTAGAAATGATTTTAGTATCGGTGAATAATTTATTTGTTTGATTAATTTCATCTACGTCCACCTCCTGGACGTGGGAGGTGGGAGGTGACTACAGCGTTTGGACACTGAGCTGCAGTCTGGCATTAGTCAGGCGAGCAGCGTGCCACTAGTTCAACTCAATACTCAAAAGCATCGCTTTGTTTTCTTAACAGAGGACGTGGATTTGTTGCATCACTTCTCCCAGAGGGTGAACGTGTCCGTGTCGATGGACGGTCTGCGGTGTCCGACTCTCCACGTGGGCCGTTACGGTAGTGTGACGGTGTCCACAGAACAGGTGTTTGGACAAAGGTACGTACGGTGGAAACACAGACGAGTCTCTGTGTGTGACACTGACTCAGATGATGCCACAAGTGAGTCGGATTCCAGTCTTAGGCCAGTTTTACACTGGTGTGTTTGCCATGAGTGACGGCACAGCTGTGTCCCTCACACACACACACACACACACACACCTGCTGAGTTTAGCTTTGAAAATCAGAAAACATCTCAATTAATTCAGGGAACGTTTGTCTATCCGTCTGCTAGAGGGCTTTTATTTTCAAACAAGAACAGGATGTGCTGTGTTTGAGACAAGAAGCGACAGATAAAAATGCTTAAACTGTGAAGAAAGATTATTGTTGTTGTTGTTGTTGTAAGAAGCTTTCCCAAAATAAGCTGCGAGCTTGTGAATTTTGAGTCTAACCTATATTTGTGAGGACGTCTTGTCTTGTCTCAGAACTTTAGGGATAATAACTGGTTTAAGTTAAGGCTCGGGTTAAGCGTTTAGTTGTTTATGATGATTAAGGTTATTCTAATAAGATGCATGATGTCTTTGTCTCTAAGGATGCTGTGCAGTCATGTGTGTCTGTGTGTCTCCTGCAGGTTTTCAGAAGAGTTCAGCCTGCTGATGGAGCTCCGCAGCTCTCAGATGGAGGAGAGCAGCGTAGTTTCCCTGTTAAACTCCCAGCATCACGTGCACCTGCAGCTCCGCCTCGGCCTGTTCTCGCTCACCTTCATCTCCACACAGCACAGAGAATATGAGTAAGTGTCCCAGACAACGATGTCCATTCTTCAGTCCCCTCTCTCGTCCGTCCCTGGTTGTGTCTGGATGTGTCTCCCCTCTCTTACCACCTCTGTCCTGCTTCCATCACATACAGGTTCACCGTGGGGTTTCTGCGGGACGGTCGGTGGCACCGGGTGTCACTGAGTGTCTCCCCTCTTTGGCTGGAGGTGTATGTGGACTGTTCTCTGGTGGAGAGGGTGAACTGGGCGTACCCCTGGCAGCGCATCGCCACGGATGGCGTCCTGATGGTGGGAGGCAGCCTGGAGGGATACGAGACACCCTTTGAAGTAAGGGTTTCATCTTTGTTTGTTGAGTGACTCGAGTTGTGCTGGAACTGGACAGATTTTTCCACTTGGTGGCAGCAGAGGAGGCTTTACTGTGTTGTCTTTACTTATGATCCTGACAGGACACAAGTTTCCTTTTGAACTTTTCTGCTACTTTTACTTGTTTTGTTCTTTTTTTGATGTTTGGAGCTTTCAAATTTAAAAAAAAAAAGGTCAGACAAAGGGTAGTGCTTGTCTTTGTCACCTAAAATACAAAATAATGTATGCAGAAAAGGTTAACTCATCCCTAAGTAATCATGAGGTAATGATTTACTAATAATTCATAAGGTAATTAGCTAATGTTTAGTTAACGGTTAATTCATGATTGTAAAATGTAAATGATTCTTTATTTCTTAATTTAAAAATGTTACTAAAGATGTTACTAAAGTGGACATGTATGTCTGACATGAGATAAAAAGTAAAAAATACGAGATAAAAAGTCACATTTATGAGACAGAAAGTCAAAATTTGAGATTGAAAGTCACATTTATGAGATAAAAAGTCAAAAATAAGATAAAAAGTCAAAAAATGTTGATGAAAAGTCACAAGTATGAGATAAAAAGTCACAAGTATGAGATAAAAAGTCAAAATCAAGATAATAAGTCAAAGAATTAAGATAAAAAAGTCAAACATATTAGATAAAAAGTCACAATTATGAGATAAAAAATTCAAAAATATGAGCTATAAGCTATGAACTTTACCTTTTCTTGCTGCATTGATCACGTCCATGACGGTTGAGCGCCTAATCCAAGTACAGTGCAGAGCCGATAGTGATGGATGTCCTCCGCTGGCCTCTGTTGACCTCGTCTGAAGTGTCAGGTCTAAATGACGGGTTGGGGTTGGCAGGTTAAAGGTGGAGTTTCCTGTGCCTGTGGTTTACACAGAGATTAACCTCTGACCCTGTCTTCTCACTGGTGTCCTCAGGGCGCTGTGAGACAAATGACTTTTGTAATGGGGGATCCAGACGCTGCCAGGGACCAATGCACTCTTCGTCAGCCCACCTGCAACGTAGTAACCTCCAGTGCATTCTGGGTAAATATTCAGTTTCAATGACATACATCACTGTCATAAATGTTATGTGGTTTCGATACAAACACAACGTTTGAAGGGGAAGAAATGCAGATTATAGAGTCTGTGTTTGGAACCAGGAGTTTTGAGAGCGACATGGAGACCTTGGTTTTTATCAGAATTCATAAATGAACCAAACTTTGTACCAAATTGTGTGTACAGTATGTAGTAATGTGGCATTTTAGATGTGGCTAAAATGTGGCTCCCACCAAACACTGACTGAGAGGCAGGATTTATGGAATCCTAATTCTAAAAGTATAGAAACTAGAATTACTTTTGAGTCTGAATATTGTATATTACACTTTCTATGTAAACTGGTGGCTTTCATCCTGTTCCGGCTGACTCTGTGGGCGGGCACGGCCCCCCCAATGCCCGCCCATGGCACCGGGTCTGCATGGAGTCCACCAAGTAGTAGAAAGATTTGTTTTTACACATGCAATTAATGATAAAACATTTCTTTGGAATCTTTTTAATACATTACGAGTAAACACAGATTTAACTTCTGTGATAATCGAGTGAATAATGCAATACTATTCCATAGTATTAGTTGGATTCTGTTGTTTTCTGCCGTCAAGTAAATGCACTGAATGATTGTCTCAGAGGTCAAGAGACGATTCATCATTTCATGAGTAACTCATTTCTGGCTCTGACTCCATGTTCCCTTGTGGGACTGAGCAGCATTTCATGCTCATGTGCAGAGGCTGAATGATGTGGTGGCCCCTGATGAACAGCCCGTCGAGGACGATTATGGTCTGGCCCTGCCGTGTTCAATCACTACCTCTTTTCCTGCGGTGCTGGTGTACACCGTCCACCCTCAAAACAATGTTTGCCAACTTTCCGCGCTCCACAGAGGGTGCACGTTTCAGGGCGGGTTGAGCGGAAAGGTCGGTTGTGCAGTTGGGGATTATCTGAAAGAAAGTGGATAATTAAAGTTCAGCTCACAGTGATCTTTTTGTTTTATACTCCACTCATCGTCAGTGCGTCACCTTGCAGGTTTTGTGTTGCCAGTGTGAACTCGTGTCTACTGTCACAGTTCTTGTCAAAAACAGTCTGTAAACATCATCAGAATTGAGACATTACAGTTGAAAACTGTTGAACTTCTTTGATTCGCATCATTGTTCGCCACAAGTTTGAGTTTCCATGAAAATAAGAGCACAGCATTCCCTTATTTCACCCCGCGTCCTACTTCTCATCTCAGCTGCAGGCTTTGTTTGTTTGTTTAGTAAAAACAAAGCAGACAAAAGAAAACATGCAGATGGGCGTTCCACTGCATTGGCACACAAGATCTAGCAATTTACATGTGGGAGGGAGTATAAGCTTATTTATTCCCACCCCCTTTTTCCACAACTCAACATCATTTACATATTTTAATGATTAGCTTCCTGCTTACCAGTCCATTCATTATATAATATAATTGATCATTATTTATCAATATATAATATAATATAGATGGGTATATAATAGAGAGTTTTGCATGCTTCTGTGTTTTTCGGTCTGATGTTTACATGTGTAAATACAGTCTATAATACGAGTGTCTTGTAGTGACTCCTGAAAGGTCAGAGTTCAGAATCCCGTGCACGAGGCCAACGAGACGATGAGTTCTCGAGTCCATCTTGAACACAGAAATAGACGCGGCGAGTAATGAGCCATGCAGCAGTTGAGCAAAGCCTCCAACTGAAGATGACGCTGTGGTTTTACTGGCCTCCTCCTCCTGTGTCTGTTTGACACGCTGGCATTTTGCACCTGTGAGAAGGCCTCAAGAGAATCTCTTCACATTATTGAGAGGGAGAGGAATCCAGAGGAAGTTTGACGGGATAATCGCCCCCAGCTGTACCCTGCTCTGCTGCTGTATACAATGCCGTGTTTCCACTGGCGATACCTGGTACTTTTTAGTACCCGCTCTGACGAGATTGGTCAGAGCGGCGTCACAGGAAGCGCGTGAGCGTGACGTCCGACGACAAGAATCAAGCCGAACAGTAGATCAGTTAAAAAGACTTAACAATCCCAAAAAAGTGGGTTAATCTCCAACAACTAGCAGGGAAATGTCTAAAATCTCAATATTAAACAGTGGAGTCCGGTGTGTTTTAGCAACAACACAGCTGAGTTTCAGTCCAATGACCGAGTCGGACGTCTGTGCTTCGATTCTAATGATTCAGTTACACTGAAAATAACTGCGTTATTTGTGTGTCGCGTGTAAAACTCCGCCCACGTTGAGTAAGAACTCTTTAGTAGTGGAAAACCAACGTAAACTGTGCCGTGCTTGTTAAGTGTTGTTTGACTTGTGTTTTTAGCCTTTCTTTAACCAGGTTAGTCCCACTGACATATTGTCAGGGTTTGTGACGTCGAGTTTTTTTCTAGATGGAAATTCCGATTTCCGACGACACATGGAACGCACCGTAATGAAAAGATCAAAGATTAATGTCACACCGAGTAAGAAACTGGAGACATTGAAACCATATTTCCTGCACCTTAGCACAGATTACAGATTACATCCAACTGACGGGGTAGACTTGGCATAGAGTCATTTATTATTATGTTACACGTAATCTCTTTCATTTATTTTAATCCATATACTTTGGTTACCACAATGTCTTTACAGAAATAAATCTCTTATGAATGGGAGGTTTTTGATGTCACTATGGCTTCACCTTCGTGGATAATTGAACTGAAAATGAAATGTTTTCAGATTCCTCTGTGGTGATATCAGCGCGGCGTGAGACTGTTTAATGTGACGGCTGAGGGCTGAGTGAGTGCAGTGTGTGTGGGGTGTGGCAGCGTGTGGTGCAGTGGAGTCCTGGGCGTGTCTCTGTTGGCTCGAGGGAGGGTCAGCTGAAGAAGGAGAGGCTGCTCCTGTGTTCAGACACATCCACTGACCTGCGTGAGGACACGCTGCAGACATGTGGACTGTATTAACCGTCACGCTGGGCTGCGTTTGGCTGCACGTGGGACTAAGTGTGGACGGGCAACAGACACACGTGGTATGTACAATAAGGAAATGACAAGTGACAATGTATCGGGAAGTGTAGGAATGCTGTTTTGTGATCGTGTCACAGGATGACAAAGTGGTTTCATGGTTTGTCGTCAGTGCACTGGAACAAGTTTAAGATGTGAAAGATGTTCTTGCCATATTTGCTCATGATTCTTTGATACTGTATTTATAGAAGTCATGTTAAATCAGTCCATATGAGTCAAGTTCTCTGCCAGCGCACGTTTTTTGCTTCACCTTCCAAAGTCAGTGAGTTTTTTTGTCACATCACTAATCAGCCTGCCAAGTGTAGGGAGTCTCCTTATTGGTGCTTGTTATTCCAGAATTAATTTTTTGTGCAAACTAGGGGGTTTCAGGTTGTTGCCAACAACTACAACTAACATTCAATGGCCTTTTTTCCCCCCAAAGAAAGTTCTAAGCTTTCTTTGAAAGGAACTTTTTGGAAAAACCTTCGCTTCTATCTTTAGGCACAGAGTGGAGCTTAAATGGAGGCTGGGAGCTGTGCTCAAGACAAAATGAGAAAGAATACGGACGTCAACTGGACGGTTGTGGGTTTGATTCTGCTTTATAAATACAGACCATGTACTTCTCCCCTATTGTCTTGCACTCACAGATTTTTTTTTAGAATTGAGTCAAAATTCTCTGCTTAGTGATTTTAAGTGAAGCTCTGTCCACAACCAGAGAGGCAATGTCAATGGAAACCGCATAGCTGTGGATTTGCATGTATTATGATACTTTTTATAATATCGGACAAAGGATATTGAAGATGGAAAAGAGGAAGAGCATGGATGTTGTGATAGAGGACACGAGGACAGTTGGTGTAACAGACGAGGACACAAAGATGAGAACATGACTCTAAATGATACATCATTTACATCCCTAAACCACAACTGTGTGGTTATACAGAGTTCAGAGATGTGGTAGAACAGGAAATTGGCAATGTGTGAATGTTCATTCATTCATTCATTCATTCACTCACTCACTCACTCACTCACTCTCTGCCTCCTGTTGCAATTGGAAGAGGCTTCAATCGTGGCATAACATAAAGAGCTCAATCCAAGGTCATGTAAACACAACACTTGATCATATATAGATGAAGATAAATACACCTGAAACAGGCATGGACATCGTCATTGACATCTATAAAACAATCCATCCCATATTAAGTGGGATATGACCATTAATTGTCACCTGTGTGGAGTGTGATGCTGCAGGTGGAGGTGGAGGAGGCGCTATTTACTCCAACGCTCAAGTTGATTAAATTGAAACTTTGGTGAGTGTGTGTGTGATGATTTATCACACCACATTCTCTCACTCTGGTTCAGGTGCTGATGATTACAAGGGGTCAAAGCAATGTAATCAAATAAGGCCTTAAGCCAGTGAAATGCCCCCTGCTGCTTCCTCTTCTTCCAATAAGTTATTGCAGGTTATACACTGCGAGGTGCAATACTGCCCTCTACAGTTTGAAGTTCCCAATTACATTTTAAGGTCCTTCAGCACAGTTCAAAGTTTCTTCAACTAAGTTCAAAGTTCCTTCAAAGTCCCTTTAACGCAGTCCAAAGTTTCTCAACCCAGTTCAAAAGTTCTGCAACTCAGTTCCAGTGTCCCTGCTACTCTTTGGAACCTCTTTAGAAACATTGTGTAGTTGTGATTGACCATCATCTGTATGCTGGTGTTTCCAGTCTGTCAGAGTGGTGACGATGAGCCGGACCAACAGCATCAGGTGCAGAGTTATGACACACTGAGTGATGTGTACTCCCCATGATCGTCTGTCCAGGATAAAGAAGCGTTGTGTGCTTCTGCCACTTAGCTGAGCATCGCCGTCTTCTCACAGCTGGACTTTGAAGTCACATGTTGCTGCGTCATTACTGAGTCCTGTCAGCATACTGTCAGTGTGTTGATGGTGCTCTAACGTCCTTGTACGTCGATGACGACTCAATCATTTGGGCTGAATTACACTCACCTGCCACTTCCTTCTTTACACCTGCGTGTTAATACAAATATATAATCAGACTCATTTAGGCATGTGGACATGGCCGAGAGGTTCCTGCTGAAGTTCAAACTGAGCATCACTTTGAATAAAGACAGTTCTGAATGTTTCAGAAACTCCTGATCTACTGGGATCTTCATGCACTCCCTATAACTTGTTGAGAATGGTCTGGAAAAGAGAAATGATTCAATAAGCGACAGTACTTTGAGTGCAAATACCTTGTCGATACCAGAAGTCAGAGGAGAATGAGCAGACTGCTTCAAAATAGGGGGTGAAAACTGAATTATGTCATGAATTACTTGCTTGATGAACAGAAAATGTTGCCAATTTACCTCAAACGTAGTGGAAGTAAAATTGTTTAGTTTGATTTAAATCATGTTCATTTGATGGACGTCACTGCCCGACTCCTGAGCTGAATAAATAAATACACGCAAAGAGCTGACCACTCAGCTGAATTCTGTCCCTGATGTTATCGGCTTATAAACATACACTGTTAATCATTGTTGTGGAAGATGATCATTTTCTGTATTTTATATTAAAGATTGGTTCTTCTTTCTTCTTCTCCGGGTCTCTTTTCAGAATCCCGTGTCCGAGGGAAACTCTGCACACTCGACTGATCCTGACCAGAGACCTGTCATTGTCCTTGTTGATGAACCTCACACTGTGTTAGCGGTTAGGAGCGAGGACAGAGGAGCTGATGCCACTGAATCCTCTCCATTCATCCCGTCGTCAAATGAAAGGACCGTCGACTTCATCTCTCCTGATTCACAACAAAATGTTACGTCAGCGATCTACAAGAATGTGACGCCATCAGTGCAACCAAAGGGAAACTGGGAGACAAACAGACTGCAGCCTCATTTAAAAGTCAGCGAGGTTGGTCAACATTCAAGTACGCCGCAGTCTGGGGACGTAATCTACGGATCTGACCAGAGAATCTACAGGAACCACAGAGGTGCTGCTGGCTCTGTTGGACCACAGGGAAGAAGAGTAAGCGCCAGAAAACAAAAAATCTGGTTTATCTGGCCACATAATAAAAGTGATCTAGATTTAGTTTGACTACTACTGGCCATGTTTGGTCCGTGTCAGACAATCCTTATAAACAACTGAGCCCGGTCTCTCCTTCCACTTAAAATGTCAGTCACTGAGTGAGTGAGTGAGTGAGTGAGTAACAAAGCAAACGCTAAACGGTTTTCTAATGGCGACAAAAGGTGTCACAGTCCTGAGATATCATAGAGTTTAGCAGGTGACAAATTCTGTTATTGTTGCATTGTCGGTGTCGGCAGGTCCCACAGTGGTCGGCGACGCCGGTGCTGATCATGTGTCAATACATCACACGCACACACTTCAAAGAACTTTAAACAAGACGAGATTAAAGTCATTCATTTACTTTTAAGACTTTATTCTGGTAAATTTCCTACTTTATTCTTGTAAATTAAAACTTTATTCTAGTAGATTTACGACTTTAATCTCGTAAATTAAAACTATTATAGTAGATTTACGACTTTATTCTCATAAATTAAGACTTTATTCTCGAAAACAAAAACTTCTCAATGTGGCCCCTAGTACTAGTACTTCTCTAACAATGAATATTAAATATAGATTAGGATTGTGTTGCTGCAGAAACAAACGCTCACCTGGCTTCTCTTGAACAGATGAATAGTTGGAGCTCAGCAGTGAAGAAGTGGCAGAAGAAGAAGAGTCTCGTCTGTGGTGTGGTTTTTAACATGAAGTCCACCAGTGCATACGCAGGCTGTGGTTGAGTACAAGCAGGATGTTACCAAACCTGGCAACCTGACTCACTACAGTCATGTATAGTAGCTGGAGCCAAAGCAATTTATTTTCATATTCTAATTGATGTTGCTGGAGGAGGCTAAAGCCAAGGGAGGCTGCCAGGAGGGTGTGGCCAGAGAGGAGAGGAGAACGCGGTGACCTCACATCATCCAAGCCTGCTTTCATTTTATCTTTAAAATCCTTATTCATGCACAGATTTTACATTTTGGACCTTGAGGATATTTTTTTCACCATAGTGGTTACTTTATAATCTCAATATAAGAATGAACGCAGGTCTCATCTCACTATTGGAAAACCAGATGCACAGACTCACTACTGCTTCTGTAAACGTCTTTAAAGCTCTTCCATCTTCACTTTGAGAACAGATAAAAACATTTTGTCACTGCTTTTAACTGAATATCATCTTTATAATCCCTGAAATTACCTCCTGAGTGGGTGTGCATTTTGCTTGTAAGTGGAGGTTATGGTTGTTCTGTGCAAACATGTGGTTGAAGCTGACTCATGCGGGGTTTTTATTCCACTTGTTAAATTACAGGCTTCCAAACACTTGGCATTAATGTCCTGAAGGAACCACAGTGGCCTTTTCTTTTTAAGATCGTCGCACCGTGCAGATGATGCCAGACACCAGGAAGGACACTTGTGTACATTTAAAAACAGAAAAGCTCAATGTCATGTTGTTCTTACAGGGATGTCCAGGCAGAGAAGGGTTTCTTGGATTTAAAGGTGACAAGGTAAGTTTGGAGTTTACATTTGACCAGATTCTACTGTAATGTGTGTTTCCTGTTCCAAGCTTCACAGGATTCTGAAGTTTAAGTAGTTATTTTGTAGTATTATTTCTGATCCATCCACCGCAGTAAAGAACAGCCATTCACTCGTGCGCTCACACTTATAATAGTTCTCTTTGCTTTGAGATCCGAAAAACTTTTCTATCACTGGCATGTTTATTTTTTTTAACTTTTTCTATTTTCTTCTTCCGCAGGGATCTCGAGGTGTTTCAGGCATGGATGGACGTAGAGGAGATCCAGGGCCTCCAGGTCCTCCGGGACTTCCCACGCTTTATTTATGGCGGAACTCTGAGGACGACTGGGTCGCTTTCAGGGTGAGTCTCAATATACAAACACTGCTCACAACAGTCCAGCTGGAACTGCACTCAACTCTCCAGCAGGGTCTTTAATAACTGACGTCAAACTAAGGCTGAGATCAATAATGAACACAGACTCACAACTACTTGCAAAGTTGCATCATGTCGACTGCAACAACAATTATGTAACTGAAATATGAAATTATCACAGATTAGAGCGAGAGAGAGATGATGCATCCCAACACTTAAACACACTTTTATGTCAGGTAGATTGCAACAACAAAGAATTTCTTCTTTTTAAAAGAATATGACGGCACAATAGCCTAAAATCTGAAATCCACCTTCTTACTTTTCACTCAGTCAAAGGAATGAATGATGACTTAAAAAATGTTTATGATGCTGCCAGGGTTTGTTTTATTCACATTCTATTACAGAGCTGGATTAAATTGAATTTAAAATTTGACTTATAAAACATGTCATAATAGACAGAAACACAGTGAGGAGAGCTTTTATTTTCTTTTTTTTTTGTCGATTTTATTTATTTTTGTCAATCCCACAACTATCTCTGGAAATTAGTAAAAACAAAACTGTAGTGGCCCTTCGACGCAGACAAAATGGACCACAGTGGCACATGTCACAACGACTGTGACGCTGTGTTTTCTGTTGTAAAACATGTTCCTGTTGGCCTGTTTATACTTTTTACACTAACATTATTTGTGATTAAAATAATGTTTTTGGTTATATTTTTAGCCACAGATGTACAATCGTTTTACTTCCTTTATGGGAGCTCAAATCCTCAGCTCTCTATGACCAACCAGTGTTTTCACTGCATTAGACTCATGACAATTATATATATACATATATATATATATATATGTATATATATGTATAAATATATATGTATAAATATGTGTATATATATATGTATATATATATATATACACACATACATTTAGAGTCACAATATAGTGATTTTATAAATGTCAAAGTCAATAAGCGTTATGTTTTATTGACTTGGTTACAAAAGGTTATGCAGCCAATGAGATTAGCGACATGATCTTCATCTTTTAATTGAGATTAACCGTTAATCTGTTTAAGACATCTTTTTAAGTATGTACTGTATGATACTAGCTGAGATCCAAAGGACTGAGGTGAATGGACAAACAAAACAGTTTGTGAAGAAATACATAAATATAAAAAAAACACATTATACATTAAATACAAAATATACATGTAAACATTTATTTTATTTTTTAAATGCTTATCAATCCCACTGTCTTATGGACAAATGAATAGCCAAACACGGAGCTCAAAACATGAACAACTCCATTTAAGGTGGAAGGCAGGGAAGCAAAGTCTAAAGGGAAATGACTGGGACACAAATGAGACACCAAATAAAACAGGAAGCAAAGTTAACAGAACATGCAGGGAGGAAAACTACAAAATACGTCAATGAAAATGGCTCTATTATATTATTGTGTTATACCAATAATGTAAAGTGTCATGCTCTGAATTGTGTCCAGTCTGTATGGGCTTCCAAGATTATAGTAGCAAAGAAAACACAGAACAAGCTCTGTACGTTTAATTTACAAAACGTGTCCAAGATCATGATTCAATGGACAATAATGTGAATTAGAATCAGAATACAGTTTTCCCATGAAAACTATAATGTACAAATGCAGATGATGACATGGAGAGTGAGACATGGAGAGTAATCCAAGCCCAGTCTGTTGACAATCTGTAGATGGCCACGGCTCACAGGCTGTAATGAAAAGCTGGAGTATCTGGATGTATTGTAACTGGAGCAGATCCAGACCCCATGCCTGGGTCAGGCCCCACGCTTTGCTTTCAGAAGAGAGACGTGAGCTGAAAAGCGTCAGTGTTGCCGCTCTGTCAGAACACAGCGAGGCCTCAGAGACTCACTGAGACCTACAGTAAAGCAGGTCCGGTCCTCTTCAGCAGTCTGAGCCTGACCTCAGGTCTGGCCAGCCACACTGCAGAACCTCTGCCAATACAAACAGAAGCTGGAGCAGCAGCGCTGGGTGGTGGAGTCCACCAGAAGGACCTGTGTTTATGAGACCTGACTCTGCCAGGGACCACAACCTTTACGTCGTATCATTTAACGGCCGTTAAACATCCACAAGAGGCATTAAATGGAGTTTTCAGCACTTTGTCACACACTTACGTCTCTTTGGCTCCATCTGCAGCGTCAAGTGTTCTAGAACCAGCACGACGACGACTTCAGTCGGCACCGTGATCATTCACAGCTGTGAGGTCACACTCTGCTGTCATGTACCACATTACACTGCACTGTACTATACTGTACTATACTGTACTACACTGTACTATACTGTACTACACTGTACTACTGTACTACTGTACTGTACTACTGTACTGTACTATACTGTACTACACTGTACTACACTGTACTACACTGTACTATACTGTACTACACTGTACTATTCTGTACTGCACTGTACTACACTGTACTACACTGTACTCATACTGTACTATACTGTACTATACTGTACTACACTGTACTATACTGTACTACACTGTACTGCACTGTACTATACTGTACTACACTGTACTATTCTGTACTGCACTGTACTATACTGTACACTGTACTACACTGTACTATACTGTACTATACTGTACTACACTGTACTATTCTGTACTGCACTGTACTATACTGTACTACACTGTACTACACTGTACTATACTGTACTACACTGTACTGTACTGTACTACACTACAGTGTACGGTACTGTATGAAAATGTACAGGACCAGAGATTTACGGACAATTTACTGCACTGTCTTGTACTTCAGTACTTCACTGTGCTTAACTGTACTGAACTCAGCTACCCTTCACTGTACTGTTCTGTGCTACACTTTACTAAAAATGACTGTACTACACAGTACCATACACTGTACTACACTGTACTACACTACACAGTACCATACACTGTACTGCACTGTACTGTACTACACTGCACTGTACTATACTGTACTACACTGTACTGCACTGTACTATACTGTACTACACTATACTGTACTACACTGTACTGCACTGTACTATTCTGTACTGTACTGTACTATTCTGTACTGCACTGTACTACACTGTACTGTACTGCACTGTACTACTCTGTACTGTACTACACTACACTGTACTACACTGTACTGTACTGCACCGTACTACTCTGTACTGTACTACACTACAGTGTACGGTACTGTATGAAAATGTACAGGACAAGAGATTTACGGACAATTTACTGCACGGTCTTGTACCTCAGTACTGCACTGTACAATGAAACACTGTATGGAACTCAGCTACCCTTCACTGTACTGTTTAAATTACTGTACTACATTGTACTACACTTTACTGTACTGCACTGTATTCCAGTGTATTTAACTACACTGTACTGTAGTGGTTCACTGTAGTGTACATATGAAAACAGCATCTCATCATGTCTAGTGGAAACAATGTTCAAAGTGTCAAAAATGTGCGTGTGATCTTTGATAAATAATGTAGTGTTTTCTTTTTGCAGAGATCGACCTTCTTTCACATGCTCAGAGCTGGCTGGCCGGTGAGTGTTTCAATTGTTCTGTCAGGGAAACTGATATCAGTGTTCACAGTCGCTGAGTTATTGCTGTGAATTGTTCTGTTGCTCATCAGGTGCAGCCCGGCCCACCTGGACCCATGGGAGAGATGGGAACGCCTGGTCTTCCAGTGAGTCAAGCGTCCATCGTGATTAAACAAGTAGTTTAGTACGCCGGTGTTTCCTTTAACTCTTTTTGAATGTATTTATCATAAGGGGATTCCTGGAGACCCAGGGACCAGAGGAGCTTCAGGACACAAAGGAACCATGGTCAGCATTTGTTTAACAGCATTCGCTCTGTTATACCTGCTGTCCCAACATCATGTAATGGGATTTAATCTGTGTGTTAGGGTGAAGCCGGTCCAAAGGGCGTCCCCGGCAAGAGAGGGAGTTGGGGCAGGAATGGCAGTCAGGGGTCGGATGGGATGTTTGGGCCACGGGGGCAACCAGGGCTCCAGGTGAGTGAGTCTGTGGTTTTCTAATGATAAACCTGCAGGATTTGTTAACACTGTTGTTTTTCCCTGTCAGGGACCCATGGGCTTTAAAGGAGAAGATGGTTTGCAAGGGGAGAAAGGTGATGAGGTGAGTGTTGTAGTCAGCGGTGGTATTAACATCTGTTACATCACACCTGGCACTGAAATGATGTCATCTCTGTTCACGAGGAACAAAATCATGTTTATAACCCATGTGGAGGATAAAGCAGCAGCAGCAGCAGCAGCAGCAGCAGCAGCAGCAGCAGCAGCAGCAGTAGAAGATGAGTGGGTACACACTGGACACAGCAGCCCAGTCCATCACAGGGCTGCTGATTTTGCTTTTCCTCAAAACAACAACATGTACCCTGAAATGAAACTTATTCAAATCTAGAATCTTTTTGAGCCCAGCTTTTCAAACTTTAGATCATTCTAAAACCTCTTGATTTACAGTCATGTATGACGGTGTTTCCCCAGATTTTTATACACAAACTTTATTTAAGTCACAGAAATGTTACGGACTGCTGTTCCCCACTCGAGCAGTCTGAAATCATCACATCAAGTGTTTGCTGTATCATTATTATTATCATTATTATTATTATCATTATTATTATTAGTGTAAAATGCTATACTTGAGCTGTGTTCATAAGCTCAGGGTCAGTCTGATGCCCCCTGCTGTCCTCAGTGGGCACTACACTCCACTGACACTGACAATCGTTCAGGTGTGTTTGAAATGTTTTTATTGACACTGTGAATGTCCTGGACTGCAGGGTTTCACTGGTGAGCCTGGACCACGTGGAGACAGTGGAGAGACTGGGATAAAGGTTTGTGTAACAAATAGATTTTGATATATAAGAATATTATTTCATGGAATTGTATTATATTACCGACAATTCAAGGGCAACTGGGGACGATTTGTGTCACCGTCTTGTCCTGCTGTTAGAAAAACTACTTTTTTAACCTATTTGACAGGTCCTTCAGTTTATTATGGTGTCATTTCTAATTCCCTGTGTTTGACACCACTACTCATGTTTGAATACAGGGCCTTACTTTGATCCACTCTACTTTGCTCTCTCTCGTTTTCTTTAGTTGTCTTTGTTTTTCCAGAAAAAACGCCCAATTAATGATGGGATAGGTTTGGGCATCACTTTTTCTGGTAGCTCATGTGACTCTCTACTACTATACTAATCGACAGGTATTCAGTATCATGTTAACTAGGGCTGCAATGAATGGTTATTTTCATAATTGATTCATCTGTTGCTCATTTTCTCGGTTTAAGTGTTGAATGAATGCAGTGACGGGTGAGAGACCTGTCACCAGTATGAAACACAGCATCGAGTGGCTGAAGTCTGCATGGATATAATGTCACCATAATCAAACACAGGTAGAATAAACGGACCTTCTGTTTCTGAAAGAAAGGCAACTTCTTCTGTTCCTCTATAAATAGCCAATTCTTAGTGTTCTTACTTAGTCTGGGTGAATTTGGGATCCAACCAAATGCCCAAATATGGAACATTTCAAATAACAAACAAGCTTATTGATGCCATGTGCAGATCTGTGATCGACCGTTTACTGTCTGCGATCACGGAGCCTTTCAAATATTACCAAAACAACACACATTTAAACTTTAAGCTTCTCTATTCTAAAGCTGCTTTACATCTTCTTTCGTACCCATTCACATGCTCACAGGTGGTAAGGACACACCGGCATGTAAACTAGCGGAGCCAGGAATCGCACCCACAACCTTTGAGTTGACACTGAGCTACCTTTGCCGCCTTTTGCAAATTATATTGTTGCATGTTCACTTCGATTTTTACTGCAACATTAAAGTCCAATGGCAATAAAAATATTAAAATTGATAAATAAATATGGCGTCACTTAGAAACCACACGATCCTTATCCATATGACTAAATCTGTGTATGTTTAGACGTATGTTTGCATCAGCACCGCTGGTGTAGTGGTTTCATGCAAGATTCCCATTCTTGTGACCTGGGTTCGATTCCCGGTGCACGTGTTTTCGTATAATTCACATTAATGCTTCTGATGACGTTTATACTGACATTTCCCTGCACATGATGGGGTTTGTTAATGTATCACAACAGTTTACAGCGTCCTGTGTCAAGCAGCTGCTGTTTTTAAGTGTTTTTGTAATAATAAACTTTATTTGTATTGCACCTTTCAAGTGCTTCACAATAAAAGGAAAAGGAAATTTAAAAAGCAACACAGGGTGGAATGAAAAGGAAAGGTCTTGAGTCAAAAAGTAAAAACCCTGTTTTAACTTTGTAATAAAACAGAAAATGCAAATAAAAAAGTAAAATACAACACCTAAAAAGATAAGATCTAAGTCCTATTTATTTAGTTTTAATGATTTTTTTTGTTATATAAAGCAAAGAAACCAGAAAATAGTCACAGTTAAGGAGCTGAAAAATCAGAGGAACTTGTTTTAATAAAACAAAACAACACTCAAACCGATAAATAGATATTTGATATCTACTGTTCTCAGCTGTTTTTAACTTTAATACAAACATCCAGTCGGCTAACTGTCTGTCAACATAGAAGCAACTAATTGTCAACTAATTAATAAATTGGTGTTTACTTGACAACAAACCTACAGATAATCAGCTAAGAATTGATCGTACTATCCTGTTCACTTCTAAGTGTAAGTAGTAAACGAATAAGATGCCAACATAATCTACAGAGAAGTAGTTAAATGATGTAAAAAAAAAAACAACAGCATGTATATCACCAAATAATGTGTACTGCTAATAATGACATCCTGCCACTCTTCATCTGTCCTGCAGGGATCTAAAGGGGAACCAGGAGACGATGGACCCACTGGACCACCTGTAAGACTTTTCTATACACATTAAATATTCATGATACACTTGTTCTTCAGATTGGAGACGCTGAGTATCTGAAAGAAAAAAAAACACTGCGGTAATTAAACTTGAAATGTTTGGGCTTTTAAGATCAGGAAGATTGATCATGTCAGGTGTTGGATATATTATGATTTTAGTTTTCGATCAAACCTTCCCTTTCAAAACCCAGTATTACTGATGACATCTGTGCCATACTGTACTATTTATTTAATAATGAAATGGCGAGAAAAAAAGTGATAAATCATCAATTATCTTCAAGCTCAAGGAATATTTTGTGGAGTGAATTCTCAGAAATAAACGTCATGGACACAGCATCCTAGACTTCTCCTAAAATCATACTCAGACTTTGACCTTTGTGCTTATCAAGGGTCCTTCAGGTAACAGGGGTACTCAGGGGCTGCCTGGACCTCCAGGACCACAGGTAGGACACATACATACATTATGTTGTATTTGCTTAGGCTGTCTTTCTTCTCCTCTTCTCCTCAGCCACTGTTTGTTCTTGTCTTCAGGGAGACTCTGGAGATGATGGAGTGAAGGGTCCTCCAGGGCTGGTGGTGAGCAATAGTGTTCATAATGTTCACACAAGTTCTACGCTGCTCTCAGCAGGAAACACTAACGTTCAGTGGGATGTTTGTAGGGGGCTCCAGGGGCCACGGGTGGGATAGGACCACCGGGACTCAATGGGTCTGAGGTGAGTTGTTGTTGTTTTTTGCCACATTGCTTTAAATATTATTAGATATTAAAGTTTGAGCGTCATGGGTGAACTTTGAACTGACCTTGTGTGAGAGGCAGGCTACAAAGTGGAATGTCAGCAGGAGACACGAGATCCAGGAGTCTTGTAGCGCTGATGGGCTTAATTGTCATCGTGTGAACTCATAGGACAGCGGTTCAAATGTGTTTATTTACAAAGTCACAGTTTAAAGTTAGTTAAAACCCACACACACATGACTGTGCTGTCTCATTTGTGTCATAAAGTTTAATGGTGTGTCTTCTTTTTCCTCTGTAGGGGGATCCAGGTCCAACTGGTCCACGAGGTCGTACAGGCCCTCGAGTACGTTCCAGTCATTGTAGTTTTACATACAGCACTGGTACTGATGCAGAACTGTCATTGTTTCATCTGGTTGCTTTTCTGACAGGGGCCATCAGGATTAAGAGGAGAGACGGGCTCACCTGGACCTGCAGGAACTCAGGTACATTGAGACACACCTTCTCATCAGCAGATTAATACTGAAGACATCCAGTAAACAAAATGTGTTAAAGAAGCCAGAATTAGTTTTTTATAGTTAATATTCTTCAAAGTAGCCCCCTTTTGCTTTGATTCTCTGAATCGGCTTCATTGAGCTGCTGCTTCAGTCTTGAAGAAGCTCTTGCTGAGCACTTGTTGGCTGCTTTGCCTTCACTCTGTGGTCTAATTCATCCCAGACCATCTCAGTTGGGTTGAGGTCAGGTGATTGTGGAGGCCAGGTCATGTGACGCAGCACTCCATCACTCTCCTTCTTGGTCAAATAGCTCTTGCACAGGCGTGTTTAGAGTCATTGTCCTGTTGAAGAACGAATGATGGTCCCACGAAGCATAAATCAGATAGGACGGCCCCATTCTGAACTCTACACAGCTAAACTAACAGCAATACACCATATTTGAAACTCTGACCTCATCTCATAAACAAGATAAATGCATAAATGTAAAGGTGTCATCCTTCACAATCACAACCTGCACTTTGTCTCACAGTTTGACAGTTTTGTTATTGGTCTGTTTTTGTCAGGGTCAACCAGGCGATGATGGTCCCACTGGTCCAAAAGGGGAAGTTGTAAGTGCTAATGAAAAATTGTGTAAAGTTCTTTTTCTTTTTCTTTTTTGGGCTTATGAGACTGAGAATGTTCTGTCTGACAGGGGGAACTGGGACCTGTGGGAAACAAAGGGCTTCCTGGTATTGAAGGGCCTATGGTAAGTAAATATAAATCAATTGTCTTTAGAGCTGCAACTTAAGATTATTTTCTCCATTAATCGATTCATCGTTTGGTCCATAAAATGTTGTTCGTCAAACCTGGAAATGATGATGTTCTTAAATGTCTTGTTTTGTCCACAAACCAAAATGAATCACTTTGAATGATTTCTTTATTATCCAGAGCAATGAAATTAAGAAAATACTCACATTTAAGAAGCTTCAACAATCGGAAATTTTGTTTTAATCATGAAAAAAGCTTTGAACCGATTAATCGATTATCAAAATAGTTGTCGATTAATTGAGTAGTTGATAAATAATCGATTAATTGTTTCAGCTTTAATTGTCTTCAAAAGTGTGTGTGTGTGTGTGTGTGTGTGTCCAGGTATTACTAATGTTGTGGGGACCTAAACCTGTTTACACAGTCACATTATGGGGACTTGTCTTCCTTGTGGGGACAAAAAGCAAGTCCCCATAACGTAAATTACTACATTTTAAGGTGAAGGTATGTTTTAAGGTTAGGCTGAGATTGAGATTAGGGTTAGGGTTAGGATTAGGATTAGGCCAGTAGTAATTGTGGTTATGGTTAGAGTAAGTCTCCAGGAAATGAATGTAAGTCAATGCAATGTCCCCTCATGTCATGAATGTGTGTGTGTGTGTGTTACTCTTAGTTGTTGCCAGAGCTACACGTAGCATCAGAACCTGTAGAGTCATAAATGAACTATGACTCGTCACAAGTGAGATCAAGTTTCTTCAACGTGTCTAAGACTTGAGACTTTGTTATTGTCCTTGCATACTTAAGATAGATTGAGTTCCTTTGTTGATGTAAAGTAAATGCTACAACATTTTGATTCATGCACATTTTCGTTCTACAAATACTTCACAATAAAAGAAAAATGAATCGATTCAGGAGAACTGTAACGCTCAAGTGCTTTTACTTTGACACAGGATGTGTTTTCTTGACAAATTCTATAGATGTAGATTGTAACTGTGATGAACTGTGTTTGCTCTTACAGGGGATGCCTGGAAGTCCTGGTCCAAAAGGATATGCAGGTGTCAAAGTAAGCAATGAATCATCTCTTGTAATTACCTGTTAACATTTGATGAATGATATGTGTTATTATGTAAGTATTAGCGTTTAGGATGGAGCTCAGTCATTATCAAAGCTATGTTTGGTTGTTAGGGGCGGAGTCATTCAACTGTGTATCGTCTGTCATACATGTGCAGTATTGAACACTATTGAGTGTATTGAACACAGACGTTACATTGACTTACATTCAGTCATCATTATTCTTAACTTTAACCACAACTACTACTAAACCTAGTCCTAACCTCATCCTAACCATACAACATGTCTTCACTGTCAAATGTAATACTTTACATTAGGGAGACTTGCTTTTTGTCCCCATAATGTGACTATGTAAACACATTTAGTTCCACACAACATGTGTAATGCATGGACCACACACAAACTTGTTTTTATACCTTAGTAGGAACACATTACAGACATAACGCATTACCTAGCCCCTTAACTTAACCTTAACCATCACAACTAGGTGCCTAACCTTTACCCAAACCTAAAACCAGGTTTTAATCCTGAAAAAGCCCTTTAAAGTTGTGGGACTCAGGCAAAATGTTTGAATGTACATCTCCTAACCCTGTGAGGCACACAGATGATTGGCTCCTCTTACTAAGTTTTCATACAATGATGAATCAGCAGTTTCACATGTCTTCACCTTCACATGTCAGTTGATTTCGTATGCTAACGCGAGCCAGATGAATGTCATACATCTGAATAACTGATCGCTCTCAATCCTTTTCTAACACTTTATCCTCCACATGAGGCTCATGGAGGCGCGGGAGGCAATCCCAGCAGACACAGGGTCACACCCTGCACACATTTACACATCCAGAGACGGACACATGGTCACACCCTGCACACATTTACACATCGAGGCGGACACAAGGTCACCCTGCATACATTTACACATCCAGAGACGGACACAAGGTCACACCCTGCACACATTTAAACATCCAGAGACGGACACAGGGTCACACCCTGCACACATTTACACATCCAGAGACGGACACAAGGTCACACCTGCACACATTTAAACATCCAGAGACGGACACAAGGTCACACCTGCATACATTTACACATCCAGAGAGGGACACAAGGTCACACCCTGCACACATTTACACATCCAGAGACAGACACAGGGTCACACCCTGCACATTTACACATCCAGAGACGGACACAGTGTCACACCCTGCACATTTACACATCCAGAGACAGACACAGTGTCACACCCTGCACATTTACATCCAGAGACGGACACTGTCACACCCTGCACATTTACACATCCACAGTGTCACACCTGCACATTTACATCCAGAGACACACAAGGTCACACCTGCACACATTTACACATCCAGAGACGGACACAGTGTCACACCCTGCACACATTTACACATCCAGAGACAGACACAGTGTCACACCCTGCACACATTTACACATCCAGAGACAGACACAGTGTCACACCCTGCACACATTTACACATAGAAACATACAGAGACGATCTGTGTGCGAATTACACGGGAGCCCAAAAAGAGGGGGTCGGATAGGTAATGTGTTCATCTGTGGGGGTCATTAAAATCTAACTAAAAACCAAGCACGTAGGTTTGTGTATGTGCGGTGGGGACATGTCTTTACCAATATTTGTCCCTGACAATATTAGAGACGGGGGTAATGTGAGCGAATCAGTGAACGCATCACAACCGAGCAGAAATATCGCTGCGAGTCACAGAGGAGAGAGAGAGACAAGATGCGCAAACAAAAGTACAATATACAGTGACAATGACTGAACTTTGTTGTTGCAATCTATGCGATATATCGTGTTTGAGTGTTAGAATGAATGTGAACATTGAAGTCCCTGCACTAATAATGCAGTGTATTAGGTGACAGTTGTCAGTTATTAGAGTCGCCCACAAATTAACTAATTAACACAATCTGCATGTATTTGGAGGAAATTTAGAGAATATACAAATTCCACACAGACGGGGCCCTCTGTCCAACCAGGATTCCAAACAGTGACCTTCTAGATGTGAGTCAACATTGCTAGCCACTGTTCCGCCGATGACCTTGAATAACTGATCAGTAACGCCACAGAAATCCTGCATACTGTACGTTTAATATAACACATATAACATCCTCTACAAACACACGGAGGCAACACAACTTTGCTTTGCACAGTTATAACATGAGTTACAACAATAACAGTAAAAACTCTTTTTATTGGGTCATTTTGTGATTTGGTTATTTTCGAGGTTTAAAGTCGTCATTCTATTGTGATGTTGCAATAAATCTGTGTGCAGGGCTTCAGAGGACAGGATGGAGACCACGGACAGGCTGGAGTCAAAGGAGACAGAGTAAGACAAACACGCTGGTGACGAAGACACTTGTTCTTCTGCCACTAACCTCACGTGTAAGATCTTTCCCTCGTGTTGTTTATGCTTATGCTAACAACTGAACCTCGGGTATTATTGTTCCCTCAGGGCTCACAAGGTACTCCAGGAATCCAGGGTCGTCGGGGAGAGAGAGGTGAAAGTGGCACCTCAGGCCCTCCAGGGGTCAGAGGTCAACCTGGGCCCGGAGGAGACGAGGTAATGATCATGATCGCCCACAAAAAAAAGACTGCTAGTTTATTCTTCTGCTTTCTGTCCAGGAGATATCAGAAAAATACTCATGAGATATTTTCCCTAAATGGTTTATGACATCATACCAACATGAAAACAGATTTCACCCACCAATGATTCATTACTAATGAATCAATTATTTGATTTATTGTTTATTGTTTGAGTCTTCTTTTAATAATTTATAATAATTTATTTAAACAAAGAAATCATTAAAACTGGAAAAAAAAAGAATGTACAAAACAAGACATTTGAAAAGGTTTCAATCAAGATTTTCCTGCATTTTTCTGACACTTTCAAGAAAATAACTGACAGATGAATCAATTATGAAATAATCGTTAGGAAACACTGATGCTTGCTGACATTATTAATCTTAAAAAATAAACGGTCATAAAGCACAGAATATGTAAAATGACAGGTTTTGTGTTTTCACATTTTGTCATCGCTCATCGTGAAGTTAATTAGGTTAGTTTAGGATTACAGTGTGTCTAGCTCCGTCTTTAACGATCGTTGTCTGAACAGAAACTTCACAACTAATGTAAATTCACATAAATAACGGTGGAAATGGGATCAAATGTACACCTGTATTAAATATGAGTCTGTTGTTGTCAACATGTCACAGTGTGTGCATCAAAATATCCTGATAAAACAACCTGTAGCTCTGTTTTATTTCATGTGTTCACACTAACGATGTTTCGTCTCCTTAGGGTGAAGACGGGGAAGTTGGTCTCCAGGGAGCAGTGGGGAACCAGGGGCCAAAGGTCAGAGGCTTTTATTGAAGCTCGTAAAACTGAGCTGTATGTGTCGCAGTTTATCTTATCTTATCACGGACGTTTGAACCATGTGATGATGAGAGATGACCTCTGCTGATGCCCCACTTAGCATCAGCACTGTTACTATCACTATTAGCCTCTTTTACGACCACTGACAATAACACTCATGTAGTAGCTGGTGTAAAATGAAAGGTATGTGAAGCAAGTAGCCCAGTGCACTGAAAATGAATGAAATTGGGATTATTGAGATTGAACTTTGACAGAAATTAACATTTTTTGCCTACTTTCACATAAAAATGTGTATGAGGTCATTTGATCTCCCGGTCTTACTTTTTAAATGATCTGCTTTGTATTTGTATAGCTTAGTAAATTTTTATATTAATGGCATCCATTTTGTACGAAAGAAATAAAAGTGGACGTTAAAACCAGTAACTTGTCGTTTTTAGTTTTTAATTTTTCAGATAAATGATAAATAAATATACTTGAATCTTTAAAGAAGTCTTTTATCTGAATCTAAAGCTGAATGTGTTCCTATTTGAAGGGAAATAGAGGCAGTCCAGGTCAAAGTGGGACGTCGGGACTGAAAGGGCAAAGGGTAATTATTACCTGGACAGAATGAAACATTAACAATGTCACATTCATTTTCAGTTTCTTGTTTTTTTTTTTTATTATTATCGTTGTCAATTTACAGGGTCATCCAGGACGCCCTGGTGTGGTTGGTCTACCTGGCATCCAGGTAAGAGTGAGCAAAACAAGCTCAAATCCAGCTCATTGACTCAATGTAATCTGTGTGTGTGTGTGTGTTTGTATGATTATTGTTTCAGGGTTTCAAAGGCAGAGTTGGGACTGAGGGACCAGAAGGAAAGCCTGGTACACAGGTTCCCGTTTTATAACTTTTCATCTCATAAAATGGTGTTTTTGCTGCATCCTTCCTCACTTTTAACCAGCTCCATCCATAGCTGTAGTCAGGTCTGACAGAAACGAGGCAAGACTCCTGACAAATGTGCGTTTCATGGCGTCACTGATGGGTTGACACGTCGAAACTGGGAGTGTAGCCAAAGCACTTGATATTTACATGGTATTTTGTGGAGCAACATGTGTACAGATAAAAATAAAACAGTGCTATGTGTACGACGGCGTTTCCATGAAACAAATATAACAGCCTATAACAACCTGTGAAATGAGAGTGGACACCTGGGAGAAGCGGCTCTTACATGTTGCCCTCCCATCTTAAGCTGTGTCAGCATATTTTGTCCTTGAATTTCAGGGAATTGCTCATGGAAAGTCTTTGAAAAGTTCTTGAATTTCATGTCAACTCAAGTGTAGGAACACTTAAATGTAGATTTAGCCATCGCTTTGGTAGTTGCTCTGTTGCTGCTTGCCGCTTTAAAATGCCGGGAAAATATATGTATGTATATATAATATGTGTACATACATATATATAAATACATATATAACATGACATTCAAATGATATTATATATGTATATATACATATATACATATATAATATAATTTGAATGTTTCTGCACATTAGAACAGTCCTTAGGTTGCGTCTGTTTATGTAACATCCTTGGAATTCAGTCATCCGAGAATCCTTCCTTGTTTTTGAGAGGGACTTGATTAAATAAAGCATAAATGCACAGATACATATTCATATCATATTTCTTACATGCAGGGTGCTGTCGGTTCTGTTGGCTCTTCCGGCCCCAAGGGAGACAGAGTAAGTTGTTTTTCGTTTTGTTTCTCTCAAATTTCATTGTCATATGAAAACTGCGCTGATAACAAACTGCAAAGAGAAAACAAAAGTCTTTGAAAACAGTCTCACATATCTAAAAATGTCTGGAGAAATTGTGTGAAAACTTCAGTGGGATCCTGTAAATGATTTGTGGTCTGTGTTCACATGAAGGGGTTTCCAGGTGTGGCTGGTGAACCAGGACTGACGGGTCCTCCAGGAGCAAGAGTACGCTGACATTTTAACTTCTAATCATCGTTATATTCGTATTCACGCTGAGTTTGAATAAACTGAAAAGAAGAAAATCACATGTGACTTCAACAGGTCGTTGGAAAGCCTGGAGACAATGGAATCCCTGGACCACCTGGGGAGAGGGTGAGTGAGTGAACACAGTATCAGCTCAACTGTTGGAAAAAATGTACAAATACTTTTCTTTTGAATGTTTCTTTCTTTTTTTAGGGCTTCACTGGAAAACCAGGGCTGATGGGCCCCCAGGGTCCAGTAGGCATGTGTGTGAGTGACCAACACAATTTAACCTCCAAGTTATATTATACAGAATTTGTAGCAGCACAGTAACTGAAAGCACCTTCACTGGCTCCTCATCCTATAACCGGCCAACAAAGAAGATTCACGTGCGTGTTTTTCTTCCAACACTTTCATGAGCTGTTTTGCCACCTCTCATAATTTATCTCAACGTTTTAGAGCTCAGAGCATCGTCCACATTTCTTCTAAATACACACATTGCTTCATTTTACCTGCTGATGCAAAGGAACACAGAACTAAAACACTTGGATTTTGACAGTGTTGTTGGAGTGCGACGCTAAATGAGAGAACCCTCTTCTTCACAGGGTTACCCTGGAGCCGTGGGTCAGCCCGGGGGACCGGGCCACATGGGACAAAGGGTGAGGCATGGCTGAGTCTTAACGTTAGAAAATCTGAATCTAAATCAGTGCAAACATCACAAACACAGTTTGAATCGCTTTGCAAAGTGGGCCCAAGAGAAAACTGGAGGCAGATGCTAAAGCTTTGCCTGAATAGAACAAACTGGTGATCTTTCTCTGTGTTTTCTGTGACCTGTCGCCTGTGCAGGGAGACGCTGGAGTCAGAGGACTTCCTGGCAGCTCAGGAAAACGTGGCCCTCCAGTGAGTATGTTTTGGTGAAAGCTGACGTGTTTACATATGAATCTAGTTTGACGTCCACATACAAACGCATGAATCTCCAATTTGTAAATGAATTAAATCCAAGAGATGTTTCGGTGAATTCAAAATTCAAAATTTTAAATTTATTTAAAACATTTGTACATTCTGCAAATTTGTTTGAGGACCCAAAACAAATCTCCCGTGACACATCTGTGGGTCCCAACCCTGTCCTTGGTAACCACTGCAGTACATTGTTATGATGGATAATGATTTTATACACTTCTGTGTCTCAGCTGTACTCAAACGTTGCCTCCTCAGGGTCTGCGGGGTGTTTCTGGTGAGGGAGGCTCTGTAGGACCACAGGTAAGAAAGAACATCAAACACCATCAGCTGCAATAATGCAAAATATTAACCCTCCATCTTTCCTTTAGGGCCGCAGAGGAGAGTTGGGGCTCAAGGGCACTCGGGGGCTGCCAGTAAGTATGTCCTGCAGCTCAAAGTTAGGTCATCATTGTACATTACTCTGCAAACTGCACATCTGCTAATATGTAGTTGAGTTTGTGTTGGTAATTGATCATCAAATAATATCATCGATCAAATAATCTTCTGTAGATGATCATGTCTGGTTATGTAAAATAAACTGATGACGAGGGCGATGAAAAAAAAAAAACACCGCCTTTTGTCATGAGTCTGGACTCTCTTCCAAAAATCACTCAACCAGTAGCAGCTGGACGTGTAGATTTATTAACAGTGTTATTCCTGTTGGTTGACTAACCACACTGCTCCTGTTTCAGGGCCCTCCAGGAAAACCAGGATCAGCGGGCAGCATGGGGAGCCTTGGTCCCCCAGGGAGTCAGGGGCCACCGGGGCCACCAGGGTTGGTTGGTCCTAGAGGGTTTCCAGTGAGTGGGTACTTTCCACTTTTCTCTCCATTATGTGTTGATATAAGACTCTGTGATTGTGTTCTATACCAACAGTACATTGTCATCTTATTACATGTTTTCATGCAGTGAATCTTATCTCTGATCAGGGAAAAGCCGGCATTACTGGAACTATGGGTCAGTCAGGAGAGGAAGGACACCAGGTAACAGGTTCTAGTGTCATTTTTCAGCATGCAGACATCATCGTCATCTATAATACTGTAAACCACGTGCTTCTGTAGAAGAATCATTAAGAATCATTCACACCACTGAAGTGACTTTGCTGTTGTTGATTGTTTTTAGGGAGCCACAGGTTCTGCTGGTGATGCTGGTGCTCCAGGTCTGGACGGGCAGCAGGTCTGTTCACTCGCTGCTCACTTTGCATGTCTTGTTGCTCTCTTGCCTCTTTGAACAGTTTCAGAGTACGTTTATTTAAGACATCACCGTCAGCTCAGCATCCCTCCATCGTCTTCCTCTTCATCCTCACTTCTGGTTTCCCGCTAACAGACAGTAGGGGGAGTGGAGACAGCCCCCGACATTTAACCATCACAGTGACTCTGTTTGCTTTAACTGTGCTTTTAAATTCTGATCTTGTTGATGTTAGGGTTCTCCAGGACCAGCTGGTGAAGAAGGGATTCCTGGAACTAAAGGTGAAAAGGTACATGTTAGTTATTACTGAATCAAACACACGACGGTCGCTCAGTGGTAGAGCGAGTCGTCTTTAAACTCGAAGGTTGTGGGTTTCATTCCCGGCTCTGCTAGTCTACGTGCCGATGTGTCCTTGGGCAAGACACTTAACCCCACGCTGCTCCTGACAGCTGTGTGAAAGATGAGTGACGGAATATGTGCTGCATAGATGCGGCGCATGTGCATTCAGCGTCCAGTACTGAGCTACAGTATAATAACTGTCATTCTGAACCAGGGACCTCCAGGCCCCCAAGGACCACCAGGACTCAGGAGACCGAAGGGAGAGCCAGGACCGCAGGGCTCCCAGGGACTGCAGGGTGAGCCTGGCCAGAGGGGAAAAGAGGTCAGACATCATATCATGTCTATATTGATTAACCTTGCACACATGACCCTGGTGGTTGTTGTGTTTTTGCTGGTTTTAACCTCCTGTTGTTTCTGTGTGCAGGGAGATGTTGGAGAGTGTGGTGTTCCTGGGGCGACGGGTGCTAAGGGAGCAAAGGTGAGGTGATTGCACTTGTTTTTATGAAGTCAAAGCATCTACCAGTTATTGTTCGGGCAGTCTGTTCACTTATAACATTTATTTATATTCACAGGATCTTGTATTGATGAAGGAAGTGTTACACCATTGTGTTAATTCACTTCAGTTTTATTTGTATAGCGTCAATTCATAACATGTCTGTACACAGACCACATCATGGAGACACTCCCTTCCCTAACAGAGGAAGAAATCTCTGCCAGAACCAGACTCACAGATGTGCAGCATCTGCCTCGACCGGTTGGGGTGAAAGGAAAAAATGGGAGTCAGAGGAGAGGTGGGGGACAGATAGGGAGATGAGGTAGAGACAGAAGAGAGAGAGAGACCAGGAGCAGATACACAACAACTGTATCAAGTTACAAGTTTATACAGGACAGTCAGAGTCAGTGATGATGACATGTTTATATAAGCAGCAGCAGAAATTGTTGACTTTTAAGTGGCTACATAACATTACTGAACCTGGACCTGGACAACTGAAGTAACCTCAGCTCAGGAACAAAGGAACAAAGCAGAATATTGACTTTTTTCTCCCAGAATGTTGTCAATGGGAGAGTGGGATAAATACTTTTTATCCTCAAAGTTCTGCGTGACTAAATAAATAATGACCTCTTTTTTTTAACAGGGATTTGTTGGAAGTCATGGCCCATTAGGATCCCAGGGACCTCGAGGAGTGCCGGGCATTAGAGGACTGAGAGGATCAAAAGGAGAAAAGGGTTATGAAGGCTTCACGGTAAAAAGCTTTTTTTAATATACTCTGTCATTGTTTTAATGTTTATCATCAACGTCTGTGTTCGTCACTTTATATTTCTACTGTCAGGGTGAAGCTGGGCTGAGGGGGACACTTGGACCAGCAGGTTTATCAGGACTACGGGTCAGTGACACACTGCTGTAAAGAAAAAGACTTCACTATTATCCTGTAGCAAACACTTACACATGAAACTTTTCTCAGGGGTTTCCAGGTATTTTTGGGATTATTGGACTGCATGGAAAACCAGGACCAAAGGTAAACAAACACACATGAGCCTCCGTCACTCTGAATGATCGTGAACATGGGTCTTTATGAAGTTACTCCTCCATTAACTGGACATGGCTCTGTCTACAGGGAGACACGGGACCTGCTGGTTTGACGGGTGACAAAGGAAGTCCAGGTCCTAAGGTACAGAGTGCTGCTGCTGAATACTCACAGAACTCGTTCAGACCTGGTGTTAACACTGGTTGTTTCTCTGGACAAAGGAGAGTGACAATACACTCTTTATAATCTGTATTACATGATCTTAAAATACACTTAATACCTATAGTATTATTATATTAGTATTATTTCTTTGGCTTTTTAAGTATATTTAGGTGTGTTTGAAACAATGACGTTGTATATAAATATGTGTTATAGTGTTACATTACATTACATTACATGTCATTTAGCAGACGCTTTTATCCAAAGCGACTTACAATGGAATCAAGTACAATTAGCCAGGGGTGGAATCGAACTTGCGACCATGATGTCTTTGGTACATAAGGTAGGGTCTTAACCACTGAGCCACTCCACCCCCCTAGTGTTATATATTACACTTTATATATTGTCGATTTCATGTATTTTTTATCGACATACAGTATATATACGTAATATTTAATTTGTGATATTTAGTGTATTTCAGAAAATGTTTTCAATACCATAAGTATGAAGATTATCAATGCAACAGCCTTTGAAACCAGGAAAAGTCATCACTGATACTTTATCACAATAGATATCTAAAATCTAAGACCATATCTTGTCTCCTGTCACGATATATAGATATGATATCAAATATATTGCCCGGCTCTAACTTCAGGACTTGATGCTCCTGATTTGCCCTGAACGCTGAATCCTCAGATCTGATCACAACAAACTGATTTGGAGGTGGTTTTTGGTTCATACAGTATGTGATTGAGCTGACGTCCTCTGATCGGCTGCAGTATTTTTACACTAATCAATCATATGTTGATTTAGTATATATCATATTTCATGTTACAGCACAGTGAATAGAGCTTTGAGTCAATTTCTCGTTTCTTTATTCTCCCTTTATTGACAGACACATGTAACCCAGTCATGATGTCGGTGCGTATTTCAGTACAGGGCAGAAAGAGGCAGAGCTGATCACATGTTTTCACAGGAAACGCATTCAAGGCACATTTTAATGTGACGCTCCATCTGTTACGAGTGTTAAATTCACTTGTGTTGTTTCTGGTTGTAGGGGGCAAACGGAAACCGAGGTGTGAAAGGTGACATGGGAAAGCCTGGACCACTGGTACGTGGATTTCATTTTCCCAAACACATTTGACAGAGTGGTGCGTATGGTTGATCTGTTGAAATCCATGTGCCCAAATCACAAGGTAATATAGTTTGTGTTTCAGGGTTCTAAAGGAGCCACAGGGAGACAAGGTGATCCTGGTGCAAAGGGCTTTTCTGGACCTGATGGGCTGAGAGGAGAGCCTGGAGAGAAAGGGAGGCCAGGAGAGGTGACAACAGCTTCACCTGAAAAACCTGTTGGCTTTGTGAACGGAAGTCATGTCATTTATTTTTTGATGATAAATATCTTTACTGTCTGCAGAGCCTTGATGGACTGCATGGAAAAAAAGGACCTCCAGGATTACCAGGACCTCAGGTAAGAACCAGGAGCCACAGCTGGAGGAGCGTCATAACGAGAGCTGTTAGATGCTGAAGGGAAGGTGGACACAATCAAAGTGCCACCTAATGTAACTGTTGATGAGCCTTGTGAAACACTCCAGACACTGTCTGGACAATTGTGTTTGCTGCTCACATGTGACAAAGGCAGCAGGAGAATCTCAGCAGGATCCAGGTGACCTGGAACTCGCAGTCACCCTCCTGCTCTCCTGCTGTGTTCTCACACGGACAATATCCAAACATGACCACAGAGCCTCTTTATTATTACTGTACACCCTAAATAAACACCCCCTTGTCCTTCCATTTCCCAGGGTACTGAGGGTGAGATGGGACTTCAGGGCCCTGCTGGTCCTCAGGGACTTCAGGTCAGTGCTGTCCTCACACATTTACATGTTTCACACTACTCACTCACCACCCTCCTTCATATTGTCCTCAGGGACCAAAAGGTGGACCTGGACAGGAAGGACGAAAAGGACAAAAAGGTCAAAAGGTTAGCGCCAACCCTGTGTCCAGCATCTTTTTGATTGTACATGCTTAAAACTGTAGTGTGTAACTTTTAGACATAAACATAGGTCACACAATGCTGATGAAGTCTATCTTGTGTTGCCTTGCTACATTTTCATGCTGTTCACAGGAAGTGATTTGTTGTATGTCGAGACGTTCGGAGGCAACAGCGACACTGCGCTAGTAAAGTGAGACCACTGCAAACAATTGAGTTTAATTCTACAGCTGTAAAAATCTGCTCCTTCAGCAGAACCTTCTGTACTCCATCCGCCCCTGTGCTGCCACTGTATACACACAAACGCTCCCTCAGTCAGGTCTGATTTCTGTTCACCAAGTGAGGCACAATAATAACATCAACATCACCAAAGGTTGTTCACTGCAGCTGTTTCGGGCAACTGCAACTGACCCATTTTAAAACCTGAAACAATTCTGTTTCATAAGTCTTAAGAGAAGCTAACAGAGTTGTGTATTAATTGACTAAGTGTGAGAAGTCCGACAGTGTGATTCTGTTCTGACTATTTTATATTCAAAAATGATGAAATGACTGAATTTCAGGGAGATGACGGCACAAGTGGACGTCCAGGGAAGACTGGACGCGCTGGGCGGAGGGTAGGACGATACACATGAATTTGACCTTTAATCCTTTCATCTGTCTTGACTCTAATCTTCATTTGGTCGTTTCAAGGGGAAAAGAGGGAAAGCTGGAAACAGAGGTCTCAGAGGAAGTGGAGGAGAAAAGGTCAGCTGACGATCTGTAGAAGCTTTAATCTGTGTCAATCTCCACAATCTGAAGTTTTATTCCACTGAATCAAGTCTTGATCTTTCTCTGGTTTCCCAGGGGAAGACGGGTGATGTGGGTCCATTTGGTCCTCAGGGAAGACATGGTGCATATGTAAGTCTTCCTCTCTCTCAGTGTGAGTGAGGCGTTTTTGTCGTCTCGTGTCTTCAACCTAATGAAAACAAACAAAACAATTTAGATTCTTTCACAATCTTTACCTAAAGGGTGAAACTGGGCCTCGTGGAGAAAAAGGCGAAATGGGTCGACCAGGCTTTAAGGTACAGTTTGTCCTTGAGACTCATTTATGTCATTTATTTCTTGCCAGTTTGTTCAGTGAGGCAACGTGAAGGTGGTAGTATATCTCAGAAATAGACCTTACACTTAGTTTTACTTTGTTTTCACATTATTTTCATTCTGACCCCAGTGTTCAAATGTCTTTTCATATGGGACCGTGTTTCCGATAAAATAAACTACTTAACAGTTCTTAAGACTATGATAAATAATGTTTTTTATTTATGTGACAGCTATGGTGAGATAACCTGAAGTTTCCCACTGTGCAGGGAATATCTGGAGATCCTGGAGCACATGGCCTTCTTGGTCGACAAGGGTTAAAGGTGAGCCCACTAATACTCTATGGAAGCTTTATTAAAGTGTAATTAAACCCCTAAACCCCTTTTTTACAGGTGAAAACCAGTGTATTTAGGTAACGAGACAGATTATGAGCCAGTGGGCCCCTGGGCACAGACTGCAAAAGGCCCCCCTCTTACCCCTCCATGTTTGAGGGGACCTGTTCTAAACAGTATAATTTGGCGTAAGGGACCCATGTTTTTGAGCCAGATCTTTACAGTTTAGTGTAAAATGTTTAAATTTGACATAAAGTTGTGATAAACATCTACTGCCTCTCTGGTTAAACACCAGCTACAGCATTCAACATTTGCCATTGGCCCTCACTCAGCTCTCAGCCAACTTCATGGCATTTTTCAATGAGCAGAGTTTTAAATGAAATGATATGACTACTTAATGCTTCTATTATTATTATGATTAACTGCAGTTGTGTTGTTTCAGGGAATGAAAGGCTCGTCTGGAGAGCCAGGAAGAGCTGGAGAGAAGGGAGAGCAGGTGAAATGACACATGACACATTCATTCAAAAGAAACCACTGATTCTCTGCTCCTACATCCTGTTGCTCAGTGTTTGTTTTGTAACGCTGTACTAAAATAGATATGTAAGTGATGCAAACGGGTCTATATTTTAAATAATAATAAATATCTATTTTAATGTGGGAGACCTGCAAGAAGACCCGGCTTTGAGACCTGGTCACAACAAGGGCCTTTAAACTGTCAGATCGTGTGGGAACAGAATATTCACCTCACATTGTCATCTCAACCCCGATGCTTCATATAAACAGCATCACAATCCACTTGATCTTTTAAGAATCTAACATTTCACATGAGTTTTATAAGTTATTCTTGTAAAAGCTTGTCAACTGTGCACTAGTAATCACATGGTACTGACTGTTGCAGGGTGATATCGGCCTGCCAGGTGGACGAGGGTCCCCCGGCCTACCTGGGCTGCCTGTAAGTCCTCGATCTTCAATGTGGTTTTTTTTTAGTCCATTTTTGCTCTAATGCTGGAAATACAATTCTTGGCACCCCTAATATTTGATTTTCTGTTATTTCTTTAGGGTTTGTTTGGACAGAAGGTGGGTGAAAGCAAAATCAGACTGCACAGGGCTGTTTATGCACAAACCTGATTAAGATTTACACTCACTGGCCAATTAATTAGGTACACACAGTAACTAATAAAGTGCCTAAACTCTAGAGATCCATCGGCAATTTTTTAAATACTCAGACCAACAACCATAGTCACATAAATCCATATGGTTGACAGTTACCAGTTAAAGATTATATACATATATAATAACAAATCAGTTTTTACGACCAAGCTTTAGTACGATATCGACAGTGTTATAATATGTTTGCTACTTTTTTCTTATGTAAGAATTGGAACCATAGCACAATAAAAAATATTAGTTTCAAATTCTGATTTGAAATCTACTAGGGCTGAAACAATCGATTCTGAAAATAATCATTAGTTGCAGTTAGTTTAAAATCTACAAACCATATGATTGTAAATATACTGGTTGATGTACGGTTACATTTCTGACTGGATGTCATCTGTGAACGCCAGGGTTTGAAAGGGTTTTCTGGACCATCAGGCCTCACAGGGAGGAAAGGTTTACCTGTGAGTATTAAAACAAGTAAACTGCAGTGGAATGATGGACTTTAGTTATGTTTTGTCTCTAGTTTGACCAGAGGTGTATGGCACCACCTCACTAGTCTCATTCTGTTTTTTAGGGCCCACCTGGACCTCCTGGACCCCCGGGGACGTCCCTGAACCTCACTCTGACTCAGCTGAAGGTAAGATGGTTGACTGAGAGCCACCAGGAGTTCAGGATGTCGCTCAGGTTCCTTTGCAACAGCAGCTAGTTGTTGCTCTTCCTCAGACTCCTGTTGTACTCGAAACATCACTGGTGATAAAAACTCTGTGAGTGTGAGCTTCAATCGATTATGAAAATAATCATTAGTTGCAACTCTAGCTGTTTTACTGGTTCAAACATACAGTATATTCAGAGCTGAGTGCATCATATGTGAGCCCTGTGCACAGCTACACCAAATTCCATAGAAAAAATCTGTGTTTTTAGCCAGTGAGGACACAGGAGCTGCTGGTTTGTTGCTGCCTTGTTTCAAAAATCTATGTCACTAGCTAAATCCATTGTGAAACACTGAAGTCACAAAAGAACATGTTTGACTTTACTGATGGAGAGTGCAGTGGATCCACGATGTCTGTTTCCTCTGGACTTTGATCTGGGGAGTGTGCTGTTTACAAAGTCACATGGAATCATAATACAGATGTGTTCTTTATGTTTTCATTTCTCAGGATCTCATGTACGTGTCAGACAAACCCAACCGTGCGCTGGTGCAGGCTCTGCTGGACTCCCTTCAGGGTGAGCTGCACTGGTTCATAAATCCACCAGATGGCAGCAAACAACACCCTGCGACCACATGTCTGGAGCTGTGGCTGGCTTTCCCCAACTCCACTAATGGTGAGAGACTGACACCGGCTCACTCACAGGCTTTAAAGAAAAATAACTCTTAGCGGTTTTAGGTTATGTATATATATATATATATATATATATATATATATAATTTTTTTTATAATTTTTATTTATTTATCTGTATAAACCACTGTATGAGTTGCCCCGCCCCGCCCACACACATACGCCTCACCGCGCCCCCCCAGGGCGGCCCGCCCCACTATTTGAGAAGTACTTAAGAGGAACGTTTGGATCCACACTCTATACCAGATGGTGGCGGTAATGCACTAATCGACCTAAAACCTCCGAGAAGAAGAAGAAGAAGCTGTTGTTGTTTTGATAGGAAAAGATGGCGGCGGCGTGTATGGCAGCAGCAGCCGCCGCTTCGGCCAGTTCTTCATCTACATCAGAGTTTTCTGTAGAAACTGTTCAGCGAACAAGTGTCTATGATCGTCAGGTTATGCTTAGTTTCAGCAAATGTGGTCTTTTCGACTTCGTCAACTTAGAGACGCGGATCACACTACAAAGCCTTGGTCTGCTACGCCAGTCTGACCCAGAGGTCCACAGAGGAGCGGAGTCTCCCACCACCACAGACCGCCCACGGAGACACCGGAGCCGGTGCGAGAGGAAACAGAAGCGCGGTTGTCGCGGCGGGCTCGCGGCTAAGCTAAAAGCTAACCCGTTCCGATCGCCGCTGCCCTCCATCCTGCTCGCCAACACGCGCTCCCTGGAAAGTCAACTGGACTCTCTGAAGCTGGACTTAATCACCAAAAGGGAAACAAGAAACTGCTGCATCCTCATTTTCACCGAGACGTGGCTAAACTCGTCTGTCCCTGAAGCAGCCGTTAGCCTGGACGGGCTAACAACAATCAGAGCCGACAGGAGCCACGCGCTCACAGGTAAACCCCGAGGGGGGGGCCTTTGCATGTACACTAATAACAGCTGGTGTAACAACGCGACCCTGGTCTCCAGTCACTGCTCTGCGGACATTGAGTTTATGATGGTGAGATGCAGACCCTTCTACCTGCCCCGGGAGTTCACCGTCGTCATCGTTGTCGCTGTGTACATTCCACCACGCGCCAACACCAAGCACGCGCTCACTAGCCTCCACAGTGCCATCAGTGACATGCAAAGCAAACACCCCGAGGGCGTTTTCATTGCTGCTGGAGACTTTAACCAGGCCAACGTGAACACTGTTCTTCCTAAATTCCATCAGCACGTGGATTTTGCTACCAGGGGGGAAAACACACTGGACTTGGAAGTCTACACTAACATCGAGAAGGCCTTCAGAGCAACCCCCCGCCCTTTCCTCGGCTCCTCAGACCATCTCTCTGTTATGCTACTTCCAGCATACCAGCCCCTGGTCACCAGAGAAAAGCCTGCTGTGAAGAAGGTGAGAGTGTGGCCCGAGGGAGCTATGTCTGCACTGCAGGACTGTTTTGAGTGCACTGACTGGGACATGTTCAGAGAGGCTGCGACAGACAGTCAACATACAGATGTGGAGGAGTATGCTGCATCTGTGACCGGATACATTCAGTGGTGCATGGAGGAGGTCACGGTAGAAAAGACAATAGTCACACGGGCCAACCAGAAACCTTGGATGACTAAGGAGGTGCGCACAAGACTGAGGGAGCGCAATGCTGCCTTCAAATCTGGTGATGCGTTGGCACTCAGAACAGCGAGGGCCAATCTGAACCGGGCCATCAAGGCAGCAAAACATGCCCACAGTCAGAAGATGCAAGGGTTCCTCCATGACCCCAGCAACTCCAGACAACTGGGGCAGGGCGTCCAGACCGTCACGGACCACAAAGCCACACCCTCACCCTGCCCAGATGACATCAGCTTCCTCAATGAGCTCAACAACTTCTTTGGGAGATTTGAAGTCCTGAGCAACACCCCCGCGAGGAGAGCCACCCCCCACCCTGATGAACAGGCACTCAGGCTCGAAACCACTGATGTACGGAGAGCCCTGAGAAAAGTAAACGCACAGAAAGCTTCAGGCCCTGATAACATCCCAGGACGGCTGATCAAGGAGTGCGCAGACCAGCTGGCCCACGTGCTCACAGACATTTTCAACGCGTCACTGGTCCAGGCCGTCGTCCCCCCGTGCTTCAAGTCTGCCACGATCATCCCAGTGCCCAAGACACCAACCATCACATGCCTTAATGACTTTTAACGACGGCCATCATGAAGTGCTTCGAGCGGGTGGTTAAGGACCACATCATCTCCATACTGCCCCCATCATTTGACCCGTTCCAGTTTGCTTACCAGCCTAACTGCTCCACTGAGGATGCCATCTCCACTGCTCTCCACCTGAGCCTGGAGGACCTGGAGGACAAGATTCGGTGTGACTTCAGCTCAGCATTCAACACGATCATCCCCCAGGACCTGATAAGGAAACTGGGCTCCCTAGGCCTCAACACCCCCCTGTGCAACTGGCTGCTGGACTTCCTCACCAACAGAACCCAGTCTGTCCGTGTGGGTAACAATACCTCCAGTGTCATCTCCCTGAGCACCGGTTCCCCACAGGGCTGCGTCCTGAGCCCCCTGCTGTTCACCCTGATGACCCTCGACTGTTGTCCCATTTCACCAACCACATCCTGAAATATGCAGACGACACACGACAATTTCCATTTTTGCTTAAAGTCTGTATTTTTTATCTTTGCACTACTTTTATACATGTGTATGTATATTTTCTTGAATTATAGTTTACAGTTCTAACAAACACGTTACTTCCTAAAATTCAATGCTGTTTTTTTGTTGCCAGATTCACTGTTGTGTTTTCAACAATGACAATAAAGGAAGTCTAAGTCTAAGCTGTAGTTCCTTGATGTTTTCTAGCAGGAAATAATGAACGTACTGTAGATATTCAGATAGGTCACATGGTAGAGTAGTGGCTACAGCAAAAGACCTGGGTTTGTGACCCTTTCTGTATGGGGTTTGTTCTCCCTGTGTACATGTGGATTCTCTCCGGGTTCTCTGGTTTCCTCCTACAGTCCAAAAACATGCAGAGGTAAACCCTGTGATGGACGGGCTGGTGACCTGCCCAGGCTGTATTCCCCATTTCCCTATGTTAGCTCAAGCAACCTGAATGAATGAATGAATGAATATGCAGATGTACAGTACATGTTAACGAGATGCTTGTGTTGTCTCTCAGGGCTGTATTACATTGATCCTAACCAGGGAAGCCCAGCTGATGCTTTCCAAGTGTACTGTGACTTCACAGCAGAACCAAAGACGTGCCTGTCTCCACTCCAGCCTCAGGTATCAACAACATGACACTGTGAGACATGTCAATAACATGTACCATTTAAAATATCACACAAGAAAGGAAGCACAGCAGCTGCAACTAATGATTATTTTCATAATCCATTCATCCGTCAATTATTTTCTCGATGAATCGTTTGGTCCATAAAATGTCAGAACCTTAAAAAATGTTGATCGGTGTTTGTCAAACCTGGAAATGATGATGTTCTCAAATGTCTTGTTTTGTCCACAAACCAAAATGATTCACTTTTACTGATTTCTTTGTTATTCAGAGCAAAGAAATGAAGAAAATACTCACATTTAAGAAGCTTAAACTGTTATACAAACTGTTTTAATCATGATAAAAGCTTTGAACCGATTAATCGATTATCAAAGTAGTTCATTAATTTAATAATTGATGAATCGATCCATTGTTTCAGCTCTAGTGCTTTTACAAATAAAGTTTTTTGAATTTAATGAATTCTACCCATGTGCATCAATGGCGATTGCTCTAAGACGGCAAAGGATGTCGTCAAATATTGTTGTGTTTACATTTCAATACCAAACGTGCACTAGAACGTGATCAGAACGTTCAGAATCAGCTGGTCGCTGTGTGTTATTTGCTCGCTGATATAAACCATTTTCATTTCACATAATTATCACGTTTCCTTTTTCTAGTTGTTTGTTTGCAGAGTGTATGTAAGAGTTTATGGATAAATAACTGGACCTATAATGAGAAATAAGGATATTTTGGGATTTGGAGCCTTATAGTAAGACTTTTTAGAGGCAGCCTTTTTGAGTTGACGCTTACTATGTAAACAGAGACTCTGCTCATATTAACCCAGACCATAAACCAACAAAGAAGAGCTCTTTCAGAATTGGCATTAAACTGTGTACTGAGCAGTGGATCACAACTAGTTTCAGTAAAAAACACTTGTTTATATGTGTGTAAAAGTGAGGTCATGTTTTGTGTTAAAGTACTATTGTGTAATTGTTAATGTTCTAACATAAATAATTCATCACAGGTTCCCATAAAAGCTTGGCTAAAGGATTCGGGCACAAATATGTCATTTCACTGGTTGAGCACAGTTGACGACGGCTTCCAGGTGAAAGTCTCCGCGTGTGAATTATTTATTTATTTTATTTTTTTACAGCTTGTTTCTCCCCTTCTCTAACGTGTCGTACACAAATCTCTCAGTTTGAGTATCCAGGAGGAAGAGACGTGGTGCAGATGAGGTTTCTGCGACTGAACAGCAGGTTCTCCTCTCAGACCATCACATACTCCTGCTCGCCAGGAGGAAGACGGAGCCACACAGAGAGGGACGTCAAGTTCCTGGCTGACACTCGGAGGCAGAGTTACCTGGGAGTGCTGCAAGACTGTGTGGTAAATAATACTGATGATGGATGAAAACAGGGTTTCCCGGGACAGTACCAGGGGCAAAAAGGGGCGTAGGGTTGGGTACGGACGGCTGATGTTTCCCTGGATAACCAGGAATCACACACTGGGAATCTTTTTACACAATCTTAATTTATTTAAACAAACACTGAAACACAAAGTTTCTGAGTGGTTTATATACATGGTTTCCTTTTTCCCCCCCCACAGATGTCAGAGACTCCAGAGTCAGGAGGCCAGGAATCAGTTTTTCAGTTTGAAAGTGAAGACCTCCTCCTGCTGCCTCTAAGAGACCTGGCAGTGTTTGGAAACCAAGAGCTAACCTGGGAGTTTGGCTTCACGATAGGACCTGCGTGCTTCAGTTAGAGACGCCCAGCGTCTCTCAGCATGATCGTCTGCAGCGTCAGACTCCGAGCGGTGCACTGAGATGAAGCGAAGACACTCTTTACACTAAATAATCAACAGTGAAGTAGGAAGTCTATGTAACATTAGACCACAGTTTCAAAATTAGAAAAGTATTCATGCTTACATTAATGAACGATTCTCAGTCAAAATCAGCATGGAGGCATGTAGACCAGGTGGTTTGCTGCTCTTTCTCTTTGAATGGACAGGTGACGAGCGTCATGGGTTAAACCTCGTGTCTCCATTTGCTGCTTTAGAACTGTTCTCTGCTCAAATCAGGCATCAGTATTTAAAGAGGCTTAGTCCCCACCTCTGCACCTCGGCAGATGGATAAATCACGTCTAAAATGTCAATAAAATCATAAATATTAGCGGCAGTGTTAGTGTCGTCAAATAAAATCACATTATGTAATGTGATTCAAGTGTGTGTTATGTAATTTACTGATATTACCCCCCTGGATATAAAAGCACCGCTAACACACTGCTAATAGGAAAAGCAAACAAAAACCTGAAAAAATAAATACAACCTCATCCCTTCATATCACGGACATGCCGTATCACACGGACTAATATGATCACAGGACCGTGGTCATTTGCGGTGGAATTCTTTACTTTACAAATTACAGGAATGGACTATTCACACAGGATTGAGATCAGAGATTAGTACATATTACTAGAGTTTCTCAGGTGATGCTAATCCCATGTTTGTAGATACTCTGAGAAACCTCACGTACCCCATTCCGCATGTCTCTCGGTAAATGAAAATGAAATCAGGGCTCGAGGTGTTTAGTTTAACAAACTGAATAAACCAATATGTGACGGTGTGTCGCATGTAGTCTTGGCTAATAACTTTGTCGTTCTCAACACACAGTATTTAAATGCTTAAAGCTTTAACAGAGGCAGCAACAATGTAGTTTAGGGAGTTAATCCCCCTTAATCCCATGTGTGGCAGCAGGTCTGCAAACATTTCTACCACTCCTCTGCTCTCTATGTTCTATAGATTTTTGTTTTTTGTTGCCTCGACAAGGCAATTTTCTTTAAAAGCCGTCGTCTTTGTAGATTCTGACCAAGGACTGACTGGGTGAGCTGTGTAGATGAAGTTTCCTCTGCACACGAAGGACATTTTCAACCTCAATGTCTTGATGTTTGTTAACTTAATTTGTTTGTGTTCTTGATTATTTATGTAAGTGTTGATTGAAGACCTTGATTTAATCATTTTAATTCTGTTACATTGTGACTTGATCATTGTATTGATGATGATGAATGGGCCATGCTACGAAGATGATACGATTGTCCAAATGTGATAAATGATTGAGATTACATCATTCATAACATTATCAAATATGAGATGCATATTTTTCTTAAGGGACCAAAATATCCAAGTGTGTATTTTATTGTACACTTCTTACAGAAATATTTGGCTGTTTAGCAATTACTGCTAACTGTGTTCGCCAGCTTCTTTGTTACTATGACAACCTGTGCTCATGTCAGTTATAAATGCAGCTTTTAAGATTGTTTCCTCTTTTAGGTATGGCTCAACAGGTTTACAGGGTCTATAACAAGCTATGTAATACAGAATTGTACATTATGGTAAGTTTTATTTCCTAATGCTTGATGACACATTAAGTAGATTTAGTTTGCTTATTGTTTCACTCAGGGAAGCCCAGCCCCATCACATGTGTGCAATCTTTATTACTCCCAAACCATCGTCTTTAGCATATTTGCACACAACTCGTATCAATAAAACCACATTACGTGGTGTTATGTGGAACTATGCTGTGTGCCTGTTATTGTATGTAGTTAAAAGTACTTTCTTATCTGTGTTCTTGCCCAAAATACATTGGGATGTCTGTATGTACTGTTTATTAACACAGTGAGAACTACAGCTCCTCTGCAGGTGTATATTACTTTCTCATCTTCATACAAATGTTGATAGTATCTCTATATGTAATAAATGATTGATCAAATTTTATTCATGATAACTTATTTTACTGTACTTTTATAATTAATTATTTTATAATTATATATAAAAGTTAATGAGTTGTGGACAAGACTGACTATTGTGTTCACGACAGCTATGACTACTGCCATACAGGAAATCAGACATTTAACATTTTATTTACTATATACTACTGTGTAGTTGCAAATAAATACAAAGTTTTCTATAAATTCTAGACAAGACAAGGTAAAGATGTGTTCAGGACATCTATTATTACTAGCATACTGGAAACCATTTACTAATTTGAGAAAAGACTGTAATCAAGACATTTTTACTGCACAAGTACATTTCAAATTAAAAGTCTCACACTATGACAGACACGTTCACCCCACTGTCCCATCTGTCGCAACTGTGCACCATCCCCTGTCGCGCTAAATTCCACATGTAAATAAACGAATACAATAAATACATTAAATTGTATAGTAAAACAAAAGAGCAAGTGGTTGTGGGTTTTTTTTTTTCATTGGTTTGTTTTGAAATTCTAGACAAACGTGCACCGCCAGTGGTATTTCCGACGTTTCCAGGAAACCAGTGAAGGCAGCATGGACCATCTGCACCGTTTGTTGTTGTCAGTGAGCAGCATCGCATTAGCAGCAGCAGCAGCTACAAGTGGATAGCACATTCTTCTTCTTATTATTTACATACTAATGTGTCTTAAACGTGAAGACAGACCCGAGGCTGTTTTATTAACGCTGAGTTAACCGTCAGCGGAACCTCACAACACTGCTCTGGATAGACTGGAGTACTTTTAAGGTAAAATCAGTGCATATTGTCATTTTTCTTTGTTTTATGGGGCAGGTTCAGGACACAGTAGAGATGATTCTTCAAAGAATACACGTGTTTTACTTTTTTTAAAAAGGTTTCAGTGTATTTTACTCATATGTTGTGTTTTTCTTTTTTTAGGCCTCAAGCCATGCCTCGGTCCACGGTTGGGCTGTGATTCCGCCAAAACGTCGCTTCGACCGGGTGACGTGTAGGCGAAGTTGAGCCTCTTATGTGAAAGGTAAAACATTTATCTGTCAAAGTAACGTATGTCCTTGAATAAATTGTGTAAATGTGTATCTAATTGCCCCGACTACAAACATTTAATTTACATGCAGAGTAAAGTATAGAAAACTGCCTGTTGATGCATGTGTGTGTGACGTGTGTGACAGGTGTGTAGCTAGCTGAGCTAAATGACCACCAACATTTATGCTCAGATGTTTCATAATTGGGAATATCTGAGTCTATTATTATAATAATAATAACAATTATAACTAGACATTGCAGGCATGATGGGGCTTCAAGCCTTGTTCACATGGGATTTTGCCCATTGATCTTCATCTGATGTCATCAAAATGGCAGGAAAATATAAATATAGGAATACAATTTCATATATAATTGTAAAAGCATAGGAATAAGATTTCAAGAAGTAAGTGAGGATCAGGTTAAGATCTGCAAAGACCCAAAACACACACAAACCCCAAAACACATGCAAGTCCCAAAACACCATTGTTATTATTTCATTTTTTGTTTTCCTTGTGGGAGTTGAGCATAATTTCTCCTTGGGCTTAAATTGCATCAAAATACAAGCCTCAAAACCACCATATAAACAATATGGCTCACCCTGGTCATGGTAAACAACAACAACAATTATCAGTAACTTTTCTACTGGCTTCAAACAATGTCCCAACCTCCAGACATCTTATCTTTAGTACGGGAGCCCACGGGGAACAAGCTGGAGAGAAAAGCCATTTTTCATTCAAATTCTCCTAAACCATAAATGATTCATTAAAATCCATTTATTGTCTTGTCCCAGTGAGAGGAAAAGCAGAAAGTTATCATCATAATGTATTCTAAGTCTTCTGTTACACTAACTGTCCTCATGTCGTCCTTCACAACATCCATGAACCTTCTCTGTGGTCTTCCTCTTCCTCCTGCCCAGCAGCTCCATCTTCATCATCTTTTCCCCAGTATAATCACTGTCCCTCCTCTGCACGTGACAAAACTCTCTCAACCTTGATTCTCTTACTTTATCTCCAAACTGTCGCTCACATTTCTCACCCTGTCCATCCGGGTCACCCCCAAGGAAAATCTCTGCACTTCCTGCTCCGCTTCCTGTCTCTAAGACGTACATCATAGCAGGACTCACTATTGTCTTGTAGACCTTGGACACATGGTCATTTATGAATGTGCTGCTGTGACAGACATACTTTTGTTATTAATGTGTTTTCTGGTGAATCTTTGAGTTATTTTTGAATATTCTCCTGATTCCAGGGACATGCAGAGACATGCAGCCACCATCTCGACAGGACTACGTATCTTTAAGCCTTCCTGGACTAGAAAGTGGAGGTTACAATAACAGCAAGCAGTGGAGGAGGCAGTCCTGCTGGAGGGTAAGTGGGTCACAGGCACTTCCTGTTGTCCTCTCATATTCACACAGAGCTCTGTTTTCCCCACCGTGCTACTGTGTGTGTGTGTGTGTGTGTGTGTGTGTGTGTGTGTGTGTGTGTGTCCCTCTTTTCCATTGCTGCTAGTCATCATCAGTGCCTAGGAAATTGTATTTTAGATCTAAGGGTTTATGCGCCAATATTTTTTATTTTCTGTGCCATAAAATGTGTGAAGGACAGAAACAGACAAAATAAACAAAAACAATGACCCACTAAGACATTAATAGAAAAATAGAAGTTGATTGTGAGTGAAATAAGTTACTTCTTCAGCAGAAGCCGAGACTATTTATATTTTACACAACAATGTTGACCAAATACATGAGATTATTCGAACGACAACACCTCTATGTTCTCTGTCCTTATCAAAGCATTTTAGCAGCACACGACAGTGAGAGCTGTCTGTTGAGTTTGCTTATTTTATCAAAGGAAAAGCACATTCTGCAGCTGCTGCTTAGATCATAGCGTTTCTTTTCTCTACTGTGTGCCTGCAGAAATGGAAGCAGCTGTCCAGGCTGCAGCGGAGCCTCATCCTCTGCATCGTTGTGCTTCTGTTTATTTTTGGATTAGCCACCTATCCTACTGTTACTGAACACCTCCGAGGTAAGGCCCTTTGTAGTCACAGGACCTCAATGACAACCGAACAATGAGTGGTTTATTGTGTTTCAAAGCATATACAGTATAAGATACATTGAGCAGTTGTTCTTACACTGAAGTGAGAAGAAGTAGATCTTGATTAACTCATCAACCCCAGTTGGACTAGTCAGCTCGACCAACCTTTGCACAGATTGTAAATCAGTTTCCTTTGAGTTTTTCCAGTTGTGACCATTGGTTTAAAAAATGTTTATGTTTGTGTTTGGAGGCCTTGGAGATGGAGAGCATGACACAGACAGTAAGGACATCCCGGGGCCCACTTTCCCTCCTCTGCTGCCGGAGCCTGACAAAGTGGCTCAGCCAGCGCTGCCAGAACAAACTTCTCAGGTGTTTATGTCTGTTCTCTGAAGAATGAAGAAAGGATTGCGTGTTTATATGACATATTTTTATTTTTATTCTTATGTGTTCAGATTACTTGTGATTATGTAAACGTAGCTGTTATTTAAAAACGCCAGGCAATCACTGGTCTCTTCATATGTTTCACTGTGGCAAAAAAACAGGATTCTCTGATGCATCTGAATTCTCTCTTAAGCTTTTATGAAAAGTATCTCAATCAGCTCATGTTTGCTCGTACTGATGCTGTAGAATAGATACTTTTATAGACCAACAGCAACCTGCTTTATATGAAGTGTGGATGTATGTTTTCTTGTTTATAGAGGAAATTATCCACTAAGAGCAGACCTGTTCTTCAGAGGAGAGGAAACGCTTCAGAAGTGGTTGCTGCTGTTCAGAAGGCAGCTGTTGTCAAGGAAGACCTGGAGGAGGGAGTGATCAGGTAACTAGGGCTGAGCGATATGGGACAATAATATCTTATCATGATATGCTTTTAATGTCATTTGATATGATACAGTATATATCACAAGATTAGTCAAATCAATACTTTTCTACAACCAAAGTTTAGTAGGAGAAACGTTCTGTTCTGGAAGGAAAGATTACCTCCCCCCACCCCCTAAAAAAAAAACATTCATGTTTTATGAGATTTATAAGAGAAAAGTAACATTTTAACCTCAAAATGTGGCAAAAATGTTCAAAATATAGTTCTGTTCCCATATTTTTAGTTATGTCTGTTTCCACTGTTGCAGCAGCTGGCACGGGCCACTGGTCGACACTAACCAGGCCACAGACGGAGCTAAGAGTAAAGAAAAGGACAATTCACCTGCCGACCATGAAGCCAAATTACCTCAAGACTCTGGTGTGTACTTTGTCAGCATGTGCAGATTCTAGTGTATAACATGTATCCCCCATGAATGGATAGATGAATAGACTTCTGGGAGAACGAAGTGACATGTGTATGTATGTGTTGTGTGTTCCAGAAGCCAGCAGGCTGGAGGAAGTGCGCAAAGCTTTCAGACATGCGTGGAGCGGTTATAAACAGTTTTCTTGGGGCCACGATGAGCTTCGGCCCATCTCCAAGACCTACAGTGAGTGGTTTGGCCTGGGTTTGACACTTATTGATGCCCTGGATACCATGTGGCTCCTGGGGCTGAAAGAAGGTAAGTGGCTCCAAGCTATATACACATATATATATATATATATATATATATATATATATATACTGTACATATACACATATATATAAACTAACTTTAGTCCCATCTCTATTTATTTTTAAGTTCAGTTTATTCTACTAACAATAGCTTTAAAATGTGTGTTGCAGAATTTGAAGAAGCGAGGGCGTGGGTGGCCACAGAGTTGACGTTCGACAAGAACGTAGACGTCAATCTGTTTGAGAGCACCATCCGTATCCTGGGAGGTCTGCTCAGCACCTACCACCTGACCGGAGACGCCCTGTTCCTGGACAAAGCTGTGAGTCCCAGTGTTTGTTCAGATATTAAAACGTGTGTGTGTGTGTGTTAATAAAATAAAACATTTATGATGCAAAATGAATCTATTAATAACAAAGTAGAATGAAAAACCAACAACAACAATTGCTGTGTTATATTCTGTGACGTCATCGTCGTGTGCGTGGGAAGTATGACTGTGGTGTGAGTGCTACAGGATGCATGGAGTCATTGTAGGTTTCCAAACCTGTATCACTTACTGTATATCTGAGTTGTACGACCCGCGTGAGTCGGGTCAGAGTCTCTCAAAAGTCTTGGTTCCTCCACAGAAAGACATTGGCTCCAGGCTGATGCCAGCCTTCAACACCCCGTCTAAGATCCCCTACTCTGATGTGAACATTGGGAAAGGCATCGCTCACCCGCCTCGCTGGACCTCTGACAGCACTTTATCTGAAGTTACAAGCATCCAGCTGGAGTTCAGAGAGCTCGGCCGCCTCACCCAGGAACCACAGTATCAGGTGACCCGATTTTTCCCTCCCACTCATTAATTAAGCTTAACTCAGAACTGAGGCTGATGGATTAAAATGACAGTGACGCGAGTTTGGATTGAGCTGAAATAGACATAGATGGTACAAAGAGATATATGCTGTTAGTACTAGAATTAACACAGTCTGTGCTTCCCTTCATCATTTTTATTCATCAGTGCCTTTTTGTTGAATTTTGAGGCCAAACTGAGCAGTTGAACTTCCCTTAGTAACCTGTTCAGTTTATTATTAATGTTAAAAGACTAACTGTGTGCACTGAAGCCTAGTTTACTATTTTTATAGTATTTACTGCAATGCATTTTATTTCAAAAGTGGCTCTTTTTTAATCCTTAAATGTGAGTTTTTTTGGAATCTACTTAATAAAAGTGTTTGTTTGGATATGACATTCAGACCTGGTATTAACATCCATCCTCGGTCATCCAGTTGCATGGAAATGTATCCTTGTCATGTATTTGGCTTCCCCTGCTTTTTATTCAAATACGCTGACGTCATGTCTGAAGAGAGAGTCAAAGCTCGACTTCTGCCGCTGAAACATCAAATCAATTTTAACCACCAGGAACGTTACGTCATACCGCGAGCAGTGTTGATATTGTGCAGATTTATTAAGGTTATTAGTGCTAATTGATTTAAAAAAAAATACTGTGACTTAGAAGGTGTCAGCTGAGGAGAAGGAGGTCTCTAACAGAATAATGTGACCACCTTAACGTGTTCAGGACAGAAACTTGGATGGATGTAAATACCAGAGCTGAAATATAACTTTAAGTCATTAAAAGAACTTGACAAAAACACCCTGTCCTTGATCTTTCCAGGCTGCAGTGGATGAAGTCATGAAACAGATCCACAAACTCGACGGCAAACAGGACGGCCTTGTTCCCATGTTCATCAATACAAACAACGGACAGTTCACCCATCAAGGCGTCTACACACTGGGAGCCCGAGCCGACAGCTACTATGAATACCTGCTGAAGCAGTGGATCCAGGGCGGGAAGAAGGATCATCAGTGAGCATGTCTTCTTCTCTTCATCCTCAAATTATCACTTTGTTTTTGAAGCAAGTGTCAGGAAGTAGACCGGGTTGTCCTCTGACCCGGAGGTTGTTGTATATTTGTTTCATCAGACAAGTCAATGTTATCTCTCACAGTGAGAGAGGGCTATACCAAGTTTTTATTGTAGAAATACCAGATATAAAGTGGATACTTTGCGTCTGTGTTGCCCAGCAATGGAGTGCAGTGTTTATTTGTTGATGCATGAAAACACTATAAATCAGCCAGTGTCATATAGCTATAGATATAGATATAGATATAGCTATAGTTGTAGTAGCGTTGATGAAAAGAAACAAGAACCGGATAACGAGAGAAACGCAAAGGTAGAGCCACAAAGTTCCAGAAAGTACAAGTGACTAAAGAAATAAAAAAAATGAAATAAAAGAAGTAAAAGCAATAAAATACTCGTTAAAAACAGATCATACGATTGGAACAACATCTCTGTGGTAACAAGATGGTGTAAAACAAGGCCTTTTTGTAAAGTACATATAAAATGCTTTTTTAAGGCTAATAAAAGCAATTATGGTGTGTGTGTGTGTGTGTGTGTGTGTGTGTGTGTGTGTGTGTGTGTGTGTGTGTGTGTGTGTGTGTGTGTGTGTGTGTGTGTGTGTGTGTGTGTGTTTGTTGTTAGGCTCTTGGAAGACTACTTGCAGGCAATAGAAGGTGTAAAGAAGAACCTATTGCAGAAGTCTTCTCCTCATGGCCTTACCTTTGTTGGAGAGCTCTCACATGGTCAGTTCAGCCCTAAAATGGTGAGTCATCTGTGAATATATATAATATATATAATAATATATACCAATATTTCATTTCATGCCACACTTAGTTGACTTCTGTGTGTAATCATAATAATATCATGTAACTGTCATGTGTGATATTGTTAGTGACATGATCCATGTGTTCTGTGAACTCAGGATCATCTGGTGTGTTTCCTGCCGGGCACCCTGGCCCTCGGTGCTCACAATGGTCTGCCCGCTGACCACATGGACCTGGCCAAAGAGCTGATGGAGACCTGCTATCAGATGTATGTCCAGATGGAGACAGGCCTCAGTCCAGAGATTGTCCACTTCAACATGCACGAGGGCAGCATCCGAGACATTGAAGTGAAGGTTGGTGGAAACAGTATACATGTGTATATTGTCTTTGTTTATTACAGAAACTTTACTAGAAACATGTGACAAAAAAACAACTACATGATTCAAAGTCTAAATGTGACTGTCGTTGTTTTCTTTCAGCTCGCTGACAGACACAACCTGCTGCGACCAGAGACGGTGGAGAGTCTCTTCTACCTTTACAGGTTCACTGAAGACCACAAGTACCAGGAGTGGGGCTGGGAGATCCTCCAAAACTTCAACAAGTACACCAAGGCACGTGAAATGAAGCCTCTCTTCATTTTTCAGTGGGAATCCTTTAGATGCTGCACATGCGGTGGTTGTTATTTCAAATGTCTTGTTTTGTCCACAAACCAGAATGATTAACTTTCAATGCTAAAAAGATCAGAAATCTTGTTTTAATCATGAAAAAAGCTTCAAACCGATTAATCGATTATCAAAATAGTTGTCGATTAATTTAGTAATCGATTCATAATCGATTAATTGTTTCAGCTCTACTTCCTTCTCATTATTGTAATTGTTGTTATGATTATTATTTATTCTTATTTTTAAGGATATACACGTACATTATGCACTATGCTCTATCAGCCTTTGCAATTTGCTAATTGTGTTGTTTCGACCCGTGATTCTTATTTGAAAATGATTGATTAATATAAATAATGTAAGTAATATAAATACAGAACATCACCATGTGTTTCAGGTCTCCTCCGGTGGATACACGTCCATTAATAACGTGCGAGACCCGGAATACCCGAGTCCCCGTGACAAGATGGAGAGCTTCTTCCTGGGAGAGACGCTGAAGTACCTGTACCTGCTCTTCTCACACGACCCAGACCTCGTCAGCCTTGACCAGTATGTCTTTAACACTGAAGCTCATCCTCTGCCTATATGGCCCACTGCTGCGTGACACACACACACACACACACACACACACACACTAGGGTGAATTCAAATGGCAAAATAATCTCAGGGTTGCTCTAACACCAAGATAATTGGTCTTCTCTGCCAGAACAGACTGAAAGGAGTTGAATGATTTATTCATTAGGGTTGTGTGTGGAAGTTACTGTTTTCTCTAACAGCCAGCAAACATCAGCACTGAACGACGGCCTTTAACACATGTCGATGGGCAAAGGTCCGAGTGTCGTCATGACCTGTGTAAATATGATATTTTGTCCTATCTATAAGAAAATAGCCATTTTTATTCCAGAGAAGATCCTACATCACTGTCAGGTCTTAACTCGTGAGCCCTGTGTGTGTGTGTGTGTGTGTGAACGGAAACCAACTGCTGCCTGCTGCACCTGAGCTCTCTGCTGTGACGCGTTCCCACACCAGTGTGACTTTGCAGGGTTAACAGCTAATTCCTCGTGATTCAGTCAGATGCTGAGGCTCGTGGGAACGGAGCATCTATTTACACCGTGTGTTAAAAAGAGATACAAAAATGACTATCACATGGAGTTTGGCCAAATGAAAGCACTCGGGATGCACAGTTTTAGACCTTTTTTGCCGATATATTGCAGGTGCTTGGGCCGATACAAACTGCAGAGGTCGTCGAGTCTCGTCTGGAGTGAAATGAACATATTTTTCATGCTCGCCTTGCAGCAGATAATAAAACAAATAAACATAACAACATCACAGTTGGTCAGTTGGTGAAGGGACAAGCACAAGAGTCATTTTGAAGCCGATAAAGGCTGATGATGACGACGATGACGATGATGATATCGTGCTGCAGTGATCTAATTGTCCGCTCCATTATTCCGTCTTCACACCCTCAGACAGATTCATGCGAGGGGAAAATCATGAGACGCATTTTAATGTCTGTGCTGCATTCGTGTCATACAGGATTTTAAATAACACTTTTTTCCAAAAATCGAATTTAGACATATATATATATACTTTAACACTCTGTTTGCCCACACACACAACCGTAACATTATTTATTATTACTCTACTATTATTACAAATTAGTGAAGGTGAATTTGACCTCTGCATTTAAACCCATTCTTATTACACAGTAAGAAAATACAAGCCAGGAGCAGGAGCAGTGATGCGTTACTCAGGGGCATTGTCCCAGGATTTGGACCAGCAACCTTCTAGTTACAAGCCCACTTCCTTTCCTCTTGGACATGGGCTGCCCAGATTAGTCATGCGAATGTAAAACACTTGTTTAAACCTTGTGTGACGCCTCCGTTGCCAGTTTGTTTCGTTGCTTTGTGATCGATGGTTTAGAAGCGGAAATACTCCGATGCTTGGAGGCCAAAAGGTCAAGGTCTTTTAGAGTGGATCCAAGGCCATGGTGTGCTCAGAGCGCCCTCTGCTGGACCATGCGGTAATAACTTCAGATTGTCTTACGAACTTCTCGGCTGTATATTTTTTAAACATGTTTTTAAGGCAAATTTAAATTCAAACTAACAAGCACCTCAGAACTTTTACGTTTACTGTGTTGTTCTGGATAATGTTAACTTACTTTTGGTTTATTTTGGTCTGTATGACATGTGAATGTCTGTATGACATGTGAATGCAGCGGCAGCCTCTCCTCGGGACGCAGATCACTTTTTCATGAGGGAATCGGTGGTGACTGAGTTGTATTTATGTTGTGTGTGTGTTGTATTTGTGTCTGCTCCTCTCACACAATGTTCCATTTCACCCCTCAAGAGCTTTGATGTATTAGTTTTTCAGTGTGAGGAGTGAAGTGTTTGTTTTGAAATAGAAACGTAGTGTGAAATATTGATTTGTATGTTTTAAAGTTGGTATTTGTTAATACAGCGAGCTCACATGGTGTTTTTACACATGGGAGAAAGTCAGTTTAGAGACGCAGCATGTCGGTGACCTTTCAGGGTAGAGTTGGGTTCTGATCATTATTTATATTTGAATAAATAATGATCAGCCTTTAGCCATTTAAGCAGCTCTAATAGGACATTTTACAGCATATTTTCAGACACAGATCGTTTACATGAGAGAGAGTGAGTGATGTCCTCAGTATAGCTGCACCATATTGGAAAAAAGTGACTTTTTTGCGATATTAAAAAATACAAGAATTCTAACCAGATGACTTGAATAGCTCCATGTGGAAAGATTGGATCTCACTCGTGTGGCAGAATTGTGTGTTTCTTTCTCAGAAAGTATTTAGGTTTATGACAGAAAGTCGGCAGATTTGTCGCTTTTAAAGTCGCTAAAACGTCACAAAACGTAAACAAAGAGACATTATTTGCCTTTCTTTCCTCTGGCTCGGTTCATTCTGTCTCTGTTATTATATCTGTAACGTCTTCTTGTCTGTGTTTGGTGGAGTGTTACAGCGTAACGTCCAGTCCTGTCGTACAGTATGTTCTACAGCTGACATATATTCATATCAGATACTCCCTGAAACGTTGCCGTGTGTACGGGGGAACTTTTTGAAAATGACAAAGAAAGAGAGAGTTCATGTTTGGTGGTGTGTGAGTGACAGCATGTGCATAGAGCAGAGGGGCTGATCAAGGAGAAGCTTTTCTGTAGCAAAACTAATAATACATGCACCACTGATCATCATCAAGTCAGGAAATCCACTTTCTTTCTATTGTTATATCTTTTAAGTATTGTTATTGCATTTTTTCTTGCAATATCATGACACTGACTGACTTTTTTTTAATTTATTTTTATCCGCTGTCTGGTTTTTAATACATTCTGCCTTCATAAGTCCACTGTGGTCCAACCATACCTCTTTCCACACTTGCGTGTCATTTGTCAGAACATGGTGTTTTTGGCGCTGAAACATGTCTACAGTTTTAAATGCAAAGGTTCAATGTGTACGACTGATTTACTGTGAAACAAATATGACAAAAGTGCTATTAACGCTCAAAGTGTTTGTACAGTGGCAGCCACCTTAGAATTCCATGTCGGGGTTAGTGAGGTTGTTCCAAGTTTGTGAAAGACCTGGAAGTGGAACACACCAGTTGTCCACTCGTGTCATGTTTATTTGGGACACAATTGCTAAAACCAAGAAACCAGACTTCTGTCAGGTTCTTGAAGACGTTTCGTTCCTCTCATCCTAAAGGCTTCTTCACCTCTGATTTTGGAGTGGGAGTCCCCAGGTTTCTAAACCTGTGGTGGCAGCTCATATGAGTTGTTAAGGTCACACGAACCAAGGTGTGGTTCATCAGGGTCTATCGGCACTTTTCCACTCTTTTTCCTGGTACCTGGGGCTTTTTTATCCAGCTTCTGCTCTGATGATACTGAAATGTGACGTCAGCAGACTGCCGGCCACTGATTGGTCAGAGAGTGTCGTCACCGAGCTAGAACTGTACAGTGGAAAAGTGCCAATAGACCCTGATGGATCACAGAACTATATAATGGACAAACGCCATGAGAGGTGTCAAGCTGAGCCCTCAGTGCGGCATTGTAGGCTGCAGACGACCTCTGAATGGACACGGACGTCCTCGTTCACTCCTCTTTGGATGACTGAGAGCGTTGATTCTTTCCTGCCCCAGCTTTAAGTCATTCGTGTAAATGCCACTCGTTGACATCGTTGACTTTCTGACTTGGAACTGAGACCAAACTGGTTTTGTAAAGTCTGTGTTGTTGTTTTTGTGTTTGTTTTTCCTCACGTGTGCCTTTTTAATGAACGCTCAACAGACCAACTGTAAACTGTCCTTTTTACACGTGTTGTTGATTTATTACAGTATATATATTATATATATATATGATTTATTACATATATATATATATATATATATATATATATATATATGATTTATTACATATATATATATATATATATATGATTTATTACATATATATATATATATATATATTATATATATATATATGATTTATTACATATATATATATATATATATATATATATATATATATATATATGTACAGTATATGGTGACTGAAACGGAGTACTTTTTACAGCAGAACAATGAAATGTGGACTGATATTTTTTCCCTCAAAGCAGTCACTAGGTTTACACCATGCTAACCTCGACCTCTGTGTGTGTGTGTGTGTGTGTGTGTGTGTGTGTGTGTGTGATCCGCATCTATTTCAGCATAACTCCTGAGCCAAAGATATGCTGAACATTTAATAATAGCCCCGGTCTTTGTTTTGTAAGAAAAAGCTGTTTCTCCAAAGCCACATCTTTCAGGAAAAAACTAACAAAGGAGATATTTTCACTGCTTTTGATAACAATGTCACTAAACTGTGGTATTTTTAGACTCCTGTCATTATTTTTTGTTTTGGTCTGTATTTGTTGCTGCCATGGAGCAGGCCACACATACAGGAACACTGCCCTCTACTGGACAGCAGATGTTTGTTTCTGTTAAACTGGATGAAAAGGTCATTTCCATTGTGCACTGTCTGGAAAATAAAAATAGAAAGGTCTTTATGTTGCATTCATGGACCCTAGACACTGATATACACTATGTTTCATTTATCTCGGTGAAACATGCTGTGAAAACTACTTTGTTAAACTATATAGGGGGCGCCCTAGAGGGATATTAATGTACATCTGTGTAGCTGTGAACATACACTGTCTTCAACTGTGTCAACCAAACACCTGCCCTTCAAAACCCGTAATCTAACCAGAACCTATTCTAATCCTAATCCCCAAATCTTAAAGGGATAGTCACAATATTCCCTCACAACCAAATAAAGTCCAGGAACTGTCTTTTGTGGGAGAGCAGAAGCAACTTAAAGTGTTCATTAAACACTGTTAACCTTTATTAATTCTCCATGTTTCCAATATTACATTTGCATTAATAAAGCTAAACCTTTAATAAATGTGAGCGAAAGCAAGATATTTAAAGCTTTTATTGTCATTTTTACAGTACCTTTATAGACCTTTGAATAATATATGATTAAATAACTTCATGAACCTGAAGAACATGGATTAATGATTAGCTAAAACATGAATTAACGCAGTAAATAGCTTTAAAATAATGGTAATGTACAGGTTCACTTAAACTAGGAGTCATTTCGTTTTGTAGCAGCTGATGTCGTATGTGATCGTAGGCTGTAAATCATCATCATCATCATCATCCATTTACACAGGACTGTTCACATTATATAGGATTTATTGTCCGTTAAACACAGTTGTAATTCCAGGCGTCCCTGCAGTGTATTTAAATGACCAATCCAGGATTACGTTACATTTTCAAGGAACATTACAACGAACATGTGATGCTTGTACACCAGAACCCACCAGTGATTGTCGTGATGATTGTAAATGTTTGTGTGTTTGATCACGAGGCGACTGTAAAGACAAATGTGCTGTGTGTTCCAAACGTGAGTGAGGGAGGAAACTTCACTGTGACGGACTCACCGTTTCTGTTTCTAGTTTTATTTGTCCTTAAGCTGTGATATGGGATGTTGTATTTAAGTGGGAACATGTTTTTTTTTTTCTCTCAACATAAGATAATGCATTGCAGATTTTACTTGTATTATAATAACAATAATAATAATAAATGCTGAATCTGCTTTAATTCTGTTGAAATAAAGAGATTTTTATTGAACAAACATTTGGTCATTGACTTGTGAAATACAGCATAGTGTCCGCATCGTTAATATGAATAACAGAATCGACATTATTGGCTCATTCATTTTGGTTTTCTGACCAAAATACACTGTGTGTTCAGATGGCTGGAGTTACTTCAAACTTTCTTGAGGTCACAAAAGGTGTACCTCAAGGCTCAGTGCTAGGGCCCATTTTCTTTACAATCTACATTAACAGTCCGTGTGCAAACTTGTCAAAATGCCTCATACCATTTTTATGCTGATGGTTCCGTAATTTACTGTTGTTCACACTCGATTGCACAAGCATTCACATTTTTGCCGTCCGCCTTTGATGCAGTGCAGACTCATAACTGCTTTTAAATACTGGAAAATCAAAAGCAATGTTATTTTCTAATTCATCTGTTCCCATGGAAAAAATCCCCTCAATTAGAAGTTCCCATGCCAGAGCTCTTGAGCTGGTTACCAGTTATAAGTACCTGGGATTCATCATTGATGGGGAGCTGTCATTCAAAGTACATGTTAGAAGTTTGGTTTCTAATTTAAGGGTGAAGCTCGGTTTCTTTTACAGAAACAAATCATGTTTCTCCCTCAGATCTCGGACGTTTCTGATGTCATCTACCTTCTTACCTCTGCTTGATTGTGGTGGTGTTGTGTATATGTGCTTCAGTGGGTTTTGTTTATGTTGTATGAAACACACAACATCATATTCCAAAATACATATTTGATGTCTTTTAATGGATTTAAGTTTGTTTTCGCCAAAGCAAAAAGAGCATTTGTTTTGAATCATTTTAGAACATTTTTTTTAGAGGCCCACACTCTGGGAAGCAGAGCGTTCAACAATTGTTGCTGGGTTTTAAAGATCAGAAATGACTGGGAATCCCTCAGTGATGATGCCTAACAGATCATTATTGGGTAATGCTGACACCTACTGGTTTAAATGTTAATTTAGAAATTAATGAACTGTTCGTTGCGCAGGATGGGACCCGTGACCCTCATGAGGAGGATAAATAGTATTAGATGGATGGATGAACAGAATGTGTGATGGTAGCATAATTTTTAAATTGATCACCAACTGCTTTGATCATTTGTTCATTGTTGTGTGAGTTGACAGTAAACTTTAATATGGTTTATATAAGTAGGTGTGGGAAATATTTATGAATATTTTGCACCATTTTTTCAATGCGCTCAAATAAGAAAGTACCTGACACATTAAACGATTAAAATGTAACGTGAACCCTAAACAATCACAAATTTTTTTTTAACCTGGATTAAAAAATATAAACATTGGGTGCTGATTTCAGATGAGTTTGTTCCAGTTGTTGTTCAACATATTTGGTTTGAAAAATAAATGTAAATGTTATAGATGAATTAATATTAAGTTTGCGCTCGTTTAAACATTTCAGAGTTTGCTACTTGGCCCCTTTAAAGAAAAGGAAGTTAAAACATACGAGATGTACCTGAATGTAGCACAAGTCACATGACACGTGATTTCGGCGCAGGCGCGTTGAACACCGGCGAAGTCACTTGTCTTCTCTGTTGTTGTTGTTGTTGAAATTAAAGTTGAAATTAGACAAACATGAGACAAATAATGGCTTTTCTCACGGTGACAGTGGCCGTGTTTTGTGCTGAGGCGCTGCCGCACTCTTACTTTAAGGTAAGTTTTAGTTTCTTGTCCAAATATCCGTTCTGTTTTAGACAAACGCCATTCAAAAGTCTCACTTCTGCAAACCGTAAGTGATTTGAATATTTGGGTTATTGTTAGACTGTTATTCACATTTCTTATTGTGCATTTGCAGTAATACAAATAAAAAAAATAGCACGATTTTCCAAAGTTAGCAGTTACATGAATGAGGTTTGGTTTGACTGGCTTTCCGGGCAGATGTTCTATTTTATTTACTATTAAAGACTTAATTATCAATGAATAAAAGAATCTACAATTATATGATGGTGTGAGCCCAGAGTTTCAGCAATGGCAACAAAATGTCAATCACGTTCTCTAATTGTGTTCACATTTTAAATGATTTAAGTGTTTTTGCAGTTTCTTAAGTTGAGTTTGGTGAAACAATACTTCTATGACGTGTCCTGGATTTACAAGGAACACAAACTAAAAAGTTCTTGTGTGTGACATGATAATAATACCTCACTCACTCACTCACTCACTCACTCACAGATGAAGGACAAATGTTGTTACATTGTTTCCTGAGTGAACAAAGTTACACACGGCCGCTTTAATGAATGACACTGTATCCCAGAATAATACAGAATAATATTGATTTTCCTCCAGTTAAGGAAACATCGTGGAGTCAAGACAGAGTCGCCGTTCACAGAGAAGTACTTCACTCAGACTCTGGATCACTTCAACTTCAACAGCATGGGAAACGGGACGTTCAGTCAGCGTTACCTGATCACAGGTGAAACTCCGTTCCTCTCGTGAAGCGAACAAGAACGGCTCATCGTGTTCTCACGCTCGTTCTCATTTCAGATAAATACTGGGAGAAAGGCGTCGGACCCGTTTTCTTCTACACAGGCAACGAGGGCGACATCTGGGACTTTGCCCTCAACTCTGGATTCATCACAGAGTTGGCTGCTCAGCAAAGAGCACTCGTCATATTTGCCGAACATGTAAGAAAACACAGGCCATGTGACTCATACTGTCAGCTGATTTTCACTTCCTCCATCACTCTCTACAATAAAAATGTAGTCGAGCTGTGATAGATTGTATGGGATCATATTTTGTCTCTTTATCTTTATCTAATCCAGTTATATGGACTGACACTGACACTGAAGATCATGTGGTTTCATGTCTTTATGTTGTTATTGTCACACAAAGACCGAGAAATGAGTTACTCGTGAAGAAAAGACCCTGAAAAGAAAAGGCTTTGATAAGAGAATGTGTGCCAGACATAGAGAACTATGAAAAAGAAAAGTTTGAGGTGTTTTCATCAGCAAGTACACAAATGTGTCCGTCTGTGAACACAATAGAAAAGCATCTCTTTTTCTTCCAGAGGTACTACGGCACATCTCTGCCGTTTGGCCACGACTCCTTCAACATCCCAGAGATCGGCCTGCTGACTGTGGAGCAGGCGCTCGCTGACTACAGTGTCATGATCACTGAGCTGAAACAGCAGCTCGCAGCCACACGGTGTCCTGTCATCGTGTTTGGAGGCAGGTGAGATCCACGCAGCCAACACTCTACGAGCCCATTAAATGTTTAAATGCTGTTCTTTAGCCTCCTGATCAGTTTATCCAGCGGTTACTCGAAACCTAAGCCAAACTTGAAACTGCACGATTTATCCGGTTAAGAGAAACCTGATGCTGGATGTAACAAACTTCAGACGTGACCCAGGACGTCTAAGCTTAAAGACGCATTTCACATCCTGTTTGACTGTCTCTCTCTCACTGTCTCTGCAGTTATGGTGGAATGCTGTCTGTCTACATGAGACTCAAATATCCAAATGTTGTGGCTGGAGCTCTGGCAGCCAGTGCCCCCATCCTGTCCACTGCTGGTCTGGGAGATTCCCGACAGTTTTTCAGAGATGTTACAGCTGTAAGTACAAGGGTGATCATCATCATCACCATGACCTTTTTATTTCCACTGGTAAAGGTTGTTGACTTGCTGTTGTGCGATTGGGAGTCTTAGACCCAGTTCAGACCTGGTCTTAACATCCATGCCTCGTCTCATATCATGTCATATCACCACACTAGTAAACCTGATCATCACATGGTTTGGCACAGACACGTGTTCATGTTGCATAAACAACCTTATTTCTCTTTCAAAGGATTTTGAGAACATTGCCCCTGAATGCAGAGAAGCTGTGAGAGGAGCTTTCCATCAGCTCAAAGAACTGGCGGAAAATCAAGGTGAATCTAAACTAAGCGTCTCATCTTTCCTCGACCTTGTGACAGGTTTTTATTCTTTTGCAGAGGTCAAGGAATAGACATAGAAATAGACGATAGAACAGACTTTCTGAACGCAGCCGTGGACGTTCTCTTATTGTCGTGAATGCAGCAGACATTGGTCACGTGTGAATGTGGTAGAATGAGGTGATGAGGTGGTGACATGTTTAACAAAGACGGCTCCAGAACCCAGAACATTGAATGAATAACTCAGAATAATCTGACTTGTTGTCTTTGTTACCAGATTACAGTCACATCCAGTCAGAGTTTAGTCTGTGTAAACCTCCGTCGTCTGCGCAGGACGTCCACCAGCTGAACGGTCTGCTGAGGAACGCCTTCACTATGATGGCCATGCTGGATTATCCTTACAGCACTCACTTCATGGGCAACATGCCTGCCAATCCTGTCAAGGTACGCACACTCAGTCAAACTCATCTTCTACACATTGTATCCCTAACTGATAACATATCGAAGCTAAATTGGGTTGTAAGACTCTTGTCTCAGAAATGAGGTTGTGCCTCATTAGGACCAGGTTTTGCTCTCCATGACGTGGTCAGTGTTTATGTTCTAAAGAGGTAACAAATAGACACAGAGAGAAGTCTTTCTTCCTTCATGTGAAGCAACGTCTGACATGACTGAGTTCTTTTCAGGTGGCTTGTGAAACCATGTTGAGTGGATCTGACCTACTCGCCAATCTCAGGAACACTGCAGGTGAATGAACTTTGAAATACTGATTTAATAATATGATTATATGATTATATTATATTGGTAACAGGATGAGCCTGTAGACAACAACAGTGGAGCTTTTTTACAAACAATGGCACATCTTTTGATGCAGTTCTATGAAAGCACGAGGTGAGGCTGCTGCTTCAGGAAAGTGCCCGTCACGTCGTATGTCATCAGTTTTGGGTGTTTGACATCATTTCAGTGCCTTTCATGTCATGTGCTTTTGATGTCTCGGCTTCGTGCACAGCCAGCAAAAGTGTGCGTTCTCTCTGTCTCGACAAGTGCAACAACAGACACCAATCTTACGTTTCCTCAACAATTATGTCAGTAAACGACAACCGGGTCCAGAAGTTGCCTTCGTTGCCTCAAGTGAAAGAGTCTCATGATTCAGCTGAGTCCACTCAGACAATCACAAAGGAAATGGAAAAACAGTCTGCAGTTGAGACTCGAGCACAGTCTTCAGCTGATTCAAATGAAGCACAGGCCACTGTGGGAGCAGAGCACCTGTCTGCTGCAGACACCAACACACTCCTGACAGACGTCGTCTACACCTTCCAGCATCCAGCTGGCTTTAATTACCAAAATCAAGTCCCTCCTAACTATTCCTACCAAGTTCCACCCAACTATTCTTACAAAGTCCCAGCTGGCCATACCTACGTAGGTCCAAACCACATCAACTACAGAGTTCCAGCCCAAAGTCATTTCAGACGTCCAACCAATTATATCTACCGAGGTTCTGCCTACAATAACTACAGAGGTCCAGCCTATAATACCTACAGAGGTCCAGCCTATAATACCTACAGAGGTCCAGCCTATAATACCTACAGAGGTCCAACCTACAATGACTCCAGAGCTCCAGCCTACAACCAAGGTCACTTCTACAATTACCACAGATGTCCCAAAAAACTTGCCTGGAAACCAAAAGCACAGTGTGCAGTAAATGAAGCAGAGTTTCCACAGAAGACAGAAGCAGCAGCAGCTTTGTCTCCACGTCCGTCGACTGAGACAAACGAAGCGATGGCTGCTGTGAAGCTGGAAAACCAGTCTGTGGCAGAAACCAACACACAGACCTTAAATGAAAAGGTTAAATTGATTGCACTGATTAAGAAAAAAATTGCACTGTTTGATCTCAATGCTGAGTTTAACAACAAGAAGAAAGTGTCAGAGACCTGCCAAAGCAAACTCGCTGAGAAAACCTGTGATCGGGGGAAGATGCTCCTCGAGTCTCTTGCAAAGAGTAAGCAGGCTCTGGACGACAGAACCAACATGAGAACTAAGTCTATGAACGAAGTGATGGGAAGATTAGTGGCTATGGAGAAACAGATCGCAGAGCTTGAAGATACCGAGCGAAAACCAGTGGATGATGCCTTCAAGGCCCTGCTCTGGTACCTCCCAGACATCATCAACAAAGCGGCAGGGCGGACGGACATCTAACTCGCTGCTGTTTGGCTTCATACGTCGGCACAGTCTTCGTTGAAGTCAAATGTTGGTTCCTACTGTGTGCAGCTTGTGGAGCATCATCTGCTCATGACACCAAAATTGATCAATCAACCAAAGACCAATTTATCTGTTTGACCACAAATGATCTGGTTGAACCTACCGGAATCCATTGCCTGTACCCACCTGAATCTGGCTGCCTGTACCCACCTGAATCCAACTGGCTGACCCTACACAAATTCAGACCAAGGTTCTGGCACTTCATATTACAGAAGTCCAGTCCATGGTAACTACGGAGGTCCAGTCTACAAGGACTACAGAGGTCCAAGGTCCACTACTACAATCATCACAACTACCACGGCGGTTCCAAAACACCTGCCTGGAAAAAGAAAGCCCAGGAACAGAAGCAGGAACCGCTTTGTCTCCATGTCCATCGATGTCTGATTCAGTTCATACTGAGACGAGCAGACGAGAACAGCAGGAACCGCTGGGAAAATGGAAAACTACTCCAGTCTGCTAACAGTCTGCTGAAGCTTCAGACTATATCATATATCTTTTTAATTCCATATACTTTTGCAAGTACTAGTATGTTCTCCTGGTTTTCTTTCTATTCCATAGTCTAGTTTGAAAACCAAGAGTTCTAGAATGACTAAGTTTAGGAAATACACTTAAGATTTGATGCAATTTTATCAGATTGTTAAAAAAAACTTAGATGTTTTTGTTTTGCAATAGTTAATAGTAAGTTATAGATTTTTAGTCGTTTTTTGGCCGTGAATTTCACCTCTGATTGATTTTATTTTGTTGTTTTCCACTTGTCTGTTTTATTAAATGCTGTCTGTTTATTGTTTTGGTTTTTTTATTTAGTTCTCTTCTCTGTCAGGAATTGTATTTTCACACTTGTACATGATTTGTTATTATTATGTGTAAAGAGTTTGGCAAATATCAGGTGTATTACAGAGCTATGACTGGTGTCTGACAACCTTTTTGGTCACATGACCCAGAACTAAAAAGCTAATTCATTAATAATAATAACAACAATAATGTCAATATAATAAGCATTTTAAGTATGTGCGTAAGTGTATTTTATAATGTTACTTAAGTAAAAGTCTTAAAATATGACATTTACTGTACTTGTGTATCAAAAGTACTGTAAAACTAGTGTAAAAGCGATTTAAATATACAGACCATTACCAACTCTTGCTAGTAAAGATAGAGGACATTTAGTGTAGTGAAAGTAAAAGTTACTAGAAATGCAAATAAAGTAAAGTACAGATGAATTTTGTACTCAAGTACAGTAACAAAGTACTTGTATGTCTTTACATTACAACACAGTATATTAAAGCCATTGGCAACATTTGAATGCTGTAGATATAAGATGATTTTTATCAATACTGTACACTAAACCACGAAGATTCGCACCTGGATCAACAAATAACATTTCTAGATACACATATACACTGGTTTACACCTGACAAATGTGGTTTAGAGGTAGTTTAGTTACACTCCAAAGAGCAGTATCCAGTGTGGTCCTGGTCTACACGGTAGATACTGACTGTTCGTTAAATAACCTTGTTGCGTTCCCTCCCGCAGCGATCGTGTATAATTCCACGGGTCAGCTGGCGTGTTTCGATCTGTACAGTCTGTATTTGGAGTGTGCTGATCCCACTGGTTGTGGACTGGGCTTTAACAGCATGGCATGGGACTACCAGGTACTGTACTCATGGAGCTCGACACACAACACACATCATGTATGTATTTGTTTATGGAGCTCGACACACAGAAGTCTGATGATTCGACGAGAGACAATCCCAAGAATAGGAAAGTAGAGAGAGAGGATTCAAGACACTCGATGCTAGTGTCCACGTACCACAGTTTGAGAACCATGTTTGTAAGCTGTCTCTGCTTGTGTGCTGGTTACAGGCATGTACAGAGGTCAATCTGTGCTTTGAGAGCAACAACGTGACGGACATGTTTCCTCCCATGACGTTCACTGAGGCTGAGCGCGAGCGCTACTGCTCCAAACGCTGGGCCGTGGTCCCGAGACCAGACTGGTTCAAAACCCAGTTCTGGGGTGATGGTGAGTGTCCTTTTATGGACCAAACAAGTCCTCGATTAATCTAGAAAATAATCCACAGATTATTCGATTATGAAAACAATTGTTGGTTGCAGCTCTATTTTTTCACTTTTTAACTTGTTCTTGTTCTATACAAATATTGAGAAATATATTAATAATGTTGACAATATCATTGTTATAAAATGTAACTAATGGTTCATTTCATAATCGAGTAATGTGTCGACGTTTTTCTTGATTAATCGAGTAATCGTTTGGTCGTTAAAATGTCGGAAAATGTTGGTCCATGTTTGTCAAACCTGGAAATGATGCCGTTCTCTAACGCCCTGTTAGAGAACGGATATATATATATATGTATATGTATATATATATACATATACATATACATATATATACTATCATAAGTGCAGCCACAAATTCTCTATAGGATTGAGGTCTATAATAATAAAAGGGTAAAACATCCAAGGGGGTGAATACTTGTATATACTTATATACATATACATGTATATATATATATAGAGCATACTTTGGAAGGGCACGTGTGTCTGTGTTTGTGCTGACGCGTGTGTCTGTGTTCAGCTCTCTCCACAGCCAGTAACATCATCTTCTCCAACGGTGATCTGGACCCATGGGCAAATGGAGGGGTGAGTTTGAAGCCACCCACAGGGTTCCCAGGGGTCCTGGAAATCCTTGAAAGTTCTTGAAAATGGCCCTAAATCCTGCACTCAGTATTTGAGTGAGCTGAGGAACTACAGATGTAATGAACTCCTGTATCGGTCATTTAAATACACTTCATGGACACCTGCAGTGACCACAGTAAATCTTACGTCATGTGAGCGCGTGTGTGTCTTTATTCGACTCTCTGCTGTTGAAGGTACGAAAGTCCCTGAGCTCGTCTCTGATCGCCATCAACATCCCTGAAGGAGCTCATCACCTGGACCTGAGGTACAGACGCCCGCCGTCCTCTGCTCTGCACAGTCTCACACTTCACATGTGTGACGCGTCCCCCGTTTGTCCCCGTTTGTCTCACACAGAGGACACGACGACGCCGATCCCGCGTCAGTGGTCACTGCCAGGAAGACGGAAGCAGACGTCATCGCTCAGTGGGTGAAGATGGAGAGGAGCAGATTACTGCACTTATGAAATCCCAGGACTTGTATTCATTCATTCATTCATTCATTCATCAACATAATAATAAATCCAACTTTGCACAGGACAACTCACAAAGGATGAATCATTTTTAATCCCTGGGATATTTCATGTGAGTGACTTGAACACTTGCCAACATGCAGTTCCCCACAAGAGGGAGCCTGCATCTTTTTCTTTAGTCATTTTAATGATTAATAATCATAAATATGTTTTATTTGATTTAGTTTTTATTGATTTAACCAGATAAAAGACCCATTGAGATGAAAATCTCTTTCACACGAGTGACCTGGCCAAGAAAGGCAGCAGCACACGTCATCGTTAATGAGAAACAGGGAGGAAACACTTTCAAAACAAACATTGAACACTGAATTTTTTACACTTTAATTTCATTTACTCTTCTGTATTTGAAGTGACGCTCAAACTGTGGTGAAACTGAACAGGAATTAAACAAGTAAAGCAGTTTTTTTAATCTTAAACAGATCAGAATAAAACCAAATAACTTGAGCTCAACACTTTTTAGATATCTCAATATGTTAAAATGTGTATTTTCTTGACATCTCCGTCACTTTTTTGTTTTTTTCTATCACGAGAACACACAGTTGGAGCATTTGCTGTGTGCAGAGAGTCACGTCCGGGCTGCTGCACAGTGACGTGTGATCAGGACATGGGCAGATGACAGCAGTTACATCATGGAAAGTATGAGTTGGCCATTACTCCTCTGCACCTCCGCGGTGAGAAATGTTACAGAACGCTGTTATTCCAGGTAATTCCCTCACGTCGGGAAGCGGCGGCTGTCTGCACAGACAAGGCCTCCATTATGCTCCGAGAACTCGGTTTTTTTCATCAGCCATCACTTATAAAGCTGTCCCTTCATGCTAATGAAAATAAGAAGTCTCTACAACAAACTAGCTTCTCTCAGTGAGTTAAAGACCGGGTCAGGCCTGGAGCAGAACCATATCTTCACATGCCCCACGAGATAAGCCCGAGTATTTACTTCTCACTCGCCTTTTATATCAGAGGCAGAATGTCTTTGTTGCTTGGGTTTCAGTCGTCCAGCGAATGTTGACTTTGTAATTAATTACAAAGTCGAAGTCAACATTGTGTTAAGAAATTATGAAACTGTATCACGCCAAACTATTAGAGGTGAGACTCTTGGACGTGCCACACACCAAATATCCGGGTTTGAAAGCGAAGTTTAAAGCCAGTAAATACGTTATATTGACACGTGTGAAGTTGCAGAGTGAGTCACAGGAAATGGACGGCAGAGTTTGGACGTGCTGAGGTGCAGCTGGCAGCTCACAAATCCCCTGAAGTTTTAATGTAACATACTTTTTATTTGTCATCTCCATTCAAATGGATGCACACTTTTATTCTGAATATATATGGTTTGAAAGACATTTTAATTATCATTTTTATTGCCCTTGTGTGTTCATTTTGTTTGAAATTTCTCACATATTTAGGTCGGTATACTTTCGGCTTCTCCTTCCTGACGGCCCTGGAATACTTCCACGCACAGATTTTGGAATTTTGGGTGTGCGTGGACAGCGCATGTGCAAACTGAATTTGCGTCCTATTCCCTGCGTCCAGACGTGTACCGCCACCCGATGGTGAAGTGGGATACTACAGATAAATACTGTATACTTCATATGAACCCAAAAGACGGAAACTGAGCACATTTTCGCAACAACTCTAGTTTTAGTTTTAATTTTAGTTTTTGTTACTTTTCGTTAACTATAATAACCTTTTTTTATACGACGTGAAGAACATTTTAAACCTCCAGACTGAGATGACGGACCAAAAACTAAAACCTTTGCTTTGAAAAGGTCGACGTGTGCCCTCGTAGAAGAAGAAGAAAAAACGATTCATCTTGGACTGTGCACAACATACCAGACCACAGGGAAAGAATGCCCCATATTGTTCATTGTATACCTGCAGATGGACAGACATGTAAGAAGGGGGGCACAGGTTTTCGTCCTCAAATTTCACCTGTCCTCTGTAACCCCTCTGCTCTGGTGGTGCAGCCATGAATTGAGTTTATTGTGAGCGGCAGGCGAACACAGGAGGGGAGGACCAAAGAAGCCAGTGTGTGAGACCTCAGTGATACCTGCATCCACTGCTTATGATAACCATGAAAACCTTGGACCTTTAACCCTTTACTGGGCAAAGAACAGAGCAGATGCCATCTAAGGAAAAGAGTAGACACAGGGAGTGTAGTGCTTTATATAGACTGAGGTGTGGTCCCACTCCTGAACATTATATATATATATAATATGCACAACCTTCACCTTCAAAACGCTTCCTGAAATCCCAGTTGAAAACATTGCAGTGGAGGCCAGATATTGTGAAAGCTGCACATTCACAGATCACAGATCAGATGACCTTTATCTTTACTGTCTTTGCTGCTGTAAAACTGTAAATGTCTTATCTTATTCTGAAAATACGACGCTACAGCTGTCCTGCTGTCGGTTTTATTTATAATTATAATGTTTTTAATTGTTAAATTATTTATAATTCAATATTAATATTTATAATTATTGAGCACATGTCTGCCTGTTAGCATGTCAGCAACAGGCAGACGTGCTTTAGAGCATCTTCACTGCAGACCCTTGTTTTTGAGAGGGGTACTGAGACTTTTTAGGTCTGGTATCGTTCAGTCTGTCTGGTGCTTAACAGCGAGCTGTGCTGGCATCCTGCGGGTTAATCTCAACTACAGTTTGCGACTCACAGATGGAAATGTACACCATTTTTAACATGCTTTCTCAATCTCTAATGTAATCTACCGGAGCTCTATGTAATACATTTGTTACGTATTTGACCTTTAATTCATCTGTTTAGGACTGCCCCAAAATAATGGGAATATCCGGTCTGACATAACGAGGGCATAACAAGAACCTGAGCGACTAATCACAACAAAGAGATGATTATATGCATTCTGGGTTGGCCTCTTGTCGTCGTAATAGAGAACTTTAATCCCTGACACAAGGTCTATTGTAGCTGCCCGTGTGATGTTCTGGGATATCTGAGGTGGTGCTTCCTCTACTCATGTTATGAACATATGCTGTGTTTCCATCATGGTATGGTTCACTTTCGCCGTCACAGGTTCTAGAGACAAACGGTCAATTTAGAGTGTCAAATTCACCTAATCCCTTTACTGCATGTTTTTTGGACTGTGGGAGGAAACCCACACACACACACACACATGGGGAGACCATGCGAACTCCATGCAGAGAGGCCCTTGTTCTGACCAGGTCTCCTTTCATTTACTAACATGTTCAGTTGGATTTGTCTTCCTCACAGAAGGACAAACTTACAGATGAACCCACGTTATTGAAAACTTAACCTCCGTGCTAACAAATGGCAAGATTTAAAAGTATTTAATTATAGATGCCGAAGCTGCAAACGAATACTCATCATAGTAAAACTAAGGAGCGAGCCATTTGACTCCTATTATGTTCCTCAAAGTCATGCTGTGAGGGACAATACCTGACTTAAGTATTTAGCAGCCAAACAGACAGAAAGCGGATGCTTTTGCAGTCACCACCTGTTACTTCTGCAGCGCTGCAGGACATCCTCGTGTCACATTACCTTTCCATTCACAGTGAGCGAGTCTCATTTCAGCCAGGGCGACTCACTCTATAGGTGTTTACAGTAGAGTATAATATAGTAAAGTACTGATAGGCATTTATATGATGAATAGAATAGAAACTTCAGCGATTTAAAGTGGTCTCTTGGTTACTACATGTGACCTAAATCACCAGAGGTCAATTGCTTTCATATTTTATTCAAATCTTACAGTCCTTGAAAAATGGCGGAGCACTTGAAGGTCCAGTTTATTTATCTTTTTATTTATTTATCTTTTTAGATGTACCATGTTACATCTTGTGCTGCCACAGAAGGAGGAGTGGAGGAGTGTTCTTCTCTTTGTTAAAACTCTGCACTTTCATTCCCACACACTGAGAACATGTGAGGTCAACACGGCTCCTTTGGTGATTTGAATTCTCACCTTACAGTAAAACACTGTCACTACATGGACACTGTGATTGGTCATTGGAACGAGTGAAAAAGAAAACTCCCATTTGAGTAAACACTGGCTCGGTCTATACCACAACATCCTGTCAAAATGTATATATTAATTAGAATAAAAAATATGGGCTATTCATGGAAGAGGATTAGTGCCACGTGTGACTTTTTTGGAAGCAAAAAGAAATAAAATGAAGCCGGAATTCTGAGATTAAAGTCAGAACTGAACTTTGATGTCAGAATTCAGATTTTATTTCTTTCATATTAAAAATCACATGTGGCCCTAATCCCCTTCCTAATAAGCTGTAAAACGCAGATTTAAAATACTTTCAAATCTTTGTCTATGCACATAATAAACACCAACTCTCCCTTCAACGATCATATCTGCTTGGGCAGACGCTTTTCCATCAGCTTCTCCTCCAAACACGTCAGCAGGAATGGATCCACTTTAGGGTCAAATTTGTTAGCAAACCAGTGGCCATCGTTAAGGAGCCAGCGCAGTTCAGCAGCTCCGTAAATGCAAACACTCCTCACGTGTGTACCCGTGCAGGCGGGGTAAAGTTTTCCTTCTAAGTAGTTCCACTTTACCAGTCGCGTCTTACTCCTCAGATCTGTGATATCTGCTTCTGACCTGGGAATATGTCCTGGAACTCCAGGCAGCCTGGAGAGTGTGGCCCAGAAGTGTTCGTCTGGTGAGTACGTGTCAGCAGACCATGACAGGAAGTCCTTCGCTACCTGGCTGCTGCTGATGTGATGCACAAAATCCCACGACAGGACGAAAAATGCGCTGCCAACGAACATCTCGATCCCATGAGGAGGAGCGTCTTTGGCCGCCGTGGTTTTCACGGGCATGCGGTGATACTCGTACGGCACTTTTTTAAGCTCGTGCTGGAAGTGGAAACGCTGTTTCTTGAATTCACTGGGGCGACTGGTCTCCAGCATGTTACTGCCATTCAGCTGCTTCAGTTCAAGCACCAGCTCGTAGTTTGACTTCAGAGGAAAGTCCTGGCCACACAGGTTGATGGCATACTTCCACTTGACCTCAGACCTCATCAGGTCAGAGAGGCAGTTGAGGTCGGCATACAGCCTGGTGATGTGGGCGTATTCCACAGACTCCAGTCTGGAGGCGATGAAAACATTTGGAATGCACCGAGCCAGGTTTTGAACGGCGTTTATGAACACTGGGGAGGACTTCTGATCGTAGTGAATGCAGTAGATGTTATGAGGTGCATAGATGGCATGAAGAACACGCTCCACCATGGGTGCATTTTTATGCACCACCAGAGAGTAAGCCAGCGGGAAGCTCCGCTCCGCCTCCGACACAGGAACTTGATTGTAAGCCCTTGCTCTGATGAATGTTTGACAGTCTGCAGTGAGACTCAGCGCACTCTCATCATCCACGGCCACGGCCACTTTCCTTTTAATCTCAAGAGTTTTGCCTATTTCCACGGGGTCAAGCTCGTAAATGGCCGTGCAGTTGATGTTGTACTTGCGGTTGAGAATTCCGTAGACGCTGGCTGGGATTCCATAGGGATCAAGGTAGACACTGTCCCTCGGCGTCACTTTAATGTAGACCAGCAGACAGACCGCCAGCACAAACAGAGAAAACAGGAAACACCTGTGTTTCACGTTTTGAAGGCACCGGACACATCGTATTTTCATTCTGGGAGATAAGAGCAAAAAAAAAAGACAAACAAGACATGAATTTATATTCTCATTGTATTTCAGTAACTCATGAAGGTTCACGTCATAGAAAATTCAATCATTGGTGTAAGAGGTCAGTGACCTCTGTGGTGTCTAATCTAAAGGTTGCATAGGAGTGAGCTGAGGGATATTCAGCTGCAGCATGACAATGTTTACACACTGTCAAAATTACTAAAGTATGACTTTTTGACAGATTTTGGACGACATACTATACTATGACTTTTTTGACTGATTTTGGACGACATACTATACTATGACTTTTTTGACTGATTTTGGACGACATACTATACTATGACATTTTTGTCACATTTTGGACGACATACTATACTATGACTTTGACTGATTTTGACATACTATACTATGACTTTTTGACTGATTTTGGACAACATATACTATGACTATTTTTTGATTTTTGACAACATACTATAGTATGACTTTTTGACAGATTTTGACATACTATACTATGACTTTTTGACTGATTTTGACAACATACTATACTATGACTTTTTTGACAGATTGGGGACGACATACTATACTATGACTTTTTTGACAGATTTTGGACGACATACTATACTATGACTTTTTTGACTGATTTTGGACGACATACTATACTATGACTTTTTTGACAGATTTTGGATAAGAGCAAAAAAAAAGACAAACAAGACATGAATTTATATTCTCATTGTATTTCAGTAACTCATGAAGGTTCACGTCATAGCAAATTCAATCATTGGTGTAAGAGGTCAGTGACCTCTGTGGTGTCTAATCTAAAGGTTGCATAGGAGTGAGCTGAGGTATATTCAGCTGCAGCATGACATTGTTTACACACTGTCAAAATTACTAAAGTATGACTTTTTGACAGATTTTGGACGACATACTATACTATGACTTTTTTGACAGATTTTGGACGACATACTATACTATGACTTTTTTGACTGATTTTGGACGACATACTAAAGTATGACTTTTTGACTGTCGTGGAAAACATCAAATTATTTTTGTGGTAGTTTTTAAACCAGTGACGTGTTTTTCTGACAGAGCACTTCCTGTGCAACAAAACGAGCACACCCAGGCTCATCCCAGACCGATGCCATAACGGAGCCGAGGGTAAAGAGAGCACAACAGCTCAGTTTCATCGAGTCAGAGACACGCAGAGAGAGAGAGCGAGAGACCTTCATTTTCACGGTAAGAATCAGGAGCAATTCTAATTATATACATGTCGATGATTTTACGTAAATCTCAACAACAAAACAAGTCGGCATTAGTGATAAATATAACGGAACGGCCGGATGATGATGATGGTGAAGCGTTGCCTCTTACTCACTGCTCTAAATATAAAAACAGGCCTGGTAAACTGTGCCTTTCCATGTGTTGTGGTTATGGCTGATATGTTGATTTAATTTATTAATCTGTTGTTAGGTTAACCTGATGGTAATTCATTCTGAAGGATTGAAAAGGGCAGTGTGGATTAACAGATGAATAATTATTGTAATCTATAATAATACATTATTGTGTTCATTTTGGATAATTTTGAAATGTAGCGCTGTGCACTTTTTTTGCATGTCATGCTTGTTTTCATCATGTATGGTGTTTGTTGTAATTACATTCAAATGCTTTTATCTGCAGAGCCACAATGGGGAAGCTGTGTGAGGTTGCAGTTGTCGCCCTCCTTATTATGGTTTTCCTGAACACTGAATCCACATGGGCTAAAAAGAGTGGAGGCTTCAGCAGCAGTGGCAGCAAAGGAAAGCCGTCGTCCACCAACAGGGGTGGGTCACATTCGAAACCATCCAGCTCTCAGCCAGGAAACTATCCTCGACAGCCGCAGACTCCCAATCGAAACCCCAACCCCTACCCTGCTGGTGGAAGCTACCCTGGAGCAGGCAACACCAACCCAGGGGGGTATCCCAGGCAACCCCCCGCAAGTAATCCAGGAGCTGGTAGTTACCCCAATCAGGGAGGATATCCCAACCAAAATCCAGGCAGAGGAAATCCTAACCAAAATCCAGGTGGAGGATATCCTAACCAGTACCCGGCAGGTGGTGGGTACCCAGCCGGTGGCTATCCCAACCAAAATCCAGGTAGAGGATATCCTAACCAAAATCCAGGTGGAGGATATCCTAACCAGTACCCGGCAGGTGGTGGGTACCCAGCAGGTGGCTATCCCAACCAAAATCCAGGCAGAGGATATCCTAACCAGTACCCGGCAGGTGGTGGGTACCCAGCAGGTGGCTATCCCAACCAATATCCAGGCAGAGGGTATCCTAACCAGTACCCAGCCGGTGGTGGGTACCCAGCAGCCGGTGGTGGCTACCCAGGTGGTTATCCCAACTGGAACCCAAATAATAAGATCCACAGCCCACATTATGGTGGTGGGGGAGGAGGCTATGGACATGGCGGTTATGGGATGGGAGGGTCGCCGTTCTCTCGATCTGTGCAGAACATGGGATACAAGCCAAAGTCATCAGGTTTTGCCAAAAAAGCCATCGTCGCAGCAGGTGTCGGTGCCGTGGCCGGAATGGCCGTTGGCTACGGTCTAGGCCGCTTCCCTCGACCACATTTCAATTTCCGCAGCCCAGAAGAGGAGCACTACTACAACAACTACATGTACCGCCGCTATGGCTCCCGCTCTACAGATGAAAAGGATTATGGCCGTGATTTTGAGTACAAAATTCCACCACGGGCAGAGTCGTACGACAGCTTCATAGAGCGCTGCATGAATAGGTCTGACCTGCTGAAAAATCAGGGCAACAGCTCTTCCGGTGGGGACGACGACACCGTTGGCATTGAAGAAATTGGATACCCGGCTCTGATTGAGCAAATGAAGATGCGTCGCTGTGTGGAGAATTTCATGGTTTATTCAGAGCAATTTCTGGTGGAACGAAAAGCCGAGCAACAAATGAATCCCAGGAATCGTAGCAGCCTACTGAGCTGTGGGCTGGTCGAGCTGCTCACCTCCCTTGCCATGCTCCTGTCCAGCATGCTTGTTCTCCAGTGAGAACAATTAGCCTCTCTTTCACCAAACCCCATATGGGTTTTCTATTTCCTCCATTATACTGTATGTGCATGACCGCAATTTACTTATAAATATTTGTCTCCACTTAACCGTGTACATCCTGTTGGAGCTCGTTTTGTCATATTTAGTGAAGCACTTTGTGTCACTGCAGACTAACAAACGGTATGGAAATGTTTATGTGTGAATCATAAAAAAAAAAGACGCAGTAGTCAGTTTAAAATGGGTTATTTTTGGGCTGTGCATTTTGCATCTCCTCTTTTATTTAGCGCCGCAAACACAGAGAACAGATTCAGGGTTTGTGTTTTTGTGACAATTTATTACGATTATAGTTATACCTGCTACTGTATACAATGGGAATGTATCTGACTTTTATACACTGTATATATACATAGACCATGTATTCACCCTTTCACCAGTAACAAAATATGGGCAAATTAGTTTAATGCAAGTTAAAGTCAAGGTCTGAATAATGAATATTTGCACAGATGCCAGTGCGTTTTCAGTTTTCTCAACTTTTCAAAACTTTGTATCACTGTTTATCACTGTATATCATTCATACATTTATTAATGGGATAGCTTTACATTACAATTTTCCAGTGGTGTCCACAGCCTGAATGTGATAGTGGGTTGGAACCTACTACTACTGTTTTGTGATGCCCAAGAGTTACCACAATGATATTGTGAGATGATAAAAGCCTTATGGATTCCCTAGACATCGTCATTAAGGCCCTAACATTTATAAACAACATTAATTAACCTGGGAGACATTGGAAGCGTATGTTTTGCACAACGGAAGATTTTTCCCATGTACACATTTGTTTGATTATTTAAAAAAAAAAAAAAATCACATAATGAAATCAAAATAAAAGGATTACATGAAGAGCAACTGTGGAGATTCTCATTTATCCAGGTCATGAGGTCCAGCCACTCCTGGTTTTACATGTTTGAATTTATGCAGAGTAGGTGTGTCATTTCTCTCTCAGGTATGTGTTGCCCTTTTGTTGGTTGTGTTTGTTGTTTTGCTGCCTGTAAAGTCCCACAGTGCATCTGATAACTCTTGAAAGAGGAAACTGGATGCCTCCAACGGTGACGATGCCTCTTGTTGATAATGCTCAATTAAACCGAGAAGGCTTTTATGATTTCATTGTTCCATAGCAATTTTCACTTTGCAACACCCTCTTAACTGTCACACTCGCATACTCGTAACTGGAGGCACTGGCGCCGACTTGAAAAAGTTTGGAAATCACTGGAAATTACAGAGGGTGTTTGATTTTCATTGGACATGAATATAGCCTCATTTGAATGAAATTGATGTTTCAGTGAAAAATTCCAGGCTGGAATGTTTCGTCCTCCTGTAGCTGCTGTGAGTTTTAAAAAACACCTTAGTTTGTTTCACTCCACCTCATTCTGCTAATGATGTACAGCTCTGTGCAGTACACACAGTTGTGTGTCTGGTGCATTTTTGTGTATTTTTTTTGTTTCATTATATTTTCTTTCTTTCTCTCCATCTGGATAACAAGGTCCATTGTTTAGTGTGTAATATCCGACATATATATTACTGTGTCAAGTCAAGAGCAGTTGAGTCTGTCCAGCCACTGTGCGGTTTATCTAAAGTGACATATACACATGTTTTGTTGTGATGATTCTTCTTTTGTTGTTGGTTTTCTTGTACACCCACAGTTTTTCCATTTCTGGTAAAATTCAGTTGATTTGAAATCCTGGTTATGTCATTGCTGTAACATTTGTTAAGTGCACTTATTTCCCTTTCGGACTGGATATTTTGTAACTGCATTGCGGAGCTTGCACTGAGATTGTAGACATCTGTGTGTGTTTGTTTTTGTTTTGTTTTTGTGTGGTTTTTACATTTGTGTAAGCTCCACTCAACTCATTTTGAGATTAGTATGATTCAAATATTTGTCATGGACATTTACTTGTGAAATAAACATAAATAAAGTAATGTATTTGACTTAGTTAATGTCATTTCATAGACACTGTCACGCATTGTCATTTATGATTTTTAAATAGACATAAATGGAACATATGAAACTTGTGGTTCATCTCTTATTTTGCTTTGTGGAACACTTGTTCTGGCAATAAATGATAAACAGCCAATGTTCCATATCAGTTTAATAATTGTTGAGCCTGATATAAGTGATATATGAGTGAATGCATAATGATTAAGGTACTGAAAGCAGCAGTTAGAATAATGGTAAATGGTCTATTTTTATATATACCATCCCCACAGTGTCCCACAATCATAAAGTCAACAGGATATCAATGTGAATGTAAGACTTTAAGACAAACATTATCAGTCCCAAAATAAACAAGAAAGGACAGGAAGAAAATTTAAAAGGAGTTTTTATTTGGTTTGATCAGAGCATAGATCAATCGCCTCTTGCCCAGACTGCTAGAGAAGACACCACAAATGTGAGGCAGAGGAAGTTAGTTGTGGGAGCAGGGGCAGCTGCGTTTCCAAAGGCTCTCCACAGAGACCGGTTGTGATATCCTTGGCCTTGCTGTTGACCTCCATCAGCGGTGGACCTGTGGCCATGACGATTCCCAGAGCTGTGCTTAGGCTTCCCGAGGAACCCCAGCCCGTACCCAGTGCCCGTGCCCCCCAGCATACCCGCTGCAGCTGCTCCTGCCCACTTCAGGCCCGGCTTGGGGAGGAGGCCTTTGCTCTGAGGGAGAGACACTTTGCTGCCGTCACCTTTTCCTCGCCCTCTGATGCTGCCTCCGTGCTTACTGTACACATGCTGTGCACCTGGGCACAGTGTTGCCATAAGCAACAGCCAAACCCACAGTGAGGCAAGCTTCTGCTGGTCAGCCATTACTGGAAATGCACACGCTGCAGAAACACATCAATGCACAACAATAATAGACAGACATGATCCTGAAACGTTTTCTTCCTCGTGCTAATGATATTAATATGATGTTGTTTTTCCTTTTATTTTTGGACAGAGTATATTATTAGGAATCATTGCTCCCTGACAGCAGAGAGCAACAAATGTACCCCTCCATTTCTGTTCGCAAGCACAGCAGAGAACTACGGTGGAAGAGAATGTGAACACTCATCTCCACTCTCTGTAATTTTTCCCTTTTCTTCTTTACTGATTTACATGTTGGATTGATGTGGGTGGAGCCATATTTCCCCCCTCATCAGTGCAGTATACGCTTCCGCTTTAACACGAAATGTAGAAGCAGTTTGTGATGCATATTGTGATACGATAGTGGGATCATATCCTGATTCCTACACACAATTTACTACAACAGCAGCTTTGTCGTTAACCTTTAACTGCTGCCACCCAATGGCTTTACTCATACAGCAGGGGTATTCAACTAAAAGTCTAGGTAAAAGTTAGAGAAAGATTCCTCAAACAAAGGTCCGGAAAGTCATAATTCTAACTTGCGTTATTATTTAGTAGTGGGATATATATTGAAGTATCCTAGTAGTTGTATCAACGTCTGCATGTAATCAACAACTGACTGTCAGAAAATAAAGACTTCTTCTGTCACTTTTATACAATTATACTGAAGATATGTATTATTTTCTTCGCTCTTTATTTGTTTTTAATTTATTTTAGTGCTTATTTTCTGTGCCCTCAGTTCAGACTTGAGTGGGTATGTTTGGCTAAAAACTTTGTGCTTTGTCTCAGTTTCACATTGCCACGGTCTCTGAGCATATGAGACAGACTGGTTCTGTGCTTCCAGAGGGAAGGATGAACATGAACATGAAAGTTTTCGCTGTCCACTTTCCTCGTCTTAGAAAGACCCATGTTTCGTTATTTTTCTCTGGCTCACTCGTCTCTGTCCGTATTCAGGGTCGCAATGTTCATGGAATACAGACATTTGATTGGCTTCAATGGCATCACGTGGGACTCGAATGCAATTGGTCAGTGGATTTCCTGATTCGCTTAACCAGTACCGTAAAATCTAGAGAAGCTGCGCTCAAAATTTAAAATACTTTTATTAATAATTTATTGACTGCCGGTCCAGGTCCATATAGGACAGCGTCTGGGTCTGGACTCGGACCGCGGTCCGCCTGTTAGTGACCACTGTCATACAGCATTGCACCTCATGTGATGTGTCAGTGCACACCTCACAATATTCTGCCATATTGATTTTTATAATACATATAAATGCACTATAATAGATCTAAAAGTATTATTCTAAGGCAAAAACCAATTTGTATTTTATTTTAAAGCAATTATACACTTATACAAACATGAATATAAGTAGTATATTCAATTAACCTCCATAACGGAGGGCGACACTCTGGACCTTTCAGGCTATTGAATGTTAAACTGGCATAAAAGCTTTCAGTTCTGATCACTGTGCACGAGCACGGACACAAAAGACGTCCAGAACAATCCACACGTTCTGTCAACACATGGATTAGCTGGACATTATGTGTGTGTGTGTGTGATGCATATTATTCCCGGTCCTAGTGTTTTTGTTTTTCTCCAGCTCAGATAAATGCATCACCATATGTTTTGTTTTTGTTTGTTTTTTAAGCAAAACATTAAATTACATCAATACATGTTAAGAAACTGACCCATAAAGTTTAAAACCAACAGGTAAATAATCACATAAACACATCTTTTGGTGCTTATAAAATAATAATGCAATTAATATGGTGTTAATATTTTGGACGTACCTTTATGACAGGTGAGGCAGAGATGTGGTGATGCTGCAGTGCTGGTGCTTTTTTTTCTCCCCCCCAAATCACAATACTTACAGTAAAGTAGAGCTGCATGTTGGTTTTCAATATCATTTCCATATCAACAGCCAGCACAGCTCCTCCCCCCCAAACAGTCCCTGCACTGCTATTGGTTATTGATCAATAATACAGAGCAGGTTCAATGATTTCTGATGATGGGGCATTTCACATGCAAGTTCTGACACCTGGTTTTATCTGATGACACAGCAAATGTGTACGCAAACAAACACATTATTATTACAAGCAGTGACTCATTATTTCCCATTATTCTAAATACATAACTTCAGTATTTCTGGTTCAAATAACATGATTTATTTAACTGATATTTTAAAGTTAAGCTCAAATACTAAAATTAGCATTATTGACCGAGGTGCAGTAGAGTGCTCGTGTGACGCTTAATGTTAAAGTCTGAGGGCTTTAAAACACTTGTATTGATTCTATAGCTCAGTGGGTGATTTCATAAATGACAGCATAAACGCTCTCACACACATTTTCACGAACATAATTCCATTTTGGTTGACGGCAGAGTTTATTCTGAGTGTAGCCCAGCAGCAATTTTGGTTAAAATAACTATATTATATTACTATATTATATATATATATATATATATATATATATAACTATATTAACCATTAAGTATTATTAGAACTAATAATAATGTGTTCAACCTATATTTTACATTTAAGCTAAATGTAGCTCATGTTTCCCGTGTCCTGTGTCGGTGAGTTTTTCATCTAACAGCCACGTCACCAAGTACAAGTCAAGTTTCTTGACTATAGATTTTTTTCGAGCGTCTTCTGTTCAGAAAAGTTTTGAGTCAAATAATATCAACAGACACAGTATTTGAAATTGTAATAATTGAACCAGAACATTGACTAGTGGCTGTTATTCTCATGACGTGTCTCATTCTGCTACGTCAGGCAAATTTCAGCATCATTTCTTGGACTTATGGTCGTGTTAGAAATGATTTATCTCGATCACTCTCTCCCAGTTACTTTCCTTAGAGACAGATAATGATTCTTTGCCTCTATTATCATTTAAGAGAGTTCAAAGAGCAGAATTAGTCCCATTTTTCCCCCTAAAGTGACATAAGTGTTGACCTGGGAGGAAACCCACCAGGCCGGCCAGAAATCATCAGGGAGCTAATGTTCAATTATGCTCACCATTCGTTGTAGTGCAGGGTTAACACCAGACAGAGGGTGTCCCATCTCTTTGGTATCACTGTCCTAAAAGGCACTGACCTCCCGTTCAGATTAGTGCACAGAAACACACTGAGTGCCATAAATAATCTGTGGGATGAAATATTTCAGTGTGTGTGTGTGTGTGTGTGATCACTCCACCACACTCACCGTGATATGAATATAAGCTTTGTGAAATTAACATTATTGACCGAGTTGCAATGAAGTGCTTGTGTAATGGTTAATGGAAGGTTAATGTTAAAGTGTGAAGATAAGGTGTGGGCCTTAAAACACACGTATTGATTCTATAGCTCGGAGGGTGATTTCAGACGTGATGGGATAAATGCTTTCATACACACACACACACACACACACACACACACACACACACACTGAAATATTCCATTATGGCTGACGGTGTATTTTGACTCTGTCCGTGTCATATACTGTGTGTGTGTGTGTGTGTGTGTGTGTGTTTCAAGTATTACTCATGTTGTGGGGACATGTATTTGTTCACGTAGATATACATACATATATAGAATACACACACACACACACACACATAAGCAGCAGTTTGCTGGAATAATATCTGCTTTAGATATGGTCATGGATTAAGTTTCATTATTGATAATCTACATAACTGATAGTCTCTGTATTCCATATTTTCATGTCAGTGTTCATCATTTCACTGGCTGGTCAGGACAAATGTGCTGTCACACATGATACAACCATAAGGACAATTTTAAACAATGCTAATTCAGAATAATCTGTAATCTCTGTTTGATAAAGATTATGTTTGACCTGTATTTCCTTTTACTTCACATGCAGTGAGATCATCTCTGAGGATTGTGCAGCATGTGATCACCTCTGTGGTCTTGTACTGTTGCTGGTGCTCATGTCTCACCAAATGCTTTATGAGAATAAAGCAGATTTATGGCAATATTCTTGTGCCGTGGTCCACGTTCATATCCAGCATGAAGCACTTTGCTGGAATTATACTGACTATCATTGTGTCACACTTGAAGGTCCGTCCGTCAATCCCTTTTCTACCTCTTCATCCACCGCGTGAGGGTTACGGAGAGCTGAAACCAATCCAAGGTGACAAAGAGTCAAAGTCAAAGTCTTACGCTCAAACCTTTGGTCCATTTACAGTGTCCAGTTCACTTAATCTACAATCTGCATGTTTTTGGATAGTGGGAGGAAGCCGGAGTACCTGGAGACAGCACACACACACACACACACACACACACACACACACACTGGGAGAACATGCAAACACCACATAGAAAGGATCCAAAACCTTCTTGCTGTGAGGCAACAATGCTGACCACTTCATCACCATGTGGCCCACTTTGACTTGTAATGGTGAGACTGCAGATTGTAACAAAGGACTCTTTATCTCACTCCAAACTCCAGTGGACGTGGATCATGGCAGAGAGGATGCAGTCGTTCTTAACTAAAGCAGAAACATCTGTAGCTGCTGGAGAAACAAGCTGACGATAGTAAAGCGACACTCATGCAAACAAAGTCACGGGTCGTATATTCACGCTTCATGTTGTGTGTCTCCACTTAGACAACGTGAGCTTCATCACCTCATCACTTGTTTCTACAGGAGCTGCTGCTCACTCCATCCTCTTGATTGTTCTAGTTTCTGGGTTCTACACAGACGGCGTTGTCGTTCATTTTTAATGAACTAGTATTAAGCATTTTCCTTTGCCGTCTGCCCATGATTCAGCCTCAACAATTAAACTTTAGCCAGGTGTGTCAAAAATGACTGTGACTGGAGTTTGTTTACTCACTCACTCATGCATAAACCTCGTTGAAGCCATTTTGGAGAGTGGTGGTTTTTCCATTGTTATTTTACCACCTACATGTCTTTTTTTGGCTGTGCTGACAAACCACACACGGCACATGACGGGCAGCACCGCCGTGGTTGGAGTGAAGTGACTGCAGCTACACTCAGCACAAAAAGTCAAGCTAAGGTCCCTCAAGGAGCGAGTCACGTTCAAAGGCTCTTTGACGGACCTTCTGCTTTGAAAATCCATCTCTTTTTCTGTCGAATCATTGTCGACGTGGCAGAAGACACAGAGGTGAAAAGGCATCAAGAACCTCTCAGAAGTACCGCGGTCGTGCTGGAAGGCACACAATTGATTTAGAGTGAGAGCATCATATTGAGTTGAAATATAATCGGTGTCTGGTTGCTACTTTTGCCCGAGTATTGATAGAAATAGAGTGAGATAACATTTCCCCCAATTCAGAAAGCTCCGACTGAAGAGAGAAATTCTTTAAGAAATCATGCGTGGAACACGGACTCTGATGTTACACATCTACTCGTTTGTACATTTGTGCATCAAAAACTGGGGGGTGTGGGGGGGGAGCGGGGTGGCTTGTGTAAGATCCATTGATGATATCAAAAGAGCACCCACCGTTGAGAGCATCTATTCTGAACCTGGAGCTAAGGTGGACAAAAAGCAGTGGCATCAATTCAGCAAGATTAAAAGAAAACCTACTGTACTACTGAGTGCATCAATTCTGGAGTACAAAAGAGGAAGGTGAGTGTCGAGATGAGGAGAGGGTTTGGCTCTAGTCTCTACATAACCTCTTGCCCCGACACAAAGCAGTGGTTTGAACCTCTCAGAGCAGCCGCATACATACAAGATAAGCTTGTCTGCATATTAATTCCGGGGAGATACAATTTGAAGCACTAAACCCCCTCAATGTCACATGCAAATCATGTCTCTGTTTAATTCCACAGGCACAAACTGTCAAATACTGCAGTGATCAGCCGGCAGAGCAGCATGACAGCAGCACTGATTAAAATGAGCAAGAGGGGAACGAAAGAAAATGACAGTCCAACACCTTCCCCTGTCCCTTTCAAAAGATATTGCTTTTGATTAAAAGTGCGTCGCGTCTGATTGAGATGAAGCAGCAAGGTTTAACTGATATTCTTCAGCAGAGTGTAATTGTGGTCTATTCCTGTGCTCCCAGCCACATGTTTTAATAAAGTCCTCACTGGCAACAGAGGGAGGAGATAAATCCAGCTTGGCATCGCGAGCCGTACACTTTACTGCCGTGTTTTCCCAACAAATTAATTAACTTAAATTTTCTCCACAAGGTAGAGGAAGTGGGAAGGAAATATCTGATGATTCAATGTCAGCTCAAGAGCGCTAAGTCCTTCCCAGCTTGTAAACTGGCTTGAATACTGTTTTCCCTTATTGTTGTTAATAAGTGCATTCAAATAATGATGTTGAGCACAGCATTAGTCATTCATGACTAATGAATGCTGCCATTGATGTGCAGCATATAGATTTAATATAATAATAATAATAATACTATTTAATTTTGATTGAACATCAAGGAAGCAAATTATTGATGCTTTTAATTATTATTGTGGGATTATTTATTGAGTGGATGTCATTGCAGAGGCAACCCAAACTGTTCATTGTGGTTAAGAAGAGTGATCAAGCAACAAGTCAGTCCAGAACTAACCCAGTAAACAAACACAACGTTTGTTTGTTCTTCAAAAAGAATCCACAACATGCTTCACATCACAGTGTTGTGTGTCTTTAAACCACAAACTCTGTATTTGAATTAGGGTTGTTATGCAATAATAGTTGTTGTTGTTTTATTCGGCCAATCAGCTGCTTCTCACAGAGGAAACACATGGCTACTTAATATGCAGCTGCTGCTGCTGCTGCTGCTCCTCACGGTGGCTGCTGCTTATTACTGTGGCTGCTGCTTATTACCGTGGCTGCTGCTTGTTACTGTGGCTGCTGCTTCACTGTTGAATGGAGATGGACACGGAAAACACTCTGTAGAGGCTGCTCTCACTTCTGCTATGCTAGCGGAAATTATGCTAACGCGTTAGCACTTAAGCTAGCGGACATTATGCTAACGCGTTAGCGCTTAAGCTAGCGGACATTATGCTAACGTGTTAGCGCTTAAGCTAGCGGACATTACGCTAACGAGTTAGCATTTAATTGTTGGCTGTATTGACGTCTATAGCAGACAATGGCAGCCAATGTGCTAAGCTAGCGGACTTTCCCGGACTTTAAACACACACAGGTGGATTATTTAGCGGCAGAACGAGAGAATAACTGTGACGACACCATGAGGCGAACACACCGTATGACGACATGACACCAGCGATGAAAATAAAGCAACCAGAACCTCTCATTAACCTTCTGTCTTCTTATGGGGTGAGTTTTCATTAACACTGTTAATCTAAGTTACAATAGTTTATGTTTGTTTGTGCTGGACGCTGTCTGTTAATCATCAACTGTGCGTTTCACAACATTATGTGGCTATATTGTTGTTAGCTAGCTCAGTGTTGTTGTTTTAAAATCATGATCAGATGATTGTATTATAAACTGTGACAGGAGCATGTCAACATATTGTTATTAATATGAATAACAAACCAGATGATTGTATTATAAACTGTGACAGGAGCATGTCAACATATTGTTATTAATATGAATAACAAACCAGATGATTGTATTATAAACTGTGACAGGAGCATGTCAACATATTGTTATTGATATGAATAACAAACCAGATGATTGTATTATAAACTATAACAGGAGCATGTCAACATATTGTTATTAATATGAATAACAAACCAGATGATTGTATTATAAACTATAACAGGAGCATGTCAACATATTGTTATTAATATGAATAACAAACCAGATGATTGTATTATAAACTGTGACAGGAGCATGTCAACATATTGTTATTGATATGAATAACAAACCAGATGATTGCATATAAACTGTGACAGTGAGTATGTCAACATATTGTTATTAATATGAATAACAAACCAGATGATAGTATTATAAACTGTGACAGGAGTATGTCAACATATTGTTATTAATATGAATAACAAAACCAGATGATTGAAATATTATAAACTGTGACAGGAGCATGTCAACATATATTGTTACATATGAATAAACCAGATGATTGTATTTATAACCGTGACAGGAGCATGTCAACATATTGTTATTATTATGAATAATGTAAAACCAGATGATTGTATAAACTGTGACAGGAGCATACAACATATTGTTATTAATATGAATAACAAACCAGATGATTGTATTATAAACTGTGACAGGAGCATGTCAACATATTGTTATTAATATGAATAACAAACCAGATGATTGTATTATAAACTGTGACAGGAGCATGTCAACATATTGTTATTAATATGAATAACAAACCAGATGATTGTATTATAAACTATAACAGGAGCATGTCAACATATTGTTATTAATATGAATAACAAACCAGATGATTGTATTATATTATATTATTATATCTTCATAGAACCTTTGGGGTCCCTAGACCTGTTATTGATAAACGTTGTTCAAACTGCTACAATAGTTCATCAGGGCTCTGAAGTTTTGAAGTCGGTTCAGAGTGAGATTTAGTCAGGTAGGTGATCGGTGTTGATCGGTGTTGTTCTGCAATATGGGAATTAGGTAAATTGGACTCTCTAAACTGACCATAGGTGTGAGAGTGAATGGTTGAATGGTTGTTTGTCTCGTTAAGTGGTTAAGTGATGGACTGACTGATCTGTCCACTGTAGAAATTCAGATTCTTTGAGTCTGCACCATAATGACGCTAAAAGAACTAGACATTTTACTTTACGGCATTAGTTATTATTAGTTTCAGAAATCCAGTGATTCAAATATATGTATTAAACATGTGTATTCTTTGGGAGGCGTTTGTCTTCATATCTAATTTCTAATGTCATCTTATTTGTGTAAAATCCATCCTATAACATAAACTACTGTATGTGGTCTGAAGGTCAGAGTTCACGTGTATCGTTGTCTTGTTAACAAATGCACGTTACTGTAACATTTATTATATTCTACCGTGATGGGAACATTGTATCACTGTGATCACTGCTGACTCAGAAACACAGAGAGAGGCTTGTGTTGTAGTTTTCTAGGAGCGATGGCTTCATTTTAACAGCAGCTCACAATTGTGTTTTTCTGGGGGAGCTCCGTGGAGCATGTGGCTTAAAATGGAAGAAACAGTCAAATCTAAAGGCCGCTGCTCTTCAGTAGCATCCATGTTGAATGTATGCAAAGGCTGCTCGCTGGTGCTTCTCTGGTTTCTGCAGAGGCAAATCAAATGGTTGGCAGACTGGCTGGATTCACCCAAGCACAATCTGCACCAGTGGCATTTATCATGTTAACATACTCACTTTCTTGAAGAACAAGCAGTTAACATCATCTGATACTAACCCACAATAACCAAACATTTAAAGTGTTGTTGAATGAGTGTGCATGTGTATTATTTGAATGAAAGAGGGAGAATGATAATATTTGTTGTAATAATAATAATAATAATAATAGTAGTTTATTTTAAAGACAACAAATAAAGGCAGGGGAATTTTGTTTAAACAAGCTAAAGAGCAAACAAATTCTTTTTTTTTTACTCAGCTACATTAAAAGTTATGTAAATGAAATGGAATATTACCAGAGATCATGTTCATTATTTCTGATTAATGATACAAATGGAAAACTATACAAAAACCTTGTAAAATGAATATCAGTATCAGTCAGTATTCAGTATTCAGCAATCAGCAATCAGTATTGTCTTAAAAAAATAACTTCTCATCCGAAATCAGTCACAGTGAGGGAGGAAGACAGACAGACAGACAGACAGACAGACAGACAGACACAGGAGAGAGAGCATGAAGAACAGAAAATAAAGTCACTTCTTTCCCTGGGAATAGAGAAGGATTCAAAATTCACCGCAATCAAAGAAAGTTCTCTGCTAACTATAAATCACTAGCCCTCATTCATCTTTTCCTCTGGTTACTGTCCTCTGAACAATGTGGCCAATACCTCTCTGTCACATGTCGTCCCGTGAATTTAGTCCCATTGTAAGAAGAGAAGTAGAACCAATCAAAGCCCAGTAACCAGCAATCAGCCCGGGACCCTTCAGCCAGGGCATCCCATGTTCCCCGGCAACCTGGAGGAAGAGAGAGACAGAGAGAGAGAGAGAGAGAGAGACGCCTGGTTAAATCAGGATCCTGAAGATTTGAAGTGTGCAGCATGATAAAATGGTGTTGGGATGCAGCCATCACTGACACCTCACAGCAAACTGCAAACTGCTGTCACTTGCACCTCAATGCACAATCAATTCCAGCCTTTCCTTCCTTATGCTGACACCTCAGAGGCAAACGCTCCATGTGTGTGTGTGTGTGTGTGTGTGTGTGTGTGTGTGCGCACGCTTGTATTTGTTACCTTATCAAGACCAGTAGTCCTCATGAAGACCAAAACGTGGTCCTAGTGAGGCAGGAACTGGTTGAAGCGACACAATGTCGGATTTCAACTTTCAAACTAGGACTCTAGGCAGTCATGATGGGGCCCTCGCGTCCTCACGCAGGTGTCCTCACGCAGGTGTCCCCACGCAAGCACTTCATAAGATAAACTTGATTTATCCCTCAAAGTTTGACGGGTTACAGCAGCAACACTCTTCCCCTGCTTTAAGTTACACAGGTGGAACTTTTCATGGAGTGGAGGTCATGGCAGAAAAAGCTGCAGGGTTAAGGAGAGTGATAGCATAAGAGTCTGCTGGAGAAGAGACAATATTGCTCATCCAGTTGACTTCTTCATAAATCAAGGGATTCAAACAGTGTGCATAAAACATACGATTCATGGTCAGGTTACGATAAGGTTACGGTAAGGTTACGGTATTAACCGGTTAAGGTTAAGGATAATGATAGAATAGAATAGAATTTGTTTAATGTAGTCATTTCTATTCAATTACAAGACTAGTGCTGAGCAGAATCTTTTTACTGCTTTCCTTCAAAGAGATATTTGATAAAATGTCAGAGACAAACCAAGTGTCTTCCCTAATTTGTCACCCGTCTTTCTAATGGTCTCGTCTTCACAGTAGTAGTTCTTTCCTTCTGTGACAATTCGTCTTGAGCTTTTGTCTGTATCGTAGGATTCACTTGGTCATTTCTTTAGACCTGTAATTGAGCAGTTTCTTCAGATTGTGGATTCTGCTCTAGTTTGTATCTCGGCCTTATTGTTGGGATTTCCCATGTACCAACCTGGTTACTTACCTAGCTAACTTCTTACCTGCCTACCATAGCACATCCTATCTATTGCATTAGCCCATGCAAGTAAAGAGTGAATTTAAAAGAGAAATACAGATAAATAGATTGTGATTGTCACACTTTGACTGTGGTGCTTTTTCATGTTGCTTTTCACAGCAACTATTTTGAAAGGTATTGATTTTACGTCGTGGACCGTGAGCCATGTGAATGCACCTTCTCGCTCATTCTTGTGATTTTGAAACTAATTGCTAAAATAGTAGACATTTAAAGGAAGTCAACAGGAGTGGTGCTCTCACACAACGTATGATCAGCTAAACCACGGGTTACTGAGATGTAATTGCTCCCAATAAATGTCTGCAAAAAACCCGGTTTTCAGTTTCGGTCACCGCGGCTTCTACTGCCGATCAAAAGCCTCAGAAAAGCTTCTTTCACAGCCACTGGCCTCGCCTTTCCTCCTGGATACTTTACAGAGGTGAAAGAAATTGCCAAAATGTCGGATGTTTCATTTGATTATTCTTAGGCCACATGAAAAGATGGAATATAATGTAGAGCTACTTATTTATTTCACACTGAAGAGCCTCTATTTGTCCTCTCTTTGTGTGCATGTGTGTTTTCAAAGTGTAGAATTATTTCTTTATATATTTTAAACTCACTTTTCCTTCCACTGTGAATGTGCAATGGCAATGATGACATGTAACTTAAATGCACTGTATATATCTTTTTTTTGTGACTCATTACAAACATGATTATATGACATCAGCATGTATTTGAATAAAGGGGCGGGGAGACCAGTTTTTGTGACTGCTGTATATTCAACAGATATTTTCAATCTCAATTATTCTGTTAGGGACCGGGCAAAATTATAGTTAATGATAATTTCTTGTCTTTATTGAAAAACAATTTAAATGTACAAAGGAAAGAAATTCTAATAACTTACTATAATCATCCTCCTCTTCCTCACATATTCTTCATATTCTTCTTTTTGTTATTTGTTTAATTTTCCTCACACTCCTGTGTCACAGAGCCTGGTATTCACAGTAGAACAGTATTTCTGAACTTTTGGTACACGCACCACAGTTTGAGAACCATGGCAAAGAATGGAATAATCAAATAAGAGTTCAACTTACCAATGCATAAGTGAAAACACTGCTCAAAAGTGTGTATACTGATGTATGTAGTCAGTGAATTTATCAACAACAACAACACAATGACATTTGATCAAACACACACACGCAGTCTGCCGTGGCCTCTTCCACTTCCTCAGGCTTTACAAACAGAGGTGAATATACAAGTGAACACTGACAGAAATATTAACAACTGTCTAATGAATACTGGATAAAACAAACGCTGTGATTTAAGAGTAATTGTGAAGCCGCCGCTGTGGCTCCACCTACACAAAACACAGAGGCTACTAATGAAACACCAGCATGTTGGTGTAACTGTGCACATGAAATTACACTGAAGGTGCAAACATTACAAAGTGAAAGACATCCATTTTCTAATGCTATGTACTTACAGCTGCACTACTTAAACCCTTGATTTACATTATAGCTCTGCATCATTACTGTCAGCACGGCGTCTCAGGTGGCCCGCGATGACAACACCATGTTTTTCTCTGTGTGCCTCAGTGATTACAAACCCCACCTTCAAGACTACAGTCTGAGGAATAAGCCAAAATTAGCTGAAGTGCTTTTAATTTTGCAATTACCATGCTCGCGTATGAATGAGATGACATAATTGCAGTCTCCTCATGACATTCATCACTTAACGGGGAGAGTGAAGATGTCATGTTTGTCACATAATTATATATTCCGGCATTACTGTCTGGGATAATTAATGATTACCCATCATGTCTTACAGTATACACTGGAATCTGCCGGGGACTTGTAAAGCAGCACGCACTTACTCGCTCGCGCTGCCGCCCCGTATTTTCGGGGGAATTACTCGGCCTTGCGCTTCTCTGCTTTTCACAGGTGCTGCTGTCAATTTTCTCCAAATTGCAGTAATGGCTTGTGAGGTTCGGTCACATCAAGCACACGCGGTCTTTTTGACTCCTTGTGACATGGTGAAAATCTGCCCAGCATGTTTACACCTGCTTTATTCATTTAACCTGAACTGACAATTACAGTATACGTGTTGAATTGATGTTGGCTGTGTCACCAGGCTTTTATGCTTTTAAGTGTAGACGGTGACATTCTTCCAACTTGTGTGGAAATGTTGTTACTAGAGCAACAGTAACTCACACAAAGTCATTATTTTGACATTTTTAAAGTTACTAAAACTTAAAGAGCTCACAGACTTACAGACAGCAATAATCGTGTTCAAAGCGAAAAGCAAAGGTTACCCAGAGAAGTCTCATCTGTTTGTGGTTTGAAATGGAAAAGTTTAATGGAAGAGCACAAGGGAGGAAACGTAAAACCGTTCAAAAACACGGATTAAAAGACGATTTTCACAAGATATAGTGATATTTCTTGTGAATGATACTGTGTTCACTGTTCTCTGTGCATTTTTCTTTTTAGATTTATCTATTTTGGCAGTTTTTGGTCAGAGAAAAACAAGAAAACAGTAATGTAAGTGGAAGAGGCTAAATAATGGCCGTCCACCAATCTTTCCTTTTTTTCCATTCCTCTGAATGTGACTGGTCTGTGAGGAGCATGTTTTTGTCGTATTTCATAGGTTCAGAAAAAGGCATTCACACACTAATTATACATGATTTTAACTATCAAAGGCGACAGATGACTGAAATGACTTTATTTTGATTTATTCATGATTTGGTTTGGCACTTCTTCAGGTTCACTCAGCCTGAGGAATACTTAGACGAGTATTCACAGCTAAACATAACAATATTACACCAAGTATATTTAATCTCTCTTTCTTGTTTTTCCATTTTTCATATCAATAACTTCATTGATGTCCTTGTTGGATTCCACTGGCCCATCGTTAAAGTCACATGCTCTTATTGTTGTGTTATTGTTATTGTTGTGCTTTTGTTCTATGTCTGGCAGATGGAAGAGAAAACAAATGTTTCACCATCTCTGTCTCTCTCTCTCTCTCTCTCTCTCTCTCTCTGTCTGTCTCTCTCTCTCTCTCCTCTCTCCCTCTCTCTCTCTCTCTCTCTCACAGCTCATTGTTCATGTGTTGGTCACAGAGTCAATTCTCTCACACCACATATGGCACTCACTGATTCACACATGCACCCTCACCACAGACATTATTGTTCATTCGTTCATTTTGCATTAATATATCGTTTATAATTCAGTCTCCCTCAGGTTTCCCTTCGACATGAAAACACAAACCTACATGTGAATATTCTGCATGATGTAAGTGTAATAATAATAATAATAATAATAATAATACATCCTATTTCTATAGTTAGTATGTATCGTGTTTGTTATGTTTCTGTGATAGTGGGAGTCTGTTAAATCCTCATACAGCTGATATATGTGTACGTCGCACTTGTTAAAACATGCATAATAGACACAGTGTGGTCTAATGGTGAGAGTCCTGGGGACTGGTTTTGTTTGTAATGCAACTATTAATTAGCATTCCCCTATGTTACTGACTGTTTGGAGAAAGCTCCTGCCAAACATATTATCTTCCCCACCAGCATTAGTATTATAATAATTCCCTGATGAGGCAATATTGTAGCTTTTAATAGTCAGTGTTTACACCACATTTGTTGCCAAAGGACAAAAAGTAGAGACTGCTCATAATGACTGGTTCTGGCGACGGCGAATGCTTTTATGTAAATGTCTGTCCCTAAAATGTGACCTGGAAACAAAAGCAACTTAGTGGTGAGTGTGCAGCTAAATGCATTAGTGGATCAATTAAACACTAGTCTTCATGTGCTTGGGTTGCCATAGCAACTGGCCTGCAAATGCAGTAAAAAAAAAAAAAAAACAGGGGGGATGGAAATGAAGGTGCATAGAAATCTTTCATGTTGGAAGCTTTTACAAGAACACATCTTCCTGCTGAGGTGGGATTTCTGCTACAACCTCACTTTTACAAACAGTGTAAAGCCAACAGCTTGATTGATGCACAGAGATGCTGTTATTGTTGTGAGTTATATTAATGTGCAAAGTCTGGACGAGGTCACGATAAAACAGAGTTTAAGTCAAGTCCTCACGTCCTGACATGCACCTGACTACATGATGCCCAGGCTGTGGCGCGCTTCACCTGCAGGTTTTACACTAACTGCCTCACTGTGGGTGGTAGAGTCCTGGGTCAGACTTGAGTTTGGACGGAGGACGGTACCGTGTGTGGAGCTGGTTCTTCTGGTACTTTCTGGTGCTCTTCTGGTAAAATAATACGTAGCGTTTGCATCTTCTTGCTGTGAGGCAACAGTGGTAACCACTACTCCACAGTGGGGTAACGGAAAGTGAGATCATCAGAAACATTAGTTGTTGTTATAATAGTTAGCACCAGCCCACGATATTCTGCTGGTCTTTCTGTCCCTCGGCTTTTAATATGCACCATTTTGACGTGAACAGTAAATATCCACTAAATAGGGTGAGACGTCTTAACCTGTCTCACTCACTGCAGGTGACGACTCGAATGAGAAAATACAGTTTGTTTCAAAAACAAACAATAATCCACGAGCAAAGCTGCTCCTTATGGAACATCATTAAAAATGCAGTTTTTTATTGTCGCTGCCCACAAACGTATCACTGCAGTCATTTGATGTGTGACAGAATATACAGCATCAACAGGTGTTGGTATTGTCCTGTGGGGACTGGGCTCACTTGGCTCACTGTCCTCCTCTTGTTGTGGCAGCTGTGCAGGAAGCTTGTTGGGTTTCAGTTCATTTAGATGAACAAACAGATGCAGACACAGTCTCAATGAGAAGTCACGCTGTGCATGGATGTGCAACACGACACTCGCAGGTGACCACATCAAGAGATGTGGTTTTTCACGCCATACGTGAAACTAGAACAAATACACTGTTGTGTGTGTGTGTGTGTGTGTGAATAGACCCCGAGACTGAATTCATTTAGGGCTGTCAGTCAAGTCAAAGATAATGAATGATGTCATGTAATGTAATGCACAATTAATGTATAATATACACTAAATAAGTCTGTGGCAACATTGTCCAGTTAGCCAAAGTATTAGTTACCTTCTTGCTTACATTCATGAGCAAAACTCAGCAGTTTTTTGAGGAACCTTTTATTTGAGATTTTTGCGTGACCTGTGACCTCAGATCCACAAATGTTCCACATCCAGAGCTCGGTGTGTTCCGTGTCCATCGCTCCAGCTTCCACAGTTCTGGATATAAACAGGATGGATCAAGTTTGAATTACACAAACTTAAATCCTAACATGAAATCTTTGTTGTCTATGATCTTACGAGCATTTCTGCTGAAGTTTGTGTCACTTTGTTAACTTCTGATTTTACATCAGGACACACACAAGGCTTCTGAATCCTCTTCTGCCTCCATGTTAATGTTTGAAATGCTTCGTCATGATTTCCTTTACTTCCTGAGACCGGCAGCCCACGTGAACCTGTGAGCTAAGAATGCAGATTTTCCTCAATGGACTTTGGTGAATGGGAGTTAGCACTAGATTTGAAGAGGGAAGCCTAAAGTTAAGTGCATTCAGTCAGACCCAGCATCAACACCCTCAGTCACACTTCAAAAACCTGAACTATCCTTTTAAGACCTGCTCTTCTAGACCAAGAATCTGGTTCCAGTTTCTCCGTAACAAAACTAGAAACCAGACCGTGAACGATCTGTGAAGTATTTGCAGGTGGATGCACAGCGTCATGATGTGCACTCCTGTCATTTAGTCGAATGCATTTATGGCCATTTTCAAAGGTGAATCATGTGTAATAATAGAAACACGTAGCTGCAGCTCTACAGTTTGAACAGGCATATTCAGAGTGGCTCATGTCAGTGTGGGTCAGAGTGCATCACAACAGCAAGTTGTTTGTTAAGATAATGTTAACACTGCTATTTTTGACTCTTTTTTTCCTTTAAAGACAAGAGCGCCGTGAAGGCAAGGTGCACGGCGCGCATGTGGGCGACAAGAATGTCAAACCAATCTTCACGTCCGCGCGCGAGACAATGGATGTCATCTGGCAGCGAGAGGATTTGTATTGAATATGGAGAAATGCAAGGCAATTAGGTCAGAGGAAGACGCAGTGGATGGTCACATGAATCATTGATGTGCGTCCCTTTAGCACGTTTGTGACTCGTCAGCTGTGAATAGCTTGTGTCAGGGTTGAATGCTGAGAGATTAATCATTATGAATTTGAGAAGCAAGCGTGTGGGGGGGGGGGGGGGGTCTCCGGGAGCTGCTGTGCATTTCAAGACAGAGGCTGAAAATAAAGCGTGACTTATTCTGACTCTAACAGGAAAATAATCTTTAATAATCCCAATCTGTGTTTTACATTCAAACGTGTTTAGCCATTATACAGCACCAAAACAGATTATTTCTTTACACTTCCTGTCCTTACTTACTGTGTGGGGCAGCAGGCGTACTGGACCTGTCGTCATGGTTACAGTCATAAACACATGGAGCAGTTGCAGTGGCGTGTGCTGGATCGACATTAGCTGCCATGATTACAATAATCAACATAGTAGTTGAGTCTCATTTTGGGAGGATACTCTCAGTTCTAAGCTCCTCCCACCAGATCACAGATGGACAGATGCACTCTCTTCACATGCGACAGACAAGTCTCCATCTACGTATCGTTAAACTCTCTTTAAGTCTTCAAACTAATGTGAGAAAGTTGTCTTCATATAACTTGACTGACATTTATCCATTTAGATGTTACCAACTACAGTCATAGCATAGCATAGTAATGGCCTCTCTCTGTGAGCTGTGATTGGTCCGTCTCACATTACAGGCCACATGTTCCTTTAAGCTGGGAACGGATTCTAGACTATGTGCAGAAGTCTCTTAGACCCTGTAACATTACATTTTGCTGACTGGTTATTATATCATTATTGACCAATATATATATGTATATATATATATATATATATATATATATATATACATATATACATATGTGTATATATATAAGTATATATATATATATATATATATATATATATATATATATATATATATATATATATATATACATATGTATATATATATGTATATATATATATTTAATTCTTAGTCAATAATTATATATATATAAAATTGTTGACTAAGACTTTTATATATATGTGCTAAATATTATGTTTATTTCACAGTTTTACAGAAGAGACTCCATGACGTCTGCAGTTGTGGGACTGATACCTCAGTATCTGTTATCGGCCCAAGCACTCGCGATATATCGTCAAAAAGTCCAATATTACATCGCTCACAGATAGATAAATAACATCTGTGCTTAATAAATAGGAGCTTTCTTAATGTCTGTATGAGAATGCAGTAGTTTATCGATCTGGTGTTAAATGTTCATCATAGGCTCCAGACTCAGTGATTAGTGATGCTGTAAGTGAACCATTTCTTCCTCTGGGTGACAGAAGAGGGCTTAGAATCGACATTACACTAACTTCTCCCCGTTTGTGGTGGAAACATAAAGATTTATTCTCAGGACAAAAGCAGGGAGGGAGCTGCACGGTCAGATTCAGCATGGCAATGTTATTTAATGTTATTTAAGGCACAGCTAATGAATCTGGTGTGTGTGTGTGAACAGTGTCACGCCCGCTTACATGCCTGCCTACTTAAAATGCGCTACCAAGGACCAAAGTATGCTAATTGTAATGATAAGTTCCCGACAATTTTGTCTCTGAGGATGAGATAATTTTCTCAAACACGGCGCCCTTCAGATAATTCTGTGGATGGAGTGTCTCATCTCAGCTGAAGCACGGGGGTCATTAAGTGTTGTTGTGGGGAGCTAACTGTGGGGATGGACCTCAGCCCCCACACCCCTTCATCCCCTCCACTCCTCCTCCTCCTCCTCCTCCACGCCATCACTTCTCCATGTGCACTTAGTTCTTCCTGTGTGCAGCGCCCGTGCTACTAGAGCCACTTGGCTGTTACATTGTAGAGCAGAGCACCATTTTTTGCAATTTTCTGTATTTGGATTTTAACAAGACCCTAAAGGAGTGATTCACACAGCAGCTTATATAAGAACGTGACAAACATTGTTTTACCTTTTCCATTAGAGCAGGGTTTCTCTTTTTTTTTTAAGATGCTACCATCGCTGAACCACTCCACTGCATTACCACTAATAAGACCTTTATAACAAAGGCAAACAACAAAGACATGTTGGTGCCATGAGTGCCATCAATTCATAAAGAGAATCTATTTCTCCTTGGGCGAGGGAGTATTTATTGCACCTCCAGTCTGGAGAGTGGAGTGCAGAGCGCTCTGCTAGAGGCCCCAAATGGATTTTCAACTATGGACCCTAAACCTTTCAAACCACCGCGTTGCTGAATAGCAGTTAGAGGTTGCCATGCCAACGCCATCTAGAGGGACATTTTAGCTGCATCAGAGAGAAAGCTTGGCCAGATGTCTTCAACAATTTGTGCTGAAAAGATTCACCATCCCTCTGCCAGGCTCATTAGAGAGCAGCAATCAGTGGAACAGGCGGAGATGTGGCTTTCCACTCTAGATGGCCTGTCTCTCTCTCGCGCGCCGCTGTGAAAAAACTGAAAGAGAAGATGGTTGTCAGTGCCCTCAGATGTGCAGCCTCCTCCACCGGAGGCTTCTGCTGTAGATTTAATGCAACGTTTATGTCTTATTTCTGCATCTGTGACATCAGTGCAGTGTGCAGCAGACAGGGAGGCGTCTGTCCAACACTGAAGCAACCGTGTCAATTCTTAATGTCATAAATCAACACCTGTGGTCTGGCTGACAGTTTACACAAGTGCTGCTGCTGCTGCTGCTGCTGCTGCTGTTGTTGTTACTGCTGCTGCTGCTGCTGTTGTTGTTACTACTGCTGCTGCTGCTGCTGCTGCTGCTGCTGCTTCTTTAGACCTCGCTGCCTGTCCGTTGCAGGCCATAGACGTTATTTATGTCAGAAACATTTTCATGAGAGACGTCGGGGTTGGCATTTACACTCAGGACAAAAACTATGTGAGATCATAAGACTTCTTAACAGACTTAACATCACAATCTCATTTGAGACTGAGTAAGAGTCTGGAAAGGATGTTGTCACCTCCCACTTCCAAGAGGCGTGACCAACAGAACAGATCAAAAATGCACCTGTACGCAATAGTATGGACCTACAGTTTATTTTATTAATCACAATAAATAAAATAAACTGCTACCTGATGAATGTGGCTGGTCAACACAAATATCTTTGGAGCTGAACTGAACAGAGCTTTTAATATTCTTGGCACGTTAATGATCAAATTAGCTTTGTTTCATCCATTACTCAGTGCTAGCTCTTTGGGCTAATACAACACAAAGGCACATTAGCTCCTCGACAAGGGGCTACAGGTGGATCCTCCTCTGCATTATGTGCTCATAACTTACAAGTGCCTATCTTTAGAAACACAACAACAAGCCGTGCAACTTTTTAGGTCAAATATTCCCGCTATGTGGCGTTAATGGTCTGAACCACATCCAGCTGCAGCTCTGTTGCCGGGTAACAACAGTGATATGATAGGGAAATCCCCCATAGACCACAAAGTCACATTTTGGTTTGGCCTCCGTGCAAACCGGGTCCTCTGAAGGAGGCCGCGCCTGAATTGAGACACGGCTATTGTCTCTTTTCCTGTTTCCCAGAGGGCTTTGCATATCTGCTCGCATCACAAGACGTCCATCAACATGAGTCAGAGACTTGAAAATGATCCAAGCTGAGTCCAAAGTCTGAGCCACGGTGTGTTTGTCACAGGAGTGCGACTCAGTCACATGACCATACATCATCCTGGGGTTTAAATCCCATAAACAGCGTGAGGGGAGACGAGGGCTGCACAGCAAAGACCCCGTGTAATGCGACACATAAAAAACACACAATAAAACACATGCATGCGTTATCACAGTCAAGTGAAGGATGGCGACGATGCTGAGCTCTGACACGAGGCTGACTGTCGTTACCTCGTCCTCATCACGCTGCATGGACTCCGCCTGCGGTCGTCCTCAAACACGCACTCTAATAAATCACAGTTCCTTTCTCAAACCACTCCCACATCCCCGTCTCTACCCACTTTCACTCCACTCGCACATTCTCTGGGAGGATCCACCACATTAAGTGTCATCTCAAACCAGTTAGCAGGGAGACGTCGTGGGTTATAAAACCCAGCGGCGGCGAGTGTGCGTCAGTGACCACATCCTGCAGCGTGCTGCGCGGCTGCATTCACTCATACACTGGTCAAGCTAAGATATCACATATGATCACACATATGCTAAAGATGCTAAAATCCATTATATCTAATAACGGCTCACTCCATGCACCAAAGTCAATGCAGAAGATCAGTGATTTTACATCATAGCACACAACAGCTGTTTGTCCACTGCTGCTTCCCTCAGTAAAATCAAATGTGTTCGATTTACCTCAGTGACACAAACCAGCAGAAGTGTGTCTCTGTGATGTTCTAAGTGGACTTTGGTGTGGGAGAGTGAGTGGTTCACAAACTTCATCCCAGCCAAAAGCAGCTTTATCTAAGTGTAAGAGAAAGAAGTGAAGAAGAACGTCGCTGGTTTACAGCGCATGCACCTGTTTTTCCTTCTGTTGTCACGTGACCATGTCCCCGGCTGGTCGCGTGTCCATGTCCCCGGCTGGTCGCGTGTCCATGTCCCCGGCTGGTCGCGTGTCCATGTCCCCGGCTGGTCGCGTGTCCATGTCCCCGGCTGGTCGCGTGACCCTCTCATACAAATACAGCTGAATAACTGAACCATCCCCTTTAAGAGTGGTGTTGTTAGACAGCTAACAGCAGCACTGCAAAGCTTCGCAATAATATTCCAAACAGATTTAAAAAGGAGTCGCTGATGTCACAGTTTGACCTTTTGTCATTGGGAAATAAAGAACATTAAGATGTTTAAATGATTCCTTCAGCTGAAATAATGCTACGAGGAACGAGCGAGGCCAGAAACAGAAAAGATTACAGAAAGGAGATAAAAGAAGTCTCAGACGTCTTCAGCACACGTGAGACCCTCAGAGTGACGACGGTTTCTAAAGGCTGCTAATGGACTCGTGAATGCAGCTGCATCACTTTTCCATTCACGTAACTCGTGCATTAAAAATATTTGCTCAAGTTTACCCAGAATACATTAGCGTTAGCGGGGGAGGGGACATACTAAAAAAATAAACCTTGAATTCAAACTTTAAAAGCGTAAACATAAGTATAACATGTAACAAGCAGCCACTTATTGTTGAGATGGGAGGTATAGCATGTTAAGAGCCACTTCCTCCCCCAAACTGTGGGCTTTCCGCTGCAGAATTGTTTCTAATCAAGCCTTTGTTTCCACGGCGCTGAGATAAGAGTGTGAATAAATGGTCAGCTCCTGCTGTTTATCATCTGCAGTGTTTTGCTCCGTGTGTTTGTCAGCACATCATTAGGGGCCCAGCAGACAGCTAATTAGTTGTTTATACAGTAAGCTGATTAGAAGTTGGATTTGCATTGTGTTGCACCCTGGGATCCACGCAGAGATGCCGAGCTCTCGGCTGCAGCTTTGAAACACATTTCCTCCTGTCGTTGTGCAGGAAACAAACAAACGGTGAAGAAAGTTATGAGCCAGTGACAGATCACTGACACAAGCCACAGAAGACGCTAATCTGTCAGTCTGCTAATATTTCAGTTTCTTTTGTCTGCAAGTACTGTGTTGTTGTTGTTGTTGTTGTTGTTGTTGTTGTTGGTCGGTCAGAAACATGTTGTGTTGTTATTCTGTCACTTTTCTCAATGCTGCTTTACATGTTTTACAGAGCATCTGCATGTGCAGCACAGTTTTCTGAAACAGATTTATAATTATTTAGTATTCCAGACCTGCAGCATTACATCTTTAACATTTCACTTTCCCTCGCTCCACTGCAGAGAACACTTACACGTCACCTAACGACGCATCCACATCCACAGCTTCCTGGTCGTCAGTTTAGTTTAGGGGAAACTTAACGTGCAGCGTCCCTGACTTTTTTAAATAAAATAAATCCTCGGTAACATCGGTAAGGAGCATAGAGAATGCAGCGATCATTGTAAGTTACCTGAGGTTTCTCCTGCAAACTTCAGCATCATCAGTGTCTGTGGTTTCCGTCTGTCCGTCTGTGCACAGATCTTCTTTAATGATCCGGTAAAACGTCCTAAAAGAAGTGACTGAGTGACGTCAGCACCTAAGTTGCATAAGTGGAGGCTTTAGGAGAGAGGAATCACGTGCTGGGAGAAAAAGTGACTCAAAAGAGACACTCTTTTTATCATTATAAGAATGATTAGTATTAGTATTATTATTATTATTATTGTTGTTATTCTTGTTGTCTTTTAGTGCAGTGATTTCTTTTAGACTGTAGTGGAGGGGTGAACGTCTCCCGCTCTGACTGCTCGCCTTTGGGACGGGGATCCACAGCTGCACACCAGACACTCGGTCCACTCTCTGAGCCACGCCTCCCTTGTGTGGCTTTGTGTGATTTGATTGGTCCATTCCACCTCTAAGCTCCGCCTCCACCTGTCTCTTGTATAGGTGGAGGCTTGTACCAGTGAACTAAGAGTGGACTAAGCCGGTGTTTTAGCAGAGAGGGAGTAGATTTTTACATCCAGTCCAAGACTAAAGTAAAGATTTGCACATTATTAGACTGGTTTACACTTTGTCATGGGACAACAGTATCTACTGATATATTATCAAACCTGTGTTTATCAGTCTGACATTACAAAATCACACACACACATAACTAGCCTTCCTGTCACTGCCTTAACATTGCAGCATGTTTTATTATGATCTTGTTTGCGTTGTCCTCAGGTAGCAGCAGCTGCTTTTATTGATTTCTTCTCCCGCTAAGATAATCAGGCTCGCCGTTTATGGGCCGAGCGGCACGCACACACACACGCACACGCACACGCACACACATGCACACACACACACACACACACACTTAACGCCCCCCGGAGACGGCAGTTTAGAGCCAAGTTGTCCGCAGTGAAAGTAAGAGATAAGATTTTATTACAGCTCCCCAACTTTAAATAAAACCAGAGTGCCATAAAAGTTGGAATGCAGAGGCACAAATTCATTCCCTGTTTGTCAGTCAGGGGACTTTTGTCTGAGTTTCCCTCTAAATATGACGGACTGTCCTGTGACGAGTGCCTCGTCTGAGGAATGTACATGAGCCACGCTTCACTCAATATAATATAATATAATATATATATATATATGTAATATCATGAGCACAGTATTGTATCGGCTTATGTTGACTTAAAGATCCCCCAGTATGACTAATGATCTGAACTGTGTGTGTCCTCTTCAACTATTATTTATTATGTTAAAGCAAACCTTCTTCTTCAGGGAGCTCCCCCTACAGTTTTGGAATACATATTTTTATGTGTTATTTTTATTGCTGCTGTGATCATATAGTGGTACCTGGTTAGGGTGTGTGTGTGTGTGTGTGTGTGTGTGTGTGTGTGTGTGTTAAAAAGCAATATGCAAGCCCCCCTGATTCTGAGGACTCTGAGGACTCTGAGGACTCTGAGGACTCCAGGACAGCGACTCTGATCTTGCAAGGCTAGTTTTCCACTAATAGATAGTAGGAGGAGTGATGACAGCCCCAACAAGACATTTAACCATCACAATGACTCCAAATATGTTAAATAAGGGTAAAAATCTGCATAGTTCTGCTTTAATTTGACTACAGAAGAGACTAAATGACCAGCTGAGTGAAGGCTAAATGTCAGGTTACTGATGTTTGCCATGTAAACCTCCACAGCTACAAAGTTATTTATAAGACATCTGGTCAAATGAGTGTGTGTGTGTGTGTGTGTGTGTGTGTGTAGATACCATCTCATGTGTGGTGAATGTGGGCTGAGGGGAGAGCACTGGTCAGTGACACTGGAGCGTTTGCACATGATTGACGCCTCAGTTTCCACCGGTGACGACAAGCGGCCGAGTCGATGGTTTCATTCATCAGACAAACACAATGAAGTGTGAGGAGTGAGCCATCGTCCCGCAGGTCTCGTCCCAGGTTAAAGATGAACTCACCACGTTATCAACGTTCATGCCACACCACGGACACAAAACCACGTCATTAAACAAGTGCTATCACCAAAGCTGACGTGTGAATCTGGCTCCACAGACTTTAATATACGTCCACAGACTGCAGGTCACTGATCGGTCAGAGCGTGTCATCACTGGGGTCATGAGTGCGACGTCTGACACTAGAGTCAAACCAAACTGACGATCAGTTAAAAAGACTTCATCTCAATTCATTCATTCATTCATCACAGGAGTCTGGTGGTTAGGGTTAAACCACACCAAACCATGTAGAGCTGAGGTGAGCCGCTGCCACCACCACATCGGACTCCATCCACCACCACCACCACCACCACCACTACCACTACTACTACTACTACTACTACTACTACTACTACTACTACAGTGACAACAAGCTTGAGGGAGATTATCCAGTTGCAACAAAATGTTTACAATAATCCCTGTTTTGATTTTATGCTCAAAAACAACGATCAGATTAGAGACACAAGGCGGGATTAAAGCGCTGATATGATAAAATCAGGTTTAAAGAGCAACAGGAAAGTATATAATATGCAGTTAATGTAGTATAAAATAACAATTATTCATCCATCCTTAATATATGCTGGATGAGCTGGTTCTAATCTCGGTGACCTGGTTTTAACCCTGAACACAGCTTCAAGTTTATCTCACACCAGTGCAGGTAACAAGTAACTAAGGGTCTGACTTCCTGTCGATGCCACTCCCAGTATTTGTTTCCTACAACTATGTCAACTGTTACTGGGGACATAGTTCATATGTCCTCATAGCGTAGCCGAGGACAGGTGACGGGTACAGGTGAAAAAGACCAACCAGGGAGGACGTGGTGTGTCTCAGCTGTGTTCAGGTTGTTGTGAAGCTGCACTTTCACCTGTTTTCAGTGCCTTTGATTAACATCAGTGATCAAAGTGTGTGTGTGTGTGTGTGTGTGTGTGTGTGTGTGTGTGTGTGTGTTGGAGAACAGTGACTTGTTCAGTGACAGTGATGCTGAGGTTGCTCACAGTCGCTTTAACACACGTGTTGCATTTCTTTCATAGTAAATCTGTCGTACACCTAGTGCTGTTTGATTTTTAATTTCCGCCGCCTCGACTGGAACATGGTGACCGTGAGGGTTGAGTTGTGGGTTTGATTCCCAGCTCTGGTAGTCGACATGCCGACGTGTCCTTGGGCGAGACACTTGTTGCTCCTCACAGTTGTGCCAGCAGGTTATAAATGACTGATTACCTCACATGGACAAGATGGGGGTTCCTGTTTAGACATTATTGTATGGACAGAGACGCATTGACGTATATGTATAATATATATGTACAGTACATGTACACATATGTATTATATATAAAGTACACATGTGTACACATGCTGCCTCCATCAGTCAACAACAAACACTGAGAAACACAGTGTGAGCTCATTTGTCAACGATGTGAATATAAGTGAGGTTCGTGTGTCTAAGTTCCATAGTACAGCTTTAAGTATCATTAAGTGTGTTTGTGTGGTAATTAGAGTCAGATTTTTGTTGGTCTGAGGTTCAAGGACTCAGATGCTCTTTATCCTGCGCGTCTCCTTTTTAAACAGCCTGTAATAGAGCACCTCCACTGACAGCTCACACACTTATCAGTAATCGACAGTGTGACATCCCCGGCGAGCCAGTAACAGCCACCCTGTCCCCACAGTGATGGGGCCTGTTTTGGGCAACTCTGTTATTGGCTTGCAAATAGCCAGCACTCACACCGAGGGTAATATGCAGCAAAATAAAGAGGAGAGAAACTCAAGCTCTGGGGTATGTGAAACTATTGTCAGACGCAGACAATAGAAAAGCAACATTGGCTGGAAGAGGAAATTTGAGTCTCCAATCTTTTGGACTTTATGTGCTGATAAGAGACGAGGCTCTGTTGGTGCTTTAGCCAGCACAGAATACAGTAAACACAAACTGAGAGCCAGAGTAGGTCAACGAGAGTCTTCCCTGCCTTCCCGGCTTAACATGACACTTAAGTAAAGAAAAGACAAGGCTGCACACATTACAAACTGCCTCCATTCTCCGCTCCCAGGCTGAAATGTCAGAGCCATTCTTCCAGTGCCCAGGGAGGGGGGTGGGGGAGGAGGTGGGGGAGGAGGTGGGGGAGGAGGCCGCCCAGACAAAAGAGCACCGAGTCTATGGTGATTTGTTGCATTTTCATTATAACTACTTGGATTGTGAAGGAGGGAAGGGGGTTAATCATGGATCTAAACAGGACCTGAGAGTAACTGTTTTCCAAGTGTGTAACTTGAAACACGACTCCCCTCCACCCCTCCCCTCCCCTCCTCTCCTCTTCCTCCCGCCCCGACAAACAGAGTCAGTGTTTTTTCCCTGCATGATAATCCCACCTGCTGACAAATCAAAGAGTGTTTCAAACATACACTTAGAGCGCATAAAGGAATCAATCCCAACAAGACAGGAAACAAGGGCAACAGAGAGACAGACAGACAGAGAGACAGACAGACGCTGAAAGAGCCTCTTTTGTTTAATGATGTTTATCAAATGAGATGAGCAGCCTGGACAGGGTCACGTTAACTGTGTCACGCGCGGAACAGGAATCAGGGGATATTATTGCAGTAACACAGAAAATATCACATACATTCTTTGCTGTACTGCACTTGAAGTACTTAGTGTATGTCGTACGTCCATCGCGACCCTCCTCACCGTTAGCACAACTCTTACCTTACATTTGATTACGTGAACACAAGCGTTCAGACGGAAAAATATCAGTTCAAGTTCAACCACAACTAAACTGCATTATGAAATCACACGTTTTCATACACAAATGGAGTAAATGTACACAAAATACACTGATTCTGTGTGTGTTTACTATCCACTGCTGGAACTGCTCATCTGTTTGACACGTGGTGTGTTCACTGATGATCTTCTGTCTCCATAGTAACCTGTAGTTACACACTCTAGTTCCCCTGTTCAGACCACTAACCTGTGTAATAACATACAATATGGATCACATCACTTATTGACTGTATATTTACACATGTGGTGTAAGTACTGTGGTACCAAATATAACCTGCAGCACTAGTTTCTCTGGTCTGTGACGTAATAAGTTAAATGTATAATGTAACGGAATCACACACTTAAAGAGGCTGAGCTTCACCTTAAACCCTGATCCACCACGTGCACATGAACACATGAAATATGAAATTATACATATGATTATCAAGCTAGTATTACAGTTGTACAGGCTTCTAAATGCTGATGACATATGTGTTGTTGGTGACAGTAGCTCAGTGGTAGAGTGAGTCGTCTTTTAAACGGAGGTTGGGGGTTTGATTCCCGGCTCCGCTCTTCATGTCGACGTGGAAAGAAGCCGGACTGCTGTGAACACGCTGCATGAATGTGTGAGTGGATCTAAATACAGACCATGTACAGCTCTGAAACCTGTGCTTTTTTTAGTGAGTGGAAAATGATTTTATCAAAAAAGTCAAAAGACTACCCTGCATCTGAGCAGCAGTGATGTCGTATGCATCATTCATGAAACAGTCGGTTATTAAAACACGTTCAGGTGCTTATTTATGTGCTGTATAAAGACAATCTTCTGCCATGAAGTGTCATAAACTAAACACAACAAACACAATGTGCACAAAGAGCACACGCAGAGGGAGGGGACATCTGAACCGAGACGGGGCTCGTCATGCGACTGGACCAGGTCCATTTCAGCCGGATAACAATGCCAGGTTGGGAGACATTTTGCCTGTCAGGCCACTTAGGCTGAGCAGACAAAGAGGTGAAACAAATCCTGCAGAGGCTACAAAGCTGCAATCCCTCCCAGGCCAGACAGCCTGAGCCTCCTCCCTCTGCTCTCCGCTGGCAGCCGGCACTCCATTAAATAGCTGCTGTTAATTATACCTGGATTGTGAGGCATTCAGACCCTGTGGTTGCAGCTATCCATCAACCCCCACTGCACACGTCCCTCCCACCAACCCCTCACTCACGCTATTATTCAGAGGGCCAGCGAGAGCCGAGCCTGCGTGGACAGAAACTGTAGCTCAGCGTCTCCTTCTTGTTCACTCGAGGCCACAGTTTGAGATCACGTTAGAATTAGAACAAACAAGCTCTGTATTAGAATACAACCCAGAAAAGAAACAGTCACGAAAGAGAGCTTCAAACCCATGAATCGATTCTCAAAATAGCTGTCGATTCATTTAGTAATCGATTAATAAAAGATTCATCGTGTCAGCTCTAGTACGCAGCACCGGGGACGTGTCATTTCACAGTACCAAAGTGCTCCCGTTGTTTTTTGCAGATCGTGTTTTTACCTTTCAGACAAATTCACAGCTAACAATGACGTCGAGTGTCGACGGCGTACAAACATTTAAACGTACAAAACCCCGTTCTTTTTAATAAACAAGAAAAAAGACGTGTAAAGGGGAGTTACAGTGGGATGCTGTGTGTGTGTGTGTGTGTGTGCGTGTGCGTGTGCGTGTGTGAGTGAAGCCTGCTCTGATCCGGATTTTCTTTATTTTAGTTTTTTTCCTTTATTTCCTGTATTTTCAGGTTGTAAAGCTTTTGCACACTATTGTATAATATTACAGGCGATAAGAACTTTAAACTGTGTGTACAGTATATATATATATATGTATATATACATATATATATATATATACAGGACAACACACGTGCCTCTGTAGTTGTAATGTGACACGAGGTGTTTAAAAGCGACAACAACAATAATAATAATAATAATAATAACAGTAGTAATAATAATGATAAGAGCGTGGTCACCCCTCTAACACTGCAGTCATTAAAAAGAAAAGAAATGAAAAACAATATCTTTTATTCGTCAGTAGTGAGTTGGCCGGCACTCTCATGATTGAAGCTGGGCTTTGTTTAATTAATTTCAGCCTTGATGGAATGACTGGGGCTTATGCTTCTGGCACCAGGCTGACACTCCGGCCCTTTAAGCCTCAAACTCATCGGCGTAATGTGCTCGGAGGAAAACCCTGCAGAGAGAGGAGGCACCGGCAGCAGCAGGCCTTCGATCTTATCACCTTCCTGATTTAGACCTCAGTGAGACGAGTCTTGTTTTGTCATTGATTAATATGCAGAGTGTCAGCTGAGCCATATTCATGCATCCACACACACACCGATGGATGGATGGATGGATGGATGGATTATTCCTCTTCAGTCATCATCATTTCATTTCAACTGTACATTAACAAAAGGTTGAGTTCAACATGGACTCACTTTACAGCACTTTTCATTTGCAATGACTGACAGTCAGTCCAGATCAGTCCAGACTACAGAACCAGCAGAACCAGCAGAACCAGCAGAACCGCAGTGTAACATGTGACAGTTCCATGTCTCGCGGGAAACACACACACACACACACTTATGTTACGTCACACTCACGTCACGTCAGAAGAGAAATGATCTCATTATTAAACTTCAGACTGGTTTCACATGCAGAGCAGATGCTGAGCGACATGGACGTGGTCACTGCTTCACACATGCACATGGCCAGGAGAGGGAGGGGAGGGGAGGTTTACAACAGTGAGGACAAAGCGTCAGACATGGACATGGACAAACATATGAACTCTGTAGAGAAGACTATTTATTCTTAAATGTGTTTCACATTGCTGTGTAAATGTTCTATGTGAAATGTGTCGTACAATATGGATGGACGGATGCATAGATAGATCGATCGATCGATCGATCGGTTTATTGTGTGTGTGTGTGTGTGTGTGTGTGTGAGACTCTCCTCTCTCAGAGAGCTGTGTTATGTCCTTTGTCTGACTCACACACTCACATCCAGGAAGTCTCTTTGAATCACTGAGAGAATCTGTGTGAAGCTGAAATATTAATATGAAGCAGAAGCTGTATTTTTTAAAAGAGATGTAAATGATGGACAGGTCGGAAAACACTATAAATATGCATTCCATTACATTTGGGAGAATTTAATTCCAGACAAATAATTTGAGAGATGAGCTGCTGCTGCTGCTGCTGCTGCTGCTGAAATGATGGTCTTAATGGACAGGTGTCCACTTAAAATCTCCAGCAAAGCTAAGACTAATGGATTGCTTTATATGCAGCACATTGAGGGAATGGAAAAGGGATTGGGAGAGCTTAAGCGCCTGAAGCACCCTGCATCCACACATTTCTGCATAAATACTCCACCTTCATTTACACAAGTCGTGCGTTTGTCACCTTTTTGCGGCGTCGTATTATAGGACGATGAAAGTGAACTCTCACACAGGTCAGAGATTCTGCTCCTCTCACATCCTCAGTCTCACACCTGTCATGTTTACAGGGGAAGACGTTATTTTCTTTATTATCTTTATTGAATTTCATTCCAGTGAAAAGAACAAAGGAACATTATTTACATCAACGGACCGAGAGATAATGAAGATTCAGTTTCAGTCAGTTTCACTGATATAGGCCATCATCACACCTGCTCTACTGTGTTCTATAAATAACATTTACATGACTGGAAAGAGTAAAAGTGTCACATGTAAACAAGCTCAGCAGATTACATGAAAACATCACATTTCATATTAAACCTGTGTTTATAACTGGATCCATATTATTATTATATTATGCTTATAGTGTCATTGTGTGATTGTTAGTGTAAGGTGCAGAGGAATGTGCTGCAGCAGCATCTCCATCCTCTCCATGTTGACTCTGGGAAGGTAAATGTAACGATGTGTGTGTGTGTGTGTGTGTGTGTGACTCTGATGTGAGCTGCAGGTCTCAGGTACGCGACGCTTTGTCTCCAGTATTTCTTTCTGTAGCACAAAGATGGCCACAGCACACACACACACACACCTGCTGCATAAACATGTTAATTCCATCCTATAATAACAATATAATAAAGGGAGTTTATCTCGTGGTGTCATCTAGTGGTCGTGGCGTCTAACTGCAAAGATAGAATTTGAATGTAAAGTTGAAAGATGGACTCGTGGAGTGACTGTGATGTCAGTGATGTCCGTGCATGTGTGAGTGTCACACTCCTGTGAACTCCTGTGAACTCTGCGCACAAGCTTCTCCGAGATCTTCTAGATTTAAAGCTGTAGTTTCTAACTTTCAGAAGGAAAAACAAAAACATTACTGTTTAAGCCTCTTGCAGCACAAGCAGGTGAAGAAGCACATTGTGCAAGTAAAGCGAGCTCCATACTCCATTCAAATAAACGTGGACGATCCGTTCCAGTTACAGTTCATAACCAAACAAACATTCTCAGACATGAACTTAAGAGAAAAGATCTTTTATTTACAATATATATTCAGTCAATAGCTACCATGCTAATGCTAAGTGTAGAGCTCTTCATTATGGAATGACCCAGATTAGCCTGGTTCTAATCAAAGGACTTAAACCACATCTCTTAACTAGCTGCCACGACCGAGCAGCTCGTTTTCTCGTGTGTTTTGCTGCATTCAAGTGGAATCACGAGTAATAAAGTCACGTGTTCACATAATTCTCATCACCACATTTACTGAGGTGTCGTCGACTGCATCAGCCTGCACTGCCACAGTCAGACACTTAGAGAGGAGGCTCGTGATTGGCCGGCTGAGCTGACGGGAAACACAAATGCTGTATTATGTTATTATTATCATTATTATTATTATTATTATTATTATTAGAACCTGGACCATGAAATAATCGCCTTTGTTTTATTTCACTCTTGATGTTTTTTTGCTCTAATGTGACACATTTGTAGGATTCTGCTCAGAAAAAAGAACAAACGTGACATCACAAAGACTTTGTGTCTAAATGTTTAAAAGCATAAAAATTGACATAATATGACCACAAACAGATTCTAGCAGTATGATTAAATAATGTGCAGCTCAGTGTTTAGAGGTCAGAGACACTGAGCCATGTGTGACGCTGCAGCATGTTGAGCTCAAGACGTCAGGTGATCTCACGCTGATTCTTTCATTCTGAAGAATAATGCATGCACAGATGAAAGTATCATCATTTCAAATGAATTCAGTTTTATTTGTGTCGTGCTGATTCATAACACACTTAACATGGTGAGGTCAAGACCTTACAATTATCACACAGAAACACCAGCAAGCACTTGGCAACAGACCCAGAGGGCCACAGTCTGGATTCTGAACGAGAATGATACTGAGAATGACCAAGACTTTCAGATCCACACTGACAAACTCATAATGACTCATCAACCACACATGTGGTGAAATATCAAGCAATCCCACGTGACGGTGACATCAAGAAGAAAGGAAGTGGTGCGTGATCAGAGCACTGGGAACCGTGAAGATTCCACATCTAAGATCTCGTTCTGAACAACAACACACACACACACACACACACACACACACACAGATGCTCCTCATCACCAGATCTTTGTATCATGTCATCTGAGCCAATAACCAATAGACACTTTCTCTGAGAGTCCTCATCACGTCCTAATAAGGCAAAGGTGTTTTTCAATTGTCTTCACGCAGAGACAAGTCTTCTCCACACACACACACACAGAGAAACGTCAATAAACACACCGACAGAAATATCAAAGAAAGCAGCAGGGAGGTGGTATTCTCTTCCCTGTGAATAAGTGAATATAATTGCCCTCCTGCAGTTGGCAAGGATAATGTTATTGTATGTGAATCGATACATAGTGAGCTGCAGCAACAACAGAGATGCACATGGAGGCATTATCATAAGGAAAGCCCCTTGACAAATCTGATTAGCAGCCATTTGAGAGGACTGTTCCCACAAGGACCTGCTGTCACACTGACCCTGCTTAACCTCCTGATTTTTGGGTTCAAGTCCAATTAACCTCTGGGACGCAGCAAGAGTGTCACCAGCAGTGCAGTCAATAGAAGCCCAACAGTAATCATTTCATTTTCTGGTTCATCAAACAGGCCCCGGCACCACCTCACTAATCTCAATCAAAGACACGGCCGTTTGTCATCGTAAACACCCGGGACATCAGAGTCTGAGACGCCCATCTGTGCCGCACTCACTCGCTCACTCGCTCGCTCACTCACTCACTCGCTCACTCGTCCTCTGCGGTGACTTTGCATAAAGACTCTGAGACACTGACATCAGTCAGAGCAACAGCTGACTCTCTGTTGCTTTGTTGGAACGACAAATTCCAAACGTGACATGAAAAGGAACATGTGAGGTTTACTGACCCAGGTCAGCAGCGAGGAATTCATCCGGAATTCATCCGGAATTCATCAGGAATTCATCAGGAATTCATCAGAAATCATTACAGACTGACATGGATGCGCCGTTGCATCGCAGCTGTTTCCTTGTTGTAGAAGTGATGAGTTTAACAAGCGTACAGTAAACTACCTGGCAACAGAAACTTTAGACTTTCACTGTTCGTTAGTCAAGGTGCAAATATAGTGATTATTAAATCAATCAATTATGACCCTGGACAACAACTCAATCCCAAGTAAATTAGCTTCACTATCAATAAAACAAACGTTCGATATATATCCATATGTTCCTGCAAACACATGTTCATTCTCATAAATATTAGACTGTTTGTTTTTTATGTCATTTCGAATTTTAAACCTGAAATGATTTGACACGTTATTGATTGATAACATTTCACTTCTTTCTCTAATATACATGAACAAGGCTTATTATAAGATTTAATAACCTAATCATTTTTTCTTTATTATTTATACCAATGAACCTTCCTATAGTTTTAATCATAAATCTATAGAGATATTATTGTGTTCATAATATTGAATAATCAGTGATTGTGTTGACAATAAAAAAATCACATGAGATAAATGATGTCATACAGTGGAGTTACAACCAGTCGGTTTATTTAAATGTTTAAATATTTGTCCAACATAGAGAACAAATGCCTGCTGATGATGTCATGATGAAATGACATCATCCGATTATATTATGTAATTGATAATAACAATGGTGATAGTGTAATAACAAGAAAAACACAGTAATATGCAGGTAATGAGGATTACTGTAGACCATGAGTGCAATACCTTTCCAAGAAAATCTCAGAAATGTCCACAGTCATCGTCCCTCATGTCCCTCATGTCCCTCACATGTTTGTGTTACCTGGAAACACCTGTGCGACTTCCTTCTTCTCCATCTGATGACTCACGCTGCACAAGAAGAGCTCTGCTTTGCTTTCTGTAGCTCGTGACCTTCACTCTTCCCGACCATCACTTGAATTTGCAGGTGCAGATAAAATAAGATGAGACAAGAGAGAGAGCAGGAAGTCGTCATGACTGTCCATGTTGTTGGAAGAGTTGGAATGTACACACAGCACGACTGCTTCCTGTCAATCATCAACAACCACAACACTTCCCTCTGTAGCTTTGTGTTTTACACTCTCACCACATGGAAACTATCTTGTTACTTTGTCCTTTTGAAAAATGTCTTCATCCACACAATCTTTACACTAGATAGACAGACAGACAGACAGACTGACTGTTCACCACTGCTGATGAGCACACCTGAGCTCCTTCAGACCAGTTTTTCACTGCTCGTGTTTAAATAATCGCTGCTTGTGTTTATATAATCACTGCTCGTGTTTTAATAACCGCTGCTCGTGTTTTAATAACCGCTGCTCGTGTATGGGCTGAACTTTCAGCTGCAGGGTAAAAGTCTTATTGTTTTGTTGTTGTTTTTGATTGTGTTTGTTCTTTGTGAACAAAGATGGTGGAACATTATTCGTTTGCTGTGTCCTTCGTCTGAAAACTGACTCTGTCAAAGCAATATTATCAGACCTGAGCGAGGGAGCATTTGTGTGTATACAACAGCAGAGATCACTACGCAGGGCTGTCGACTTTAGTTAGTTATTTACTACTAACTAATACTAAACTTATTTTTCTCAAGAAATTTCAGGTTGTTCATAATATGTTTTGTAAAAAGATGCTTCATTAAATGTAAAACATTTGATTTCATTTTGTTGTTTATAGGTTATTATGCTATTATTTCACTGGCCCACCCACTTGAGATCAAGGTTAAGAGGTTAAGATAGTTAGAGTTAGGGTTAGAATTAAGTTCAGGTTCAGAGAGTTAGAGTTAGGGTTAGAATTATGTTCAGGTTCAGATAGTTAGAGTTGGGGTTAGAATTACATTCAGGTTCAGAGAGTTAGAATTAGTGTTAGAATTGGGTTCAGGTTCAGATAGTTCGAGTTAGGGTTAGAATTAGGTTCAGGTTAAGATAGTTCGAGTTAGGGTTAGAATTACGTTCAGGTTCAGAGAGTTAGAGTTAGTGTTACTGCCCAGTTCAGATAGTTCGAAGTTAGGGTTAGAATTAGGTTCAGGTTAAGATAGTTAGGTTAGGGGTTAGAATTAGGTTCAGGTTATAGTTGAGTTGGGGTTAGGTTCCAGGTTCAGATAGTTCGAGTTCGGGTTAGAATTAGGTTCAGGTTCAGATAGTTTGAGTTCGGGTTAGTCATTTAGTTGTGATGGTTAAGGTTAGTGTAACAGACTTATGGAATACATTATGTCTCTGAGTGAGTCTGCTGTGCCAGAATCTGTGTGTGTGTGTGTGTGTGTGTGTGTGTGTGTGTGTGTGCTTCTCTAACATCTCTCCCAACACAAAATTTGACAGAAGACACGAGTCTCCTCCTCCTCCTCCTCCTCCTCCTCCTCCTCCTCCTGCTCCTCCTGCTCCTCCTCCAAACTCCCTGCTTCACTCACTCTTGTAACACGCCTCTCTCCCGCCATGCAGCAGACACAGGGTCACAAAGTCAATGCAGATGCTTGCTGGGTGTTAACAATGTGCCGCTGTGAGAGCGACTGGAGGTCGGCAGCAGGTCGAGCCGGCTTTGTTGTGCCACATGGTCTTCAGGCTGAATATGGGCCATGAGGGAGTTGTTCACCCAATTGTTCTACTCGGGACGACATGAATCCACCACCAGAGCAGCTCTGTTTAAATAGCTGCACCCCTCCCTCCCGCCCCACTGACAGATGTATCTTTATTCAAGGATTTATTCATCTTTTTTTTCCCTTTCTTTGAATAGGATTAGGATTATTTAGAGGGATTAGTGTTATTTTTATGGATCATTTCAGAGGGGATGAATCTGAGGGGGTCATTTGATGTTTGTTTGAGCTCTTTTTGCTTCCTCTCGTGATGTTTGTGTATCTGACGCGATGTAACAGAACCAGCACATATGCTGAAACAGTATTTTTCCTGTTGTTGGGGAGAAAAACATGCGTCACTCAATTTAGGACAAACTAAAAATATGTCATGTCACATTTTCAGGAGATATAAATGATATCAATGATATAAATGGCACATTTCTCACGTGTCTTGGGCCAGTTTTGGCCACTTGTGTCCAACATTGTCTCCGGTATATTCCCCTGTCACACTGGACAAAACCCCACTAACAACCACTGATGTGCTGCTTTTGTCTCCAGGGTCAAAGGTCACCGTCAGTTTTCATTCCCCGCTCAAACGCACGCGTCACGGCACGTCAGCTCTACATCTGAAGTGTGACATTAATAAAAGTATTATTATTATTATAATAATAAACTGCATTTATGCTGCATTATTAGTCAAATGTAGTTTAAATGTCAAGAAAATGATCGAAAGGATCAAAAAGAAAGTAAAGAAAATGGAACATGAATAATAACTGGTCACAGGAGTGTCACTGCTTTAAGAATGAACTACACTAATTGGCCTCTATGTTGATAGACAGACAGACAGACAGACAGACAGATAGATGGACGTTCATTTATTGACTTAAAGGTTTTAAAGACAATCATGGTGGATATTGTTTATGAGTTAAAATGAGCGTCTACATTAAACAAAGAATCCTATTTTATTGAATCTTAAGTATATTCCCTCAATTGTGTTGTAGATCTTTTATCAACAGCTCTTTTCCTCTAATACATAGTTTTGTAAGCCCATAATAAATAATAATAATAATAATAATTATGATGACCATAATCTCACTGTATGTGTACTTTTTGTAGTTGAAGTAGAAAAAGTGATAAAGAGCTTAGTTTCCCTCATTACAGCTGTAAATAAACACCAATAAAGACGTCACTGACAGTTTACATGCTAAACTCGCCTTTAAACAACACATTACCATGTGATGGGTGGTCACCAGTGTGACTGTGTGAGTCGTCTCCGTGTGTGTTCCACTTGTTAATGCCGCCCCACAGTTGTAGCTGATCAACATATCTATGGGTAATAGAGGGGAAACTCCAGCTGTCCGTGTGTCTGCGCCGCTCACTTCCTTCAGCGTCACAAAAGCACCATCGCGTTCAATTTCACAGCTGATGTCGTATAAAGACAAAATGGCCGAGTCTGACCGCGACGACTCAGAATAGTGGGGCACACTTCACATTTCCATGTGAATGGCGGCCTCGAGGCCCGGAGTGACCACAAGTGAAGGAGTCACTTTAATGTCATCGCAGTGGGAAGACGCAGGAACATGAATTAAATCATGCTTCAAGCTAAAGTCATAGGATGGAGTGTGAAGGCGTAACTGAAAAAAAGAAAATGACTCACATTTATTATCATTTACAAGTTACAAGAAAATGATCCTGTGCAGCTTCAGGCTGTGGATTTGATTCTCATATATAGACACACAGTATATCTATATATATATATGTGTGTACATGTATATAAATAGTGTGGTGGTTTAACTTGTGAAAGGGTTAGGGTTAGTTGCAGTCATAACAGCAAACCTCCTCTTATCAGACAGCACATTATGCAGGTTGTCGGGGATTGTCCAAACACAGAGAGGTGTCAGCTTTCCTCTCACCGTGTGTGTGTGCGTGCGTGTGTGTGTGTGTGTGTGTGTGTGTGCGTGCGAGCAGGCCTTCAGACAGACGAGGTCCAGCTGTTGTCCACTCACTTCCTGCAGCCCGGACTCCATCCTCCTCAGTCATCACGACTGTGGGGGACTTGTGGCCGCAGGGCGGGGCCTGTGGCGTCCTGTGTGAGGATGTATAAACAGCGTCTCCTCCTCCTTCACAATTGTTGTCTTTATCAGGTGCTCGGCCTGCCAATGACAAGTCAAATACCGGCGTGGTGAGAGACGCTTCCTTTAAAGACAAGAGTCGTGAGGTCAGCGCTCTGCTGTCAATAACACATTATTGTGCTATGCTACGTGCTGAGCTGTGGTTCAGTTCACAAATATCATCAGTTACTTTCTAATACTCTAATAATTACCAGTAACATAGGTATCATTAGGATTTTATTGATGTCAATATTGATCCAGATCTTTACTAATCTACGTATCGATGCTGTTCTATAATGTAATGTAAGGACGTCTGAACATCTGACTCCATCTGTCACAAACCCAGCGTTAGCCACTGCACCACCGTGTGGCCCAGTTCAGGGATTTATGCCGCTTTTCCACGACATGGTCCCAGCACGACTGGACTCACCTGGGGTTTTTCTTTTTGTAGTTCCTGCTCCGGCGAGGTTCCATACCATGCGTGACGTGGTCGTACTGTAGGCCACTGACTGGTCACTGGAGTGTCGTCACTGGACGAGGCGCGAGCGCGGCGTCCGACACAAGAATCAAAGCCAACAACGAAGACGAAGACGAGGTGAGTTGTGTCGTGGAAAAGTGTCAAAAGTGAAATTCTTGAAATAGTGAGTGACTATGGAAGTGTTACCAGGTTACGTTCAGCTACACGTTCAGCTACAGCGACACTGAGCGACGCCACCTGCAGGCGCCTGACGCTGATGACGTCGCTGCGAGTGATTGTCGTGAAAGTATAACAGCGTATGTGCAGCTCTTCCTCCACATGTCACCATGTTTACTCTCGATTGTTATTGACTGTGTGAAAATCAATCGTTTACGGAGGCTGTGATACACTAGAGCTGGACGAGTGCAGTCATAGTCGTCATGTGGCTACAACAGAAGATGAGGAGAAAACATGAAGCATTGATGACACCAAATGCAAACCTATCAGTCAGCAGTTTCTGTGCTTTAGTTAAACAGGTTAAGTGGTTGACGTGTCTCTGCACGTGCTCATATATCAGGTTACAGCAGCAGACATGGAGATCTGGACATTTACTCATGAAGCTGTAGGAGATCACATCTGATTGAAGAACACAGTCTCCAATTCTATTTATTATTTGTGTACATACAGAATGTTCTTTTATTTTTCACACTGCGTGACATCTCGCGTCATTGCTCTGTTTTGGTAGCCGGTCCAACAGAACGTCTCTATGAATGTTCAGATGGAGGAGATTACAGTGTTGAGATTACAGGAGATTTTGCCGACTCTGCTCAGTGAAGCTGACGCTCAGGTGCTTGATATTGTAACAGAACGACTCGGAGCTCAGTCTCATCCTGTAAAGCTTAAAGCAGTGATTCCCAAACGTGTAACAGACAGAGAATCATGCTTCCAGCAGCCTGGTTCCATGTGTGCAGGAGGCGGAGCGACATAGAACAGAACAGAATAGAATAGAAATACTTTACTTTTTCAGTACAGGACTGTGAGACGTGAGGGAACCACTGGCCTTCAGTCATGTGAAGAGCGTCTTCTAATGCTACATGAGGTGTTAGTTCAAGTGTCACTTACTGATGTGTGGACGGGTTTTATAGATTATGAAGAAAGCTGGACTCTGGACGAGTTAGTGTGTTAGTATGAGGCTTTAAATCTCTCAGTGTGTGACAATTAGTGACAACATTATGAACAGTTTCTGGTCGTAAACTAAACTCTTGTGTTTCCCTCTAAAACCCGTTGAGATGATGTGTTTTGTTTTTAACTGTAGTTCATGACTCTGTATCATACGCTGCAAAGATGGAGGTCAGAGTGCGCGCGCGTGCGCCGCCTGTTTACTACATCACTGACCTTGGCTACAGCAAAGCAAAAGGAAAACTATGAGTACGTGTGTAATCGGACTGTAAATGAATGGCGACACCTGAGCACAGCCTGCAGTCAGCGGCAGCGCCGTGTTAACAAAGACGACAGCATCGGGAGATATAAAGTGTGTGAGTAAAGGTCACCGAGCGGGACGAAGGTCATCCACACAGTGGAAGTCAGCAGCACCTGTAGGTTGACTGTATGACCTCACACATGCTGCATTTATACCTGTAATGTTCTATACGAGGTCCTCTGGTCATTTTTAAAAATGAGCTGACCTGGAAGTCAAAAGGTCAAATGAGATCATTGCTGTACAATGACTTCATTTATCTCAGTGTTTGTGTGGCTTCAGAACCACAGAGTGTTTCTGGTTCACTTGTTGGTAAATAAACAATATTCACTCGTTAGCTGTAGACAAACGGACTTGACGTCGTTTCATCTCTCATCAGAGTAAGAGCAAATAGTATTATATATATTATATATATATATATATATATATATATATATATATATAATATTATTATTAGACCCCCAAATAAACTGGTTTACAGCTGCAAAAAAGTGGCCACTGGAGCCAAGGCGGGGTTCACCCTGGACAGGTGGGCAGTCCATCACAGAAAGGTCAGAACAAAGACAGGGTTCTTTCTGCAAAGGCAAGAGTACAATTCACTGCAGCAAGCGTGTGATCAGTTCTGTTACAAACACGGACACGGACACCGATGAGACGTGTCTGAGGGAGCTGTAGCATCCTTCTCTTCTTCTTTGGTAGGAATGCGTCTTATTCCCCCGTCCACACGTGATATGTGACGCGCAGTTCAAAGTAAACCAGGGCCTTAAAAAATAAAAGCAGGTGCTTACTCACTGAATGGGCCCCACTGGCTCTGAATCTGTCTCAGGGTGCAGTCCACATCTAATGATGTGTGTGTGTGTGTGTGTGTGCGTGCGTCTAACCCATGTTTGATGTCGCTCACATTGACTGAATGGAAGTTTGAATAAATTGCTCACAAATAAAAGTGTTCAGGTGCAACAGTGTAACACACGTCTCATCAGACAGAGCGCTTCAAGGCGACATGATTGGATAACCTGTGAACCTGTGTGTGTGTGTGTGTGTGTGTGTGTGTGTGAGACAGATTGCATTTGTCGACCTGCGTTAGCCGATGACGAGGGTGATCCACCTGTGACGGCACCAGGACTCGTTCAATCTGCATTCAATCAATGAAAGTGATGTGTTGTTTGTTTTAGGATGCACATCTGGGAGCGGTGTCAGAGACACACCCTCGGCTTCATCAGCAGCCTTTAATACAGAGGCCAAGTCATTTCAGCGGGGTCAGTCTGATGGGAGAGGCTGTGCCCCTCCTCTTCCTGTGCGATGTCTCAGCAGCTCTGTCGCTGTTTGTGGTGATGTTTGTATTTTTCTGAGGCCAGGAGAGGCCAGTTCAGACGCAGCTGCTCCATTTTTTATCCTGAAATATTCCTTAAACTTGTGTTTACCCTGAAAGCTGAGGTCAGAATAATCCATTCATCAGTCAGGTGAGGGAGCCAGACAGTGGCTCTGTGTGTGTGTGTGTGTGTGTGTGTGTAATTTTGAGAGTGGCCACTCTCTGACTTATGCAAGTTCAAGGACTATATTGATCGGTGAGGTGGTCTTAATCAGAGCAGGTCTTATTCCAGCACTCCTGGTGATGAATGAAGTTGGAGAGAGCTGACATAAGTCTTCTATAGCAGGTCTTTGTTCTGCAGGAAACACCCACGAGGTTTGTTCTTTTTAAATATGATGATTTATGTCGTGTTTTCAACATATGCAAATAATACTGAAATCACTCCAAGGAGCAATTTTTGGTGATGGATGGATGGATGGATGGATGGATAGATAGATAGATAGATAGATAGATAGATATTTTGAATGGGTTTTAAATGGATGGATGGATGGATGGATAGATAGATAGATAGATAGATAGATAGATAGATAGATAGATAGATAGATAGATAGATAGATAGATAGATAGATAGATAGATAGATAGATATTTTGAATGGGTTTTAAATGGATGGATGGATAGATAGATAGATAGATAGATAGATAGATAGATAGATAGATAGATAGATAGATAGATATTTTGAATGGGTTTTAAATGGATGGATGGATGGATAGATAGATAGATAGATAGATAGATAGATAGATAGATAGATAGATATAGATTTGAATGGGTTTTAAATGGATGGATGGATGGATAGATAGATAGATTTAGAAGAGACATAGATATTTTGAATGGGTTTTAAATAAGGCTGTGATTTTACTTAATTAATATAAAGTCCCCTTGTGTCTTCAGAGCACTCCTCAATTCAAATCTTAACCAGTTCCTCAGAAATGAATGTGCACCTCATTAGGACCAGGTCTTGGTCTCCATGAGGACTACTTCTTGTGGCAAGGTCAATGTTTCTGCCACAGAAGCGGTTCCAAACACACACTCACACACACACACACACACACACACACACGTCTCTGGTCTTTGTTCTGACTGTGAATCCAATCTCAGCTCAATCAACACAAGTGCCGGTGTTTCCTTGTCCCCGATGCAGCCTGCACACAGATGTTCAGCAACAACTAAAGGTCACGCAGGCGTTCAAGTGTTACTGATCCGTTCCTGCTTTTCATCCAGTTATGGAGGCTGATGGAGGAAGACGTTATCAGATAAGGAGGGGCTGTGCCGCGCTTGGATCTGATTAGACGGCCAACAGGTGAAACACCGCAGGGCTGTTTTCACAACACCAGCATCAGGTGTGCTTTGAAAGTAACATGACAATGCTGCAGATGTGAGTCTGTGACAGTGTCATCACAGACTTTGTAAAGACACGCCACAGTGATTAGATCTGCTCCTGATAGAAGGATCAAGCGTCCTGAGATAAAAGCTGATGTGTCGTTGTCTCGTGAGGGTTTCACACTACCCTGCTGTTTCTGCACAAACTCAACACCACGCTCATATGAATGCTGTGAGCATGCTGTGAACCCTAGTTTGTGGTCACAGAAAGTTGAAGTGCAGTGTGAAACATGCACTTGAGGCTTTTGCACTTGTTATATTTGGAGATTTGGAAGTTATCTGCACGTTTTAAAACTAAAACTGTGTCTGTTCCTGTCCTGCTCTCCTCTCATCTCTCTCGAGCTCTGGAACTCTTTTTAAAAGTCTTACTAAACCACTTTTTTCACGTGTATGTGGGTGTCTAGTAATCTGCAAATCTCAGTTTACTATATTAAGTATTGATAGTATAGTATATATATATATATATACATATATAAGTATTTAAGTATTGAAATGACACATGTTGTGATAAAAAGCATCGTCTCTCCTCTGCCTCTCTCTCTCTCTTCGTCCATCATTGTCTCACTCTTCCATCAACGTCTTGTCAAATCAAGGCTGCACTCGGTGTCAGGTTTCACTCCCAGACCTCATCGATAGCTCCTCACTCTTCCTCCCCCCCTCCTCCTCTCCCTCACTCAGCTCTCAGACCGCTTCTTGGCATTTTTCAAGCCAGACACTGTGTGGACTGAGCCTCAGAAGCGGGGGTTTATGGGATGGACAGAGCGTCCGCCCGTACTCTGCGTTCATGTCTTCATTGTGCGCGTCGCAGGAGAGCTTACAATGACGATGGTGCAGTGGTTAGCATTGTTGCTTCGCAGCAAAAAAACGGTTCAGAACCCGGTTTTACAGAGTTCTGCCTTCCTGTGTGCGTGAGTTTCCTCTCACAGTCTAAAAACATGCAGATTAGATCAACTGGACACTCTAAAGTGAAGGTGTGAATGGTTGTTTGACCTTTGACCTGTCCAGTGTGTGAATGAATGAATGAATGAATGATTGCTCAGTTTGTCAGTGACCTGTAATAACCCCTGTAATAAATGTCACATTGCTGTGTCAGGGCTGAGGTGGGAAAATCAACAGTGTGGACAAACAAGTCAAGCTTAAGTCAAGCTTAAATTCTCAGATGATGTTAGAAAAAAAAGCATTCACCAATGTGTCATTGAAGAAGAATAATCTTTTGATAAGTGTGTAAATGTAATCTTTTAGTTCCACTGAACACGTTCGCTTTGCAAACATCATAATCGCTGCAGCGTCTGGAGAAATTCCCTGATTATTTACAGGAAAACAAACAATCTGATAAAGTTCCTGTGAAGTGTGATAAACTGAAGTTCAGAGCCGTGAGTGTTCACCAAGGTCAGGTGTAAGTGTAATGAGGTCATTTAAAGAGAGCCGACTGTCTCAGATCACTTCATAGAGATATATGAACTACTCATGGTCCAGCACCTAAATAACATGTGACTGGATTGTGTTGCATCTTTACCGGATTGCAGGTCCAAAGCAAGAATCCACTTTTCAATGGTGATATCTCCGCGACGCACGAGAGAGCATAGGTGGACGGTAAAAACAGATTAGATAGTTTCATTATTGATTCACCACAGTATTCTTGAGTTACTTTTAGAGCCCCTAAGTAGCTTCTGCGGGGGCTAAATGATCGCACAATGTCATTATACTCTGATTTCACGGGCCTTTTTAGGGCCGTCTGCTTTATTTCTGAGAATGTGCGGCTAAATAGATGAAAATAATGTATTCATCAGGGCGGGGGGGTCGGGGGATGAGTTAGGGTGGATGCGTTCTTCAACATTAGTGCCGTCTATACTCTCCACACTCTTTTAGACATCAAATTATACACGCACAAGCACAATGAGCAACATTTTATTTCATAATATTCTGGGAAAGTTAGAATTAAAGTCATAAAACATGATGCACTGAAATGAATCAAAGGTTTCAGTTTGCTCACTGTAGAAAATGTGAGGTATTTGATGCTAATGTGAAAACATCCTCTAACAGCCAAAACAACAAGTCTGAATTTGAAAAACTGATATTAACAAAAGAGATGGAGGGGAAAACAACATGCATCGTTATGTTATTTTAGGGCACAAATAATTACATATATTTCTAAATTTGGGACAAATCTTTCTTTAAAACACAGCTGAGGCTTTGAGCCTTAAATATTCGAGGTGGAATCACACGGTATCGCGGTGATACGTCATTCTCATGTTGCAATGATATATATCAACAAATGGATATTTTGTCTTTCCCACTAAAAATACAATATTTACAAAATGAATAAAAATAACATTTTCTATTTGAATCCATTTTTTCTTTGCCTGATGTAATAGATGTTATTACACAGTGTTATTTGTAATGATATTGAGACAGTTCAATATCAAATATTGGCTGGTGTCAGAGCCACAGAGCTACAGTCGCTCTACAATCACAGCTGAGCAGCACAGGAGATTATAGAGACGCGGATAAAGGCCGTGTAACCTTGGAATTGTGTTCCATGCAGGCCCAGTGTGTGGTGCGCGCCTGCCATTGTCCGAGCCATCTACTCTCACTGTTCTGAAAATAAAGCTATTCCTGCTTTAATGGAGTCTGCTGCCTTTGGTGTTGCTATTCAGCTCCAGCGAGTGAAAAGCCAGCGCCTGCTGAGGAACAATTCAGGGAAGAATGTGACATCCCCAAATACCAGCTTCTTTTTGAGTGGCCAGACAACATACGCTTTACACACACGCACACACGCGCACACACACACACACACACACACACACACACACACACGCACACACACACGCACACACACACACGCACACACACACACACACAGGCACACACACGCACACACACGCACACACGCGCACACACACGCACACATTCAATGCACTGAGCTTTCAACACCGGTGGCATCACAGAAACAGTGTTCTTGTGTTCACCTGGTGTGTGTTCACAATTGCAGTGTGCGTGCATGTGTGTGTGTGTGTGTGTGTTCCAGGTATTCCTCTTGTTGTGGGGACTTAAATCTGTGTCCACAGTCATATTATAGGGACTTGTCTTCTATAACATAAATGATTCCATTTTAAGGCGGCGACATGTTGTGCGTTTACTATCAGTGTGTAAAAAATAAGCAGCAGTTCTCCCTGTTATATGTGTGCTGATATTACTAAATCAATTATGACATTTATCAGTCAATGAAAGACACCTTATTTTATTAATTTAACATTATTTATTTAAAATACTTCCAATAGAGATTGTTCTTCTTTAACAATAAAAACAATATATATATGTATATATATATACACATTTATGTATATATATACATACATATGTGTGTGTGTGTGTGTGTGTAAAACGCTCCACATTAGCTTGCATTGCATTATAGTGTGTGTGTGTGTGTGTGTATAATATTAGATGAGGACACATCAAAGTGGCAGTGCTTCTTCTCTCTTCCATCCAACAATGCGAGGCATATTTCGTGTCCTTGTTGGCGCCGACGTTTCCCTTTCTGCTCGACCCACGGCAGCGACTGTCATGGAGAGAAAAGAGAGTTTGCTACCAGCATCAGAATATCCACGAGCTGAGGCACAATGATCAGAATGCAGCTTGCATACTTATGTTTGGGGGGAGGAGGAGGAGGAGGAGGAGGAGGAGGAGGAGGAGGAGGGGGGAGGCAGGTAAAGAAGGAGGTGGGGGTGCACTTCAGTATACATTCAAGCCCATCCCTGACATGTTCCATGGCCTTGAAGTCTGTGTAGAGCATGGTGGTGCTTCCCGGGCTTTGTTTATGGATCACAGCTTGTTTACTATGAAGCCCGGCAGCGCCAGCCCTGAAGAGATGTGGGCCCAAGATGTTTTATCTCTTGTCAGGGCTCGCTTCAATTAAATTAATGGAATCCATTCAGTTCTCCTCTTTCCCTTTCCCTTTCAGGCCCCGGCCACAGAGGAGAATACATTAAAGAGATCTTAGAGCTCTGAGATGGTACATCATGGTATTAGGCTCAGGCATCATTTTTTTCTTTTCTTTGCTAAATGAAATAATCCAGTTTCATACATTCATACTGGGGTTTTTTTTTAAGATGGACTAGACTATGTATGCACTATACTGCGTTTAATACAGTAATGCAGTGGCTTTAATAATAGTTAATTCAAATGAATTATACTTGACTCATATTGTAGATGTTAAATGTCGCAACCACAGAGCATGTCAGTGACAGGAAGTGACTAACTAGCTATTCAGTCCATGCACTTGACTGCCAAGTCAAGTTCTGTTATATATATGTATATGTATATATATACATATATAAATACAGTGTAAATGCACATACTGATTTCACCACATGACTTGCAGCTTGGGAACAAGATAAAGTTCCAGTTTTTGTTGTTTTAAGAGTGTAAATACTCTTATCTCATGCTGTTATACATGCTGTTTGCTCGGCTTGTTCTGAACCAGCAAAACCACACAATCACCTCTCATGTTGCTTTATTAGCATTTGGTATCACTTTAAATTCCACACCAGTGCATAATGACTTATGTCTAATGTTCTTACAGCCTGTATTAACACTGACTGCTGTTTACTGCCGGTCAACAACATAGAAACAATCACACACACTGGACACGGATTCTCAACCCAAACCCAACAGTCAAATAACACACACACACACACACACACACCATCACGTGTCATTCTGTCCAACCCACCGGTGATCCAATACTTCACTTTTCTGACTGAATTCCTTCAATAGATGTAATGTTATTAATAACATATACTGCTGTGCATTGTTTGCACCCTACACAGTATTTGTTTCTGTCTGTTTGCAAAAAAAATACCAATAATAACAATTAAGAAATAAAAAAGGGTGAAAAAGAGGCATTAGTCCCAGTGTTTGTCTTTCACCTGAGCAGGTCCAGTTGTCTTTGTGATGACATTGAAGCGTCTCATTGTCTCGTCTGTTTGGTAGATTCATTAATACTGCGACAAACAACACTGAAGAACCGCGACACAGTCCACATCTTTACCTTCACTCTCTTCTGCATTTGCAATTCATCCATTCACGTGTGGTCACATCGACACTGAATGACACACATTCCTCTGGATTCTCTGTTATTTAGTGTTTTACCGTTTAAGATGAAAGCATTTTGAAGCTAAAAGAGTGCAATAATATATGTGTTTATAAGGTGAGGTGGGAATGTGAAGGGCAGCAAAATCACTGACAGCAGCTTTGATAAAATCCATGTATGTCTATGGTCTGTACACGCCGTCAAGTCCAAACAGTTTAGACTTAGAAAATAGAAAAATAAAGCTTGAGCCGACTGATAATTGAAATGTTCCTGATCGCACGACATAATTAAAACCTGTGTATTTTTTTTCCGGCTGCCTCTGTGGTCAGTGACAGTCAAATGGATTTGAGGAATGAGGACTAGAAAGCAGGTATTACCACAGTCCTTATCCTGCACTGTCCTAATCATAGCCCTGGTCCACTTCTGAATGGACATGAAAATTACCGATCACCTGTCAAGTGGAAATTACTAGTAAAGAATGTGTTACAGCTCTTGTGTTCTTGTCTCCTTCCACCGTGTTGATATTACACCCTTCTGCGGAGTAAATGCCCGCGAGAAGTCAAGATGCCACGCACATCCAAATCAGGGATTATTATGCCAGAGGATTGGAGGGTGATTTTCTGCTGAAGCGTGACAGCATAAATACTTTGATAGTTCTGTGTGAACCCGGTGTCGGCACAAACAAGTGACATGGGATATACTTGGATGCCTGATAAGACTGCCAGACATGTAATTCCTCTGTCATCATTATCAGACTCATCTCCGATGCGACAACATCAATTTGACTTGCAGTTTGCCTGGAGGGATTAATAAATACTAAACAAACGTCACATCATGCCGTTCTTTGTGGAGATCACGTTCAGGGTCTCCGCGGGCTACAGAACCTCTTTGTGGACTCGCTGCTGTGTTTTGGATCATTGTCCTGCTGCAGAACCCGACTGTGCTTCAGCCTGAGGTCACAAACTCACGTCCGCGGGCGGAATTCATGCCCCAGACCGTCACGCGACCACCGCCATGTTTGACTGTGATGTAACGGGACGCACAACTTCCTGTCAGTCCACAGAATATTGTCCCAAAAGACTTGAGCGTTCATTGAGACGAGCCTTTGTGTTGTTTTTGGTCAGCAGTCATGAACCCTGACCTTAACTGGGGACAGTGAGGCCTGCAGTTCTTCAGCTGTTGTTCTGGGTCGCCGCTGCACTCTTGGGGTAATTCTTGTAGACCATCTGCTCCTGGGAATGTTCCCCACCATTCCATGCTTTCTCCATTTGTGAATCATGGCCGTCACTGTGGTTCACTGGAGTCCCAAAGCTTTGGAAAAGTCTTTGTGAGCGTTTCATGGATGAACTTCTGAAGGTCCATTTTGGACAAAGTCAAAGAGACAGACAGAAGGACACTTTGGTGGCTTCTTCATATTTAAGTCTGTTAGCCACAGCTGGTTTCCTTATTCCTCAAAGTCTCGCAGCCATGTTATAAGATTTAAAGTTGTTGAAAAGTAAGTTCTCTACAGAGTGGAAACCAAATGAAAGCGTTTTCTCGAGGAGTTTGTGTTTGTCTGCCAGTCTGATGTCTAAATCTTTTCCATTTTCCACTTTCTTTTCTTTACTAAGTTAAAGTCAGTCATTTGCAGAACGTGAATGGGGATGAAAACAAAGCAGTTGGAGGCTGAGGAAAGCTAAACCTGGACAAAAAGCTAAAATTACTAATTGGTTTACTGATCAGTTGTACTTTGTTCGATTGATTTGCAATTAATTCTGGTTTGCGGTGTATGAAAGACAGAGGCTGGCGCCAACCTTGGAGCTTGTGGATACCTTATACTCACTTAGAGGGTGAAGGGGGTAGAACATCAATACGTTGTTGTGAGCCCGGCCCGGGACTCGCGCTGATACTGTCTTCTTCATTTGTTGGGGCTGTGAGGCAGAGTGTATGCAACAATACATTTTCTGTCCATTTTAAAAGGCAAGTGATGGATGATTTATCCTCTTAAGTGCAGGTGGGTGGTGTGTAACCCTGATCTGCCAGTGCCATTAGTGTGATCTTATGCTGTGGGATACGCATCATGGAATGAATGTTTTATCCTCCGTGGGGATGCATTATACAGAGCTGTGTAGTAAATATAGCTGTGGCACTGTATCTGTATAAATATGTTGGAAGCCAATAAAAGAGCATGAGGTGGTAACAAGAACTTCTCAGATACTTTACTTTCTCCCCTCAAATGACAACACACTGTTGTTGGTGGCTTGCTTTATAAATAACCACCACAGTGTTTATTATTAATTCATAAATGTGAAAGATTCGGTCAAATAATGTTTCTACCATCTTACAATGTACTTAAAAGTACTTTGATGTTGTTCACTTCTACACAGAGTTGCTGTCGATGTAATGGTTCTTGGTTTCACTAGATTTCTTTTTCTATTTTGGAGCCATTATTGATAAAGTTTTCCCTCTAAACGTGTTCCTCTGTCTCAAATGTGGAGATTTCTGACTCTCTCTCATTTTGTTGAGAATAGAGTCATGTACTGATATTTATTACTTCGTTGTTGTCAGGTGCTTTTCCACCCTACAGCAAAATAACGAAGGACATTGTTCACTGTCAACTGTGTGTGTGTGTGTGTGTGTGAGACATCTAAACACTTTCAGTCATATGTATGATTTATGTTAAAAGAGCAGACACATTATGAGCAGCATTGTAAATGAGAATTGTAATCTGCAGTAATCTGAGTGTAGAATGAAAGGTTTTTTCCCTTAGTTTTATCAATAACAGATTATTCTCTAAGCTTCTGGCATTAATTGAACAATAGTTGTGATTGGCTGTTCAGTGTTTTTAAGATCTCTACATCCGTTTCTGTGTCCATTTAAAGGTGTGGGCGTGTCACCTCGGTCTCTCTCGCTCTGCTCTGTCACTGACGCCGTCCTACAGGAGGAAGCAGAGATAAGGAAGTGGAAGAAAGGGAAGAGAGAAAGTCTTGACCACAGATGCTTTCTGGGTCCAGACTGTTAGCTTTTTAGCGATCTTGTTACCCAACGTGCCGCCACCACGTTCTGAGACACACTAGAAGCGTCCCTGGAGACGCAGGAGAGCAGCTCCTCTGTCTCCAGCATGGCTGAGAGAAAAATCCGTCTCGGACGTCACTGTGTCTGACCGGCCACCAACCCACCTCCCCCCCCCAGTCCTCACACACACACACTGAGCGGAGTCGTACAAACTCCCAAACACCTTCATACCTCTCCATGAAAGTAGACAGTGATGGACGTGACATCACTGAGGGACATGTGTGTCACTGTTGCCTTGGAAACTCATTTGTATATGAATGTAATACAACAGCGTGCACATTTACAGAGTGTGAACATGTAAATCTCACATAGACCATAATGGGAATTCCACAAGAACAGAACAGGAATCTCTGGTGTTTTTAACGTTCTCTTGTCTTTATTCATATTCTTGTATGTTCTCTTATGTTTTCTGTTTATTCTTTTTGGGAGAGGAGAGAGAGATCAGAAGCTGAGGGCGGTCAGAGGGTCAACCATGATGGGGACGGTGAAAACGAACCACGTTAATCCCACATATCGAGGCATTCAACAATGTATCCAAGTTTAAATCTCCTTTTGTATACATTATATACATACAGTATATTGATTATACTCCACTGTACTGATGTTCAGTGAGATATGTGCGTGATGTCAGTCACTGTATGTGATGGACGAGAGCATGAACAACAACTGCTTTGTGTCGCCTAGCAACATGGTGTTGTGTCTTTGTTGGTCAGCTGCAGCTGCTGTGGGACTTGATGTTGTTTTTCTTCTGTGCTGTCAGTGGTGTAGCATGTAGCACGTAGGCTGTTAGATACAAAAAGCCTGATATTACCACATGATGTCTCTGGCACTTACTGCAGTGTCCTGAGACTTGGAAAGACTGGAACGTGCGTAAAATGAAAATAAGAAATATGACGCGTGTGCAGTTTGCCCAGTGGCCTAAACGATGCAGATTTAAATATCATTTTGCTGCTTGAGTTAAAATGCTGCTCTCTTTATCATTCTATAGATGGATGTTTGGTTAGCGATGGTACTTTGTTGTATACTTCTTCCATACATTTATAAATGTGTCAGGGATTATTAAATTGTGCATTTATGATTGAATTAATGTGTAATCTGCTCTTACTTTATTACTTTTCAGTATGAAAGAGGTTCCTGCCAGTGCTTCAAATAACATTGTTAATGTTTTGCATGAATTAGAAAGAGTTAGTCTGTGTCGTGGTAAAACAGGCAGCACTAAGGAGCAGGTGACTAACTCAACCGTCATGTCAGGACAGTTTCAATTAGACAAGAAAAATCTATGGCAGCATCATTAGAAGGATTTAGTGTTTGGGGCCCCTGTGACCCCTCCTCTGACCCCTGACATGGAAGTCAAATATTTTTTCTGCCCCTTTAAATTTGCTTTTGAAATAAAGCCTGTCCTACCTGCTATTGATAGTCGTATTGATTTGTGTGTGTGTCAAATGACAAAGCTGAAGAGGCTAATCTAAAATCAAGAACTCGTGCACCGCAGCGGTCACTCAAGCACATATGCAGAGGCCTAATGTAAAGCTATTCAATTGTCTGTTGGTGGCCGTGAATGTATGTGAAGAAAAACACAGTACTACACAGTACTACACAGTATTAGTACACCGTAGGTTTTAGTACCAGGACTCATCAAAGCTCTCATTCTCCGTCATATGCATGAATTCACACATGCTTATAATACTATCACAAACAAAACAAGTGAGAACATGAATAGAATAACAATGACTACGTCAGTTTCATACAGAGTGAACACCGACTGTCCTTGTCCAAGTATTGACCTTATTATTACCACTTTTATTATTTATTTTTGTGAGAGAAATCACGTTTGGTCAGTAGTTGTGTAGATTCAGAAAACCTTTCATTCATTCATTCATCCATTCATTCATTCAACTGTCCACCCCGAGCGACAGCAAGAAATAATCCAAAGTATCCTTACTTATTTGAGGCCATGTTTTTTGTCTTGCTCTGATTCTCAGATACGTGGATGAAATGAACACAAACAGAAGTTCATGTGTTAGTTTCTTCTGCGTTTGAAGAGAAGTTTATACAAACACTAGCAGGATGTTCATTTATTAGATCAAGACAGTTCCCGGTGTTACATCACACACCAAAACAATAGCTCGTTGGTAGCATGTTTAGCACCAGTCCACGTCGTTCTACCGTCCATTAAACTTTAAAGTATGATGTGTTTGAAGCTGACAGAGCATTCACTTGTTCTCTCTCAGTCCAAACATGCACTGGTCTTCTTCTTCTTCTTCTTCTTCTTCTTCTTCTTCTTCTTCTTCTTCTTCTTCTTCTTCTTCTTTTACCACATTATCTGCAGTCAGGCAGAGAGACAATGTCGGATTTCATCCTTCAAATGTCTCCAAGATCATTTGGTGGAAGAATACTGATGGTTTTGTGACAGTGTTTTAAAACCTGGACCAAAGCTTCACATCTACATCAGGCCAAACCTGTTTCTACAGTGTTTTTGTCTTCATCTCTAAATGATTCAATCTCGTACAAAAATAATTGTTTAGACGGTTAGACTCGTGTCTTATAACTTTGACTCATGCATGACCGTCATGCTTTGTGAAGATAAGCAACTCAATTCAAAATGATATTTAAAAAGTCTTTTTTTAAAAGTAGACGTAAAGCATTAGCACATGTGTCGTGAAACTCTAACCTTTGATTCTCGCGCTTGTGATATCAGTATTGGTGTCAGACAATAAAACGTGCTATCAAGCCATTTTTAATTCCCATAATAATACAATCATAGACGCTGTGTGATCGTGCCTCAGATCACCTGGATAAGACTTTAAAAAGCCTGTTTTTCCTCCTTTTACAGGACAAATACATGTGTGTACTTTGTCGCACTGACTGTAAAAGTACCTCACACACAAATACATAACCATCAAAGAATGGAGGGGCGGGTTTGATTAAAAAATGAGAGATAATTGTATGTGTTTTTTCTTACTGAAAATAGTCAAGCCATTAAATAACAAATCCATATTGGTTAAATTCCTCGCAGACATACCGCCATGTCGTACATAATGAGAAACATTGGGTCTTTTTAGCCTTCACAAAAAGAAATCAATTAGCTATTGTTGTCTCTTTCCAGCAAAAACCCAATAGCTTTGGCTACTTTCCTCTTCCATTCCGTGCATCTGTGCTGGCAGACACCAGCTTATTACAAATGATTTATTTGCTTTTGTGAAGCCCATTATGAAATGCGGCTCTATAAATAACAGAGCAGCAATCCATAGGCAGCTTCCACATGGCCTCAGAGTGTGTGTGTCGCCATACAAAGGAGCGACCAGTCGCTAGCAGCACAAAAGCACCACAGCCATTAGCAGACTGATAGAGTTTTGCCTCCTGCCATCAGCACAAAACTATAATTAGACATTAATTTGGGGCTCTGTTAAGGGCCTATGGTGTGTATGTGTGTGTGTGTGTGTGAGAATGAAAGCCATGTTACAGAGGAGCTAGCAGCTATCTGTGCATAATGTGCATAATCCATTTGTATGCATGAATGTACCTGAAATGAAATATTATTAAAATAATATTTCCCATAACATGTAAGATACTGTGTAAAAGATTTAACCAAAAAAATCTATGTTTTGATTTGAAAATGCCTTTTCCCAGGAGAACAATTTGCTTCCACATGAGCGTTTCATCTTAATATCAGACGTATTGAAATGAATCCGCGTCTGAATATGCAAATAAGCAAAACAATAATAAAATAAATCACATGATTTATTTGTACAGTGAATTTCATGTCAATGTGCTAACTGTAAACACAAATGAACAGTTTAAAGTAGGAAACACAATAGACTCAATTTGATCAAAACCCATTTATAATAAAACAACAAAAGAAAGTAATAGAAAGAGAGAAAGAAAACAAAAGAGAGCAAATGATATGACTGTGTGTGAACATGCAGTGCATCAACAGGTGCACATTTAAAGTGAAATGTAAATTATAAGCATGTGAGAATAGAAACGTTTTCATTTCACTTCTACATTGGAGTACAGATAAATGCTGCTTTACCATAATTAGTCTGAGTCTCTCTGAGTCAGTAGATCTCAGAGTCCGACTACATTTATATTATTTTAATAAGCCAATGATGATATTCTGGACCTGTACCATTTATTGATTTGTAGACGAGCAGCAGAACTCTGTCTGTTTGGGTCGTGAAACCCTTCACTCTCTTAAACGGATAGAAAGACCTGCTGATGTCTGCTGAAGGTCAGATCTGAGTTTGTCAGCACACCAAGGTTATGGAATTGGTCTTTGTGTCAGTGACGAGGTTTCCAGGTATTAAAACTGAGGTAAAACATTTACCTCAAGACAACAAACACGCCAGACCCCACTTCAAATGTAGAATTCTCCAAAGAAGCTTGGGGGGGAAAAGATGTGACTTTTTATTCTGGGTCTGTGTTCGAAAAATACATCTGTGTTGGGAAAATGGCATTATTTTGTGTCACTCCACCTCATCCAATGGCATCTTGTATACCTTTGAAGGAAGAGCAGCTTCAGATGCTCAGAGGGAAAATGGAAAAATTGCAATACTTTTCTGTCATTTTGTCTGGCTATTTTGAGTCAAATTAGATCAATGGGTGTTGCATCTGTCTTGTGTAATACAATGAGAGGCATTGGTTTGCTGGGGGAATAGCAGAGGCACCTCTTCAGAAGATCAAAAAGCCTTGTGATAAAGCCGTGTTCCCCTGTCATTTATCAAGACATATCAATATTTCTGATGAAATTATGCCAGACCAAAGCATCCACTCAAAGAATAAATGTGGGACATGCACGCACACACGCACACACACACACACACAGAGTTTATTCAGTTTACTTTCATGTGTTTTTCACTAATGTGCTCCATATATTTGTGTGGCTAAGAAAAACGTGTGTTGTACCTTAAAATGTACCTAAATTTCCTGAAACTGAAATAAATTAAATGTTGAAATCAGTACAATAATGACTATAATATTGGACAAGCAATTGTTGCAAAGCTGTTGCCACTAACATTTTCTCAGCTTGTTACTCCAGATGTACGATGATCAATAATCCATATGGATTATGTGTCATTAGTTTAGTGAAATTACAAAATGATTATTTCTGACCAATCAACCAAATTGTCGGTGCATGAGCAGGATATGAAGAGATATGACATGAACTCATATTGTATGTTGTATGAAGACAGTGAAGACAGTGAAGACAGTGATATGGCTGAATAAATATTGTTTTTTACTATGATATTTAGTATTGATATTGGATATGAGATTGTAAAAAAACAGAAACACTAAATATCATATAAATGCTTCACTAATAACATCATATTAACAACAACAATTATAATCACAGATGCACAATATTATTGGCATGATATTGGTATCAGCAAATATTGGCTTTAAAATGAATGATCAGATGTGCAGATATGACTAATGACTACAACGGTAGGCTAAATAGACCATGACCTCCTTGACATCTGTTCTGGTGTCCCCTTCAACTGCTATTTTTTATGTTTCCTTATTTTGCTCAATGAAGAAAATGTATATCTACGTCTGCTGCAACATGAATATGAAAAATATCATGTTGATTTCACTACAGAAGAATTAGTGACCCGTGCAGTTGGGCACAGGAAAAAACATATACACAGTATTGGTACTGGTTATCAGATTTGTGTTTATGATGATTGCATTGTTCTGGTGAGGTTTGGGTTCACCTGTATCGTTAGAGCAAAGGTCTCCAATGCAAATGACCTGGGGGCCACTGTGCATCTAACCTGGCCAACAAATGATATCACAGTGTTCTGTCATGATGTCACAATAGCAATATTTGTCAAGACATTTCACATTATTTCAAAAGAAAAGTCTTTGTTTTGATATGGAATTATATATAGTTCACAATAAAATAAATGAAAATAAAAGAACATACAGAAATAACTCACTATAAGTTGATTGATTAAGTGGTGGGCCACATGAAATCAACTGGTGGGCCACATGTGGCACACGGGCCGCAGGTTTCAGACCTCTACTATAGAGTATTTGGAGTAATACTGGCCACATGAACACATACACATACATGAACTATTCACACATAACCAGTGGTGGTCTGTCAGGGCCAGTAGGGCCTTCTCTGCGGCCCTGACAATATCAAAAAAGTATTTGTTATTATTATTATTATTATTATTTTATAAATAATCAATTCAATGTGTGTCTGAACGTTTCTGAATTCAATGACTTTTTCAGTATGTTATGATTCTATTTCCAGAAAGAATATGGTTATTTTTTGTGAAGCTGAGCTGGATTTTCCTGGATGTCATTAAACGCATCACAGCTCCGTGGACCTGCTCTAGTCGTATTGCTGGACTTTCCTATTTGGTTCTAACTTTGACTGACGTGTGTCGTCAGCCAATCAAAATGTGATATCATAGTGACAGAACGCCCCCAGTGATGTCATCAACGACGTTTGAACCTTTGGCGGGTTTTGAAGTAAACTGTGATCACTGCATTAACACCACTGATCCATCATGTGTCTGATCTTTTCACGACGATCGTTTGGAGAAAAGAATGAAATGATTTCAAGAGGAAGAGGTTCATCATTTACGGTAGTTGGAGTGTTAATGATGAATTTATAACATGTTTTACAAGTGGTGAGGACAAAAGTGTTGATCATAAATAGCTCCGCCGCGTAGCTGACGCCTATGCTTATGTGGAACCTTGTTTTTGTGTCATGTAGTGGTTTGTGAAAGTGCGTTTGCTGACTGACTTAACAGAACATGTGGTGCTAATGATGCAGTAGCCTATAGATGGTGTGTGTGTGTGTGTGCGTGTGCGCTATGGCGTGTTTTTTTTACTGAAGGCCCTGACTGGAACCCCACGGTCCGCTACTGCACATAACTGTTCACATCATTCAATCATTGTGCTTTATTTTGTGTTGTGGAGGAAATGTCTTCAGTAGCCTGTGTTCAGTGTTCAAACACTGGCTCAGTCACAGTCAGTTTCTACTTATTATCACTCATTTCTTTTTCCTCTATATTTCACAAGAGGACTTGAAATGACCATGTCAACGAACACCCAGTCCAAACTGGATCCATGAATACTGTGTATCCTCTTTTGTTTTGCTTTATTTTAAAAGGTCATACGTTCTGTTCTGTTCTGTTCATATTACTTTAGTTTAGACAGACACATGACGACATGTAGAGTAATTCGACTATCGACTCTAAACAAATGAGTTTAAACTAACTAAATCAGTTAAACGTGTTATTAACAGATCAAACAAACCTCCCTGTGGTTTTTCAATGCTGCCGATGAGTAAAGATAATCATTGAGTTTAATTTTACACTTTAGAAATAGCTTCTTTTTTTTCCTTTTCTCCGAGAAATTCCTTTGCAAAATCACATTAGCGCTTGTCATTGTTGTGTCCTTTGCTCTGCCCTCACGGGCCACAGTCGCTTAGTCTCAACACACTGTTGAATACGTGCCGCAGCCTGTAGAAAACATCTCATTCTCAAGGCCATTTGCCGTTAATCATACTTATATTGACCAAATATTTGTTTCAGTGCCATGGCAGCAGGGATTGCTCTGTCTTAGCCACCTGATAGTGAACATGCAGCAGAGCTGATACGGCTTCTGTTTTCTCCAGCTCATCTCAGAATTAGCACAGCAGATCGTCTATATTTAGCTCAGTCCATATCACAGCAGTTACTATTTCATGTACATACATCATACATACATACATCTCATTGAATGGTGAAGTTATATGATGTCCGGCTTAATGATTGAATGAAGTCATTTAAATTGTCATCTACTGTATTTAAGTCACTACATAATAAAATGTTTCCAGTTGCCTCAGAAAGGATCAGAAATGCTTATTCCAGTCTTCTTAAACAAAGAAAAACACCTGCATATGAAATCTAATCAACTATAAACTATAAGTCTCAAGACAATGGAGACAGACCTAGTGTTGGAATAAACAAAAGCAAGTGAGCTGCAGCTACTGTGTAAATTTGGCGTAAGACTGCCCTCTACTGCAGCCTGACCGTCTGACTGAGAGCGAGACACAGGACGAGCACATTTGTGTTCAACTGGGATCAGTTTGTGAGTGTTAATGCAGGATTTGACGTCAGTGTACAATAACCAGGTATATTCCATACATCGTTTGTTTTAAGAAGCCTTTAAAACACCTGAACGCCCCCATGGGACTAAAGAAAAGAGTAAGACACAGTGTCTTAACTTGAATATTAAAGTGTATAACAACGTGTATAACGACTGAACACTGAAAGATTTAATCGTCTCATGATCCCAGCGTTTAAAGTCCATTGACGTCCAAGGTTATATAACTTCACTATATTCTCACTTAGAGGAGACTTGTGTGAGAATTACTCGCCTCTGATGGTGAGACTTCAGATTAGACAGATTATGACGAATGAATGAAGGAGTCCTCCACTCGCCCCTCCCCCTCCCAAGTGCATCATGGAACTACGGTGAACTACCAGACATACCAGATGTTTCAGGATGATGTTTCTCTTCGTCCACTGTGTGTTCAGATAGAGACGTGAGGACACAAGATGGCAGCCTATCAGGACAGTGTACAATGACTTGAATGGGTCAAAGTTAATACACCATTCAAATACATTATCTAGACATCAGAACCGACAGCACACATCCTGATATGATGTAAACTCAGCACACTACTAACTGACACTCAGATCATGGTGCATACAGTAGAGTAAGTCAATCATGTATGAATAATCTCAGTAAATCACACACAGATGCTGTTCACCTCTGTGGACTGTGACTGTGCTTCTCAAACCTCTTTATCTACCAATGTTGATGCTCATTAATGTAAGTGTCACGCGGCTTCGTAGTGGCTAACTCTGTTGCCTCACCGCAAGAAGGTTGCCAGTTCGCATCCTGGTGTGACTGAGTCCTACAACATGCAGAGGTCAAGTGGTCGTTCATTTCTATATGTCGGCTCTGTGACTCTGGGATTGGCTCCAGCTCCTGTGCGACCCTCATGTGGAGGACAAAGCGTTTGACAATGAGTGAGTGAATAATGAGAGTGAGAGTGTAAACCAGTATTTAAGCAGCGAGCCAAGACTACAGCCGTGAATACCACTCAAAGTGATATACACTATAGTTTTCTTTTTACCATCCGTCCATTCCCACACACACACACACACACACACACACACAGGCCTGGTGCTCGTTTCATATCCACTCACACACATCAGGACACAGCATGTGGACTGAAGGAGCCTCAGATCAAACTGTCGACCTTCTCGTTAGATCTTTGTCTGTAACTGTCTGTGATACTGACAACACATGTTAATGCTGAAACTCAGGCTCTTCCATTGTGTAACTGACAGGTTCTGACCACTCTGACCACTCTGAGGCTACTTTTGCTAAACTTGGCATCTTTGCAGACGTGTGTGTGCAAAAGAAAACCTGACAGAAATAAAAACAACAGACAAACCTTCAAATGTAATCAGGTGATATAGAGCTGCGGACATCACGTGACTTTCTACGTTTCTATGAACGTACAGTGGTTCTCAAACTTACGTCATTATTGCAAAGTGTTACTTAGGGATTGTGACATTTACAGTATTTGTATATGTGCATAAAATGAAGTTATGATTCATTTATCAAACCTGTTTCCTTTGGAAATGCCTGGTTTAATATTCAAAATAATATTAGGTGAAATGGCAGTTAAAATAAACGTCAGAGATGAGCAAGTTTGCTCTTGTCCTAATTTGTTGCGTGAATTTGGGTAATGATAGTTTATTACATTTAATAAGTGGGTCGACATTTACAAATTATAATACACATGAATAATGAATAATAACTCATTATTAATTATATGTGATGTTTGTCACAAAACAAACACGTCATTGTTTTCAGTTTCCCACACTCTGTATCTGTGTGCATGTGCACTGTGCTGCATGTATATAACCATATATGATCATATAAGAGCTTTCCATCATTCTCAAATAAAACACATTCAAAAAATCTAGTCATGAAAATATATAGTATATATACTGTATATATATATATACACAGTACGTGTGTGTGTATTTATTATTTTTTCCTTCAGAAAAGTGTTTTAAAATGAAGGTAATTGTGCTTATGAATAATGTAAATTGACAAAATGGCATATGAGCAATTAAAAGGGAATCAGTTCAAGTCCAGTGAACTTCAACAGCGGTGGAGAATAAATACAGAGTCGTACAATGTCCAGACTCCAGGCTTCTTTTTTTTTCCCCTCGTCAAACACATCCGTGTATTTTCAGCTCATTTCAGTTTTTTTTGTTTGGCAGATAATTGACCAGCCGCCTAATTGATATTCAGCACTGAAGCCTTATCCTCAGCTGACTGTAATTCATTCTGTGTCGCCTCAGAACCAGGACAGAGCCAACAAAGCCTGATGTGAGGAGGCTTTGTCACTGATGAGCTGCTTGAATGGCCTTATGGCCTGTACACTCAAGTCCTTTTTTCCCTTCTTAAGATGTCTTTTAATATGTAAGAGTAGGATTTTCTACAAAGAAGATCCAAGAGAGCACCTGCGTTTGATTTCTGGTCCCTGCAATTTCCCTCATTAGCTGTGTATTCAATTAGGCTGCAGCGTGGCAGTATTGTGCAGTGGAGATCAGGGTCAAACACTTGGGTCACTTTGAAGAGTACTCTATCTCTGGCCTTGTGCTTGATACCAGACAACAAGATGAAGATTACCATCAAACACTTGTGGCTGATCTTGAACTAAATGAGTGACAATGACTTTCTGATGAAATGTTCCTCATCGTTCCGTCTGTGGACGTCCACCACGTCACAGACAGGTCACAGTACGCTCACTAACTACAGGCAGCTGACTGGCTGACCGTCGCCCCCTTGTGATCGGGATGTCCTCTACGCTCGTCTGTTGTGTCGCATTCGATGTCGTCATTCATTGTTGTCGCAGTTCTCAGTGGAAATGGCAGCCTGATTCTGGGCTTTACCATTTTAAACTGAGCTGTACCATGATGGAGTCGAGCACCCCGTCGTTCACCCCTAATTCAAACCTTAACCTAACCTTAACCTAACCTTATCCTAACCACATTTCAAATTTGACGTCTAAACTTAACCAACTCTTTTAGGAAAATGTTGCTGCCTTATTAGGATCAGGTTTTGGTCTCTGTGAGGACTGCTGGTCCAAGTACAAGTACACACATATACACATATAGAGTACTGTGCTTGATCATCAAACTCACAGCGAGGTTAGAGGTGAAAACATGTTCTACTTCTGTTAGTGTGGAATGAAGGTAAACACGAGTGTGTGTGTGTGTGTGTGTGTGTGTGTGTGTGTACGTTAGTACTTTAGTACGTCATCGTACTGTTGAATTATCTTTCGTGAGAATCTAAAGTTATATTAATATTTGTGTTTAGAACCCAAGTTTTCTACACATAAATCAACTGGATGTTATCAATTAAAGTGATTTTTCTTTTCACATTGTTGGTAAATGCAGATAAAACAAACAAACAGTGACGTAGAAAACAATGTAAAATACTGTAGATTACAGCTGGTGAGTGTGTGTGTGTGTGTGTGTGTGTGTGTGTGTGTGTGTGTGTGTGTGACGCTGCACTCTCAGCAAACGCTTCATCACTGCAGCAAAAGGTCTGGCTGAGTGTGTGTGAGCTGGCAGCCTCACTGCGGCTCCCTCGAATCAATGAGGACGATATACTGTGCTGAGGTCAAAGGTCACATCTGTTTTCCATCTGTTAGTACAATCATGATTTCATGTGAATAAGAAAAACGGGGTTTATTCTAAACATATTTAATGAGATGACATCATTTCTCAGTGAGGGTAATAAAATATTTAAGGTTATTATCATTCAGCACGTTAAAAACATGGAGAACCAAGTTGTTCCTCAGGTCCAGCAGAAATAAATATACAATAAATATCTAAACCAATAGTAATACTTAAGATGGTGATAAATAAAAATAGTTCAAACCATAAATAATGGAAATGTATTAAAAATGTTATGTTCAAATATTTCAATTATTTAAACAGAGATCAAACAAAGAGGGTAACACCTAAATGAGTTTATTGAAATAAAAACATGTATTATTGTATAATAATCCTTATTGTATAATAAGGAGAAACTCAACAGGAACACAATGAGCACAAAGAGGAAGTGGTGGAGACCAGGAACAGTCTGAGTCTAGAGCAGCTTAACTAAGTCAACCAGCCCTAACTATCATGGGGTCAGTCCCTGTCTTTTATTTAGTTAAAGTTCAGGAGGCTGGCTGGATGGTGGGGGCGGAGCTTGTGAGCCACTCACCTGTAACTCATCTCCTGTCACGAGGGTGTCATGTCTAGACTCTTGTTTCTTGTATTTTTATTCCTTTGACATTTGTCTTATTGCCATTTTTCCCCTTGCTTCAGTTCAGAGCTGCTGTCAGCGGATCAGCCTCTGCACTCTTAGTTGTTTTTGTAAATAAATGAGCTCCTCGTGTTTTTCCTAAAACAATCGGTGATTCCACTCATTTTTGGGTCATTTTCAGTTTATCTTCTATAGTCGTTTTCACACCTGGTTTGGGGAGTAATCATGTCTTTCAGATATCACTGAGTGCTTTACTCAAATTATTTATTTATTTATTAATTATTTATTTATATATATATACATACATATACATATATATCATGTCATTTAGCAGACGTGTTTATCCAATTAAATTAAGTACAATTAGCCAGGGGTGGAATCGTATTCAAAGTTTTACTGGGAGCTCTTCTCCTGGTTGCTGTCAGCATTCTGAACCCACTGAAGACTGTGGATAATAACGAGTTACAGTTTTCTAGTCGAGACGTAATAAAGGCATGAACACACTTTTCAGCATCTTTAAGGACAGATGATGTTTCTGATTTGATTTGTTTTATTTCAGACTACTGTAGATATATGGGCATATACAGCTGCATGAAAGTCTTCTTTTGAGATGTTTGTGCTACAATTCACTGTAAATACATAAAAGAAATCTACTCCTTATCTTCTCATTATGACGGTCAGACACTCTTTATATGCTGTGCCTTCACTGCATTATTAGTAAATATGTAATAGCTAATCCATGTCAGATATAAAGTAGTGATCCATAATACTGCAGAGAATATCATACCTTTATCTAAAGATGTAAAAATGTAGATTATTTGTCATGTTTTCATTATCGTTGCAATGCAGAAGCAACTGTAACAGCTGAGTGAGTAAACGTGAACAACACAGTGTCTCTGAAAGACTCTATAACACGACAGTCATCCATACATCCATCAAAAAACAAGACAATCATGTGCACAAACCTCCATGTGAGAGAATAAAGCCGAGCTCATGTGGAGACGCACTTATTTGCGACACTATATTGGTGAAATGAACCTTTATTAAAAGGCAATATTCTCCATATACCACCTGCTAGTCTCATAATGAGAAAGGATTCAAATTAGAGAGAGAGAGAGAGAGAGGTGATCCTTTCTTCAATGGCAGCCTGTTTCTTTTCATCACTGAGCGCTTCAATGGGATAAAATGATGGCGCAGAGAAAGAGTGAAGAAAAGAGGAAATAATGCTCAGCACAAAGCAGACTTTTTTTTTCAAGCCTTAACAAGGAGGCAATAATAACCGTGTTAAACACAAGAGGAGACGTAAGGGACATATAGAGGAGAGTGTAGTCAATGTTAATATGATAATCTGGTGTAAAAAGGTCCGACTGCGAGACACACAAACACACAGGGACACGCACACGTTCGTGCTGCAGTGATTACACTGCGTTGATGTGGACCCGCGATTTTCACCCAAATCCTAACTTGAAACACTTTTGTGTCATTTTGAATTGGTGAATGTTTGGTAACTGCAGCTCAGGGTTCCATATGGGACCTGCATCATTTGCCCACTTCAGGTCCGTGCTCATGCAGACTGGAAAGGGCGGGAAGTTGGCAAACATGCACTCGGTCACCATGGAAACCATGGACAAACCTGTTTGGGAGCCATACTGTCAGCCTAACCCTTATAGACGTGCTGGCTTGTAAAACGTCATTACAACGTCATAAACTCTGTTCACACATTCATCTTCACTAAAAGATGGGAAAGATCTGCTCATTTCTTTGGGGAGCCACGCCCTCTGACCTCTGTTCCCTATGTAAATCATATATGATCACTGGTGATGTGATGTTTCAGGAAGAAAAGACAGTTCTCATGACATCAAACGTGAACTCATCACTTTCTCTTTACAGAATACTCACAGAGATGCAATGAACAGTTTCACAGTTTCAAGATTCTCTAAAACAACTGTATTTTCCTTTAATTGACCCACTTTAAGAAAGAATAATTAAAACAACAGGGAAACTCTGGGGCATCAAACTGCTTTTTTTAATTATTAAATGTCACAGAAATCGAAATTAACCCTTTCACTTATAATTGACACGATACAAACTGCTAGTAAATGTATGTAATTACAAAATAAATCACTCATTTATTGATTAATAGATCATTTTGATTTATTCATGAATGAATTCATGAATAAATCATGTGAATTTAAGTGAACGAGAAATCTACGTTACAATCATGCTAAGATTTGATATTTTGTCCATATATTATATAATATATATTATATAATTATAATATAAACACACCATGTTCACTGCTGCACACGCAAACATGAGGCTTAAACACACACACACACACACACACTGAGTTATATGTTGCCTGCTATACACGTCTAATTTATCCTATATGTAATTCGGCTTTACACAGCCTCCCCTCCCCCGCCCTCCTCCCCTTCCACTGGCATCCCTCCATCTTTGTCACCCGTGCGCTGCTGTCATGTCAGTCCTTAGTGGACGCCATGGGTCAGTGCTTGACTTTCTGAAGAGACTCCACCATCCATAGGTGAAGCAAAGTGGGAATTTACATCTCATGGCGGAGTTTTCCCCTCCATTTGTTCTAATGTCAGGTCAGTGCACTGCTGCGCTGGCAGAGAGGCAGAGATAATGGCTTCAACACACTCCCTGGTGATTTATTACACACTCACTGGCTGTGACCTTGTCTGCAGCTTCAGGTGCACTCACAGTTGCTGTCAGCCTGCACGACTTTAACTCGCTGCCCAACTGACGCGTCAATCACCGCTGCTCTCTTCCTCTGTCACTGATTCAAATTCATTTTATCTCAGGTTGGTGTTCGGAGGCAGAGGATATGCACGTCTTAATTATACATGTTACCGTTTATGTTATTTGTTGAAATCGTAACCCATTATATTTTATTTGTCTTATTTTAATCTGCCTTTATCTTATCGTCCACGACACTTTATACTCGTTCTTCATCAAAGGGCTTTGATTTTGACTTTGTGCTCCAATTTATATTTGATTATGTATGATTATATACGACTGATCGATTGATTGATCGATTGATTGATTGACTGATTGGTTGGTTGGTTGGTTGCACTTTCCAGTTGCAATCCATATAAGTTAATGTTCAAATGCTGTGTTCCATTTACTGGGAGCGGCGTCACCCCAGAGTTCGCCGCATTCCAGTTGAGAAGTTGGAAAACGTATCTTGGACTAACCATTGTTAACTCTTGTTAACTCTACCAGTGGATAATAATGCTCTACATGGTATTTTGTGCACACAACACCAAACTAGAGCTTTACCGTTGTTTTGAAAGAATAAAGTTCTGCAGAGTTAGACTTAACTCAATCAATCAGACTTTATTCATGCAACTCAAAGTGCTTCACAGGATAAAAACACAACGTAATCATGAAGCAAAGTATTTTAATGGTATTTTGTACCGTTTGTTCAAAATACAAGACGCTGGGTTTGTTTTAAAGGTTTTAAAGGTTTTATACTCCAATATTCCATCTGAAAATGTGTGGTGTGTTTTTAGATTTCACAGATTTGAGGGTTTGTACAGACAGACAAGGTCGTAACACTCCAGCTGTTCAGAGTGTTTAGAGTGCTGATCAATCATATTAAAGCATTTCCAAATGGACTCTTTCAAATAACTTTAATATAAGTCTTTTATATACAACTTTCACATGTTCAGGACATTTTACTGCTGCTTTAAACTGTTGTAATTGTTATGTTGGTGATTACACGAGGATGAATACGTTGACGGGACAGTTCAGGGCTGATCTTAGTCTGCGTCGATGCAATATCATCAATATCATAACCACTCACTGTTAAGGCAGAGTTTTCTGAACTTTGTCAACCACTCACTCTCCCAGACCAAAGACCAGAGAGAAAACCAAGTTCCTGATCTAATGTGGACACAGGAGCTGCCGCATCGTGAGCTGAAGTCACAAAGTTTGATCTGTGACGTAAAATATCACATTTCCTCCATGGACTTTGGTGCAGGGAGTGAACCAATACAACCGCACTTAAAAAAGAAACTGTGAGTGAATGACTTTATTGAGTGTTAAATACTGATCTTCCCACACACACACACGTCTGTTTATCTGAGTGCAAGCAGCATTATCACACATGTGCGTTACCAACCATCATCATAAATGATAAATTTTCTTTATTTATACAACGATGACCGCTCAAAGCTATAGTTTTGCCTTTCACTCATTCACACCTATTCACTCACACATTCATACAGTGCAGCTATGTACATGTTTCTGTTTGGGACATTATTCAGTCCCTTTGAATCCAATCAATCCCCTGTGTTTACTCTTTCTCCTAAATGACTGTTAGAGTGGTGTGTGTGTGTGTGTGTGTGTGTGTGGAGGGAGACGGGCTCCCCCACTGAGAACCTCTACCAGATTAATGACCTGGAAATGTCTTCTTTTTTCATCTGATTAAATAAAACTTGAATGGATTTTACATTTTAGAATAAAGTGACTACACGTGGCATGTGTGTGTGTGTGTGTGTGTGTGTGTGTGTGCATGAATGATTGCATGTCGCCTCATGTATTTGTGTGTGTGTGTGTGTAGTTGATGAAAGTCTGAAGGTTCTCCCGGCTGCAGGTGATGTGAAGCAGAAAACAGACGTTTGTCATCATCCTGTGACACTTCCTGCCACGACTGTCTGAGACGCTCAGCCTCGCTTTCTTTTCAATTTCCCTGAGAGTCTGGAGTGTTATCTTTGTGTGTGTGTGTGTGTGTGTGTGTGTGTGTGTGTTCATCACAGTATGTCAAAGTGACAAAAGATAATATTAAATAAAACAATTAGTGCTGTTGAAATGATGGAGTTGATCGTTGCTGTTGATTTCATAAATGCACTTCCTGTTGCAGCTAAACTTTGATCATGATGCAGACGAGCTGAACTGATTTACTGACCAAAATAATGCAAATATTACCTTGTCGAGAGTACAGGAGGAGTAAGATGTTGTATACACACAATCCAGTGTGTGCTATTATACTATACTACTATAGTCCATCCACGTCTTTTCAACAGTGGTGTCTGTTTTCACATAGTCTTCATGGGACTATAATCAATCATAGTCACAATGTTATAACAGTTTAGTTTGTATGGCTGCAAATGTGCCGCCCCCTAACTTACACCATGAGATATTCAGTGAAGCTTTTGCTAATTTCTTTGTCCAGAGTGAAGTTGACAGCAGTGAAGCTCCAGGAAGAGTTTGTCCAAAAATAGCAGCAACAAAAAATGGCTGTTCGGTCTAAAATGGCTGCCTTCCTGTTGGGTTTGGAACATTGTTTGTTCATCCTGACCTGATTCATATGTGTGTGCACCAAAGCGCTGAGTCAGTCCTTCTCTTTTCTCTTTACTTTGCTCTAAGACGCTAATTCAAACATTGTGTATGTGCATGTGTAATTTAATCAATCTAAAGTAAAATATTACTCATTCACTGTGAAATATTATTTACCTTGTTCATTTTATCTGTTAAAATATGTCTTTCTTCTCAATATTGGACCAGTGTGAAACAGGTGGCAGGCGGCACCCTAGCGCCCCCTATTGATGACCCACGGCTGCTTTTGGTCAAAACGTTTCCACTTTATTTTCCTCAACTTTGGTCTAAATGTTCACTTTGGCTCAAGAATGAAGTGGTTCCATTTCAGTGTCCCTGACACTTTGATCGTGTGAGAGATTCTTTTCTAATTTGGAGCAGATTTTCACTTGGAATCAGAAATCAACGCTGATTCATAACATCCATTATCTCAAGGTCAAGATCTTACAATTATTACATGTCAGTTGTGAAGAGAGAGTCACTGCGACCTCATCTCTGGACAAAGTACTAAATAGTATCCTGGCATTTGAGTCATTTATTATTATTCATTTTAAATCATTTCATGTTTGGGCCTCAAAGTGTATGGTTATCATCTGTGTTCCCAAAGACGGGGTTGTGACCCACAGATGGTTCGAGGGAGATATGTTTTGGGTTCCTTAAACATAAAATGTGTTGTAATGAATTAACTGAAAATCTCCTGGAAACAGATGTGTTACAGATGTGTGGCTGTAAATGATTATGCACAAAATGTGCTCCTGTCACGATTTATATTGTGATTTGGGTCTCGATAGTTCACCGTCTTTAGACACGGATCCACATGACACTCATTAAATTCCAAAGACATACTTTCATATTTTGATTTGAATGCATGTTTTGTTTGCAGACCACATAACTAAACTCTTACTAAACTTAGAAAACTGGTGTTCTATCTTTGTGGAAGAGACGGAGTGTGAAGCGATGGAATAACTATCACGCTTCCTGGCAACATCGATCAAACACTGTGCATCACTGCACTTTGAAAAAGAAGGTCTCTCTTCATCAACATCAAAAGCATTTGAGCAGAAAAACTGCAGTGTCCAAATGATGTTTACACTTCTGCTCTGATGTCTGTACTTAGAGTGATATAGCTGCTCATCCAATCCAGCGGCACAGGCGAGATTAATGATCCTGAGCTGCCAGAGCCCAATAACATTATGTGGCATTTACAGAAGGTTAAAAAGCAAAGGTTTAAACACAGCAATTTTCAAAGGTCAGTCATTTGTGAGTTTAGGGGGAATATCGTTCGGTAAGAGGAAGAGAGAAAGAGAGAAAAACTTCATTTGTCAGTGGTGGCACTGTGATAGAAACCTGGGATCTGCCGTTCGCTGGTGTGTTGCTGTACTAAATGATAGATTTGTGAAATGTATGTATTTTTATGGGTGTGTGGTAATTTCAGAGGGTGTGCTCCAACCTCAGCCTCCCTGGGAAGGTCTATGCCGGGGTCTGTTAGTGGAACCTCATCGAATAGTGACCTCCATCTTGTGTTAGAGTTGTTTGGGATAGCAGTCCAAGGCCATGCTTCTCAGCCAGGAAAGGGTAGAGTGCGTGTTTAGTGCTTTTTGCCTGCTCAGCGTTCTAAAGTCATTATTTATTACTCTTTTGTTCTACATGTACCACAATAACATTCTATTTTCTTAATGCAGTGTTGTTTCAGTCCAGATAATGAGATGTTACCAGACAGAAAATGCTTCATCTCACTGTCCTCCCTGCAGGTGAGGGGTTAAACCACATGTTTGTCGACACTTGCTGATTTCTGTCCTGTTTGAACCTGTGATGGCTGAACGTGCTGAACGTGCTGTCACAGAGGACAAACTAACATGTTTGATTTTTGAAGGTGCCATGCGACCTGCTGCCTTAATGGCATCCTGACAAACAGCTGGTTGGCCATGACAAATATTTGTTCACTCTCACTATCTGTCATGATGTCCACGTATCACTATTCAAACAGCTTGTATAAACACCTTTCGCATGACCCACAGTTTGACCAGACCAGTGAGAGTGAGCTTTTTCAGGCTTAATGGGAGAAGGACGTTTAATGTCCCACGTGGACAGGTCAGATGGCATCACGGGTGCGTGACAGCTGTAAGAGATCTGTCTCTGTCTGGATAGGCCAAGAAATAAATTGACCAGTACAGATAAAAAGAATTCTGTCGTTTGATAAATCCTGTTTTTAAGTCATTTAAGGACACAAAGATGGTCCAAGTTGCTGCAGGTTCACTCCATGAATTAATGCATTAAACTAAGAAAAAAGGACTTCCAGCAACCAGCACCACTTCTGCATCCTCTTCTTCACTAATGGATTCAGGAGTCGGCAGTTTGACCGACTTCTTCAGCTTGTGTATCAAAATAAAGCGCTCATGGTGTTCCAGAAAGTTGGATTTGAATGTGACGCGCTCAGAAGAACGGGCAGTTTGACGACTACTACTACTGCACTACACAAACTAATGTGAATGATGTTAATGACCGCTGGACAGAAGCAGTTTTCCTGTTTCACCACTGGTACTGTAACAAAATATAATCCAAATCCATCTGTTAGTCTGTCACTGCAGCGCTCTTGTTTCTAGCAGGTCCTCGTGGGCCCAAGCAGGTTTGTCTGTGGTGTCCACAGTGGCTGGTGTCCACGTGTTTGCCCACTCAGTTTTCTTCCCATGCTACCTGAGGTACTAAGTGGGTACAAAGAGGGCAGATTATGCTGAATATAATCCTTATAGGGCCCACATGGACATGCTGGCTGGGTAACTACAGACCAGATTGCCATGTATTATGGAATGGATATTCAAGTATTGATTCCCAGTGATTTTCATCACTTTTCATCATTTCATGACCCCACCACACGGAGTAATCAGGGCCATAAGAACACGGAGGAGGGACAATTTCAGCAGAGCAGCCATTACTGCAGTGGCAGGTCACAGTGACTTACTACCTGCTGCTGAAAGTGGGATTAACTGTGTAATCCAGTGACTCTCTGTTACTGAAGGAGGTACTTGATCAATGTAGTATTTGTACAGACAAAAACCAGATTCATCTTTAGACCTGAGACAGTGTCTCGGTCACATCCAGCTCCCTCACTGAGGATTTTAGTTTGAGTGTGTTTTCACTTTCATTTGAGTCATTTCCTGTTTTATTTTGACACTTCTTGCCTTGTTATCACTCTCTGGTCTTTGTCTGGTGTTTGTAGTGATAAAAGAGCTTTATTTTGGTGACGATCTCCTGAAAAGCTTGGAGGGCGTTGGTTAGGTGATGGATGGATGGATGGATGGATGGATGACAATAAACATAACATACCTGGAGGCAGCATAAATGACCATGGAAACACACAAACCCACCCAGTTTTCGTAGTATGTGTGTCAGTGTGAAGAATGAGAAGGTTTCCTGATTCTAATCAGTTTAGCTTTAATCCTGTATCACACACACACAGTTAGAGGAGAAGCCATCTGTTCCAAAGAAATCTGACCTGGACCACATGACCTTGTGGCCAGCCCGAGGTCAGCAAACAAAGCTGCCTCTATATTCTGAGCCTAAATCATAGAAACCCAGTAGTGTATGGACTCTTCCATCACATTTTCATTCTATATGATTCCACTGTAAGAACAACTCAGTGTGTCAGCTGCCGTGTGAGCTGGACTTTGTGACCTGTGTGTACATGTAAGTTGAGTTTGGGTATATAGACAAGAAAATAAAAAAAATAAAAAACATTTTAAAGAAATAATAATCATCAAAACCATCTTTAAATGAAAAGCATTTACCGTTAAGTAAAAATACATGTTGTTTTGACCTCACTTTCCTGTGAGTGTTTCAAAATAAAAGTCTGGCTGTATTTCACTAGGCAAATGCTATTACTGTGAAGGTGTGAGACTGAAATGCGTGGTCTGTATTGTCTTTGTACTGCGTTGTCTCTTCATGTCACGGGCTGGACCTGGTCCCAGGGCCGTATGTGGTCCATGTGTGCTCTCAGTCAGAGATGAACAGCGTCTGGGTTTAATGTTCACGATTTGAACATATGTGAGAATTTTTGTGCACCTATAAATAAAGAAATCCTACAGATCGACCACTGTAAACATCAAAGCCAGTTTGACTCCGCCCCCCTGATCTCTCCCACTTTAACCTGCACTTCTTCCAGCCACCAGCAACAGATGCTGCCTCACTGTCAAATGGCCTACAAAGCAAACTGCACTACTTTAATCCTATGTGTAGCCAGCATTAAAAATTGGATTGAGACGGATAAGATTAGATTATGCCTGCAGGATTTAACAAAAAAAAAAAAAAAAAAAATGGAAAAGCCTCATTTAGGCTTTAACATAATCTCCTTTCACTCCCGGCGAGCATCAAGCCTCCCAGCAGATGCCAGATACGCTCTGTGGAGATGTTGTCTTATTTGATCTCGCTTCTCTCTGGATTTGATTTTTTTTATTATGAGTTTTGAGGTTTTCTTTTTCATTTGCATTGTGCCGGGTTTTTTTAGGGGAAAAGCTTTTTGAAATGAGCTGCTCCACGAGTTCTATGTCTTCAGTTTGAAATCAGATACATATCAAGCACAGGTACATCACCTTTAACCAAATAAGAGTGAGTGCTTTGAGAAGATTATGCTCCTTTAGAAGCAGCTGCCACGTCTGGACACACATGTTTGTAATATCTTCATATTCATGTTGGTCTTCTGCAGCCTGGACCAATCAGCAAACTCATGTTTCTTTGATTGTGCAGGTGACTCTGCTCTTTCCCTCCCGTCACAGCGATATCCATCTGTCCTCAGTCACAGTGGTTCACGTTCAATGTGATGTTTCCATACAGTGAGCACCAATGGAAACAAAGCATAAGCATTTTAATAACACTCGACATGGCTACTCTTACTTTGGAGAGATCAAACTGACGTGTTCATGGAAAAGATCATTTTTAAACCCAAAACATTCCAGTGTGGAAACGCTCTGCCGTGTTTCTGCAGAGAAAACTACAACAACTGTGAGTATTTTACATGGTGAAGCAGAAAATGACCAAACAAACAAAACAGAATGACAGCCACAGTAGAGAGGGGGAGGAGTCTGCAGTGTCACTGATTAGGACATTTACATAGACCTTTAAATGTCCATTTAAGTTGTTTACTGGTGAACTGTGTCTGCTTCTTAAAAAGTGTTCTTCTGAATGTTGCTGAATGTAAAAATGTAAAATGTAAAAGCAGGAGGCCGTTAAAGTGGCACACAGTGGGACCAAATGTCTCTCTATCTCTCTCTCTCTCTCTCTCACACGCACACACACACACACACACACACACACACACACACACACACACACGCACACACACACACACAGCCATTTGTTGTTGGCCTGGTGCTCTTAGGTAACATCTTTATCCTTCTAGCTCAATCTGGCCTGCATCTGGGGAGGAATTACACTGATCTACTGTCACACAGGAGTCCCCTCTCCACCACTACACCTCAGCATGTCCCTCCCTCCCCACACTCTCCCTCCCTGCTATTAGAGACGTAGAAATGTGCTCCATAGAAGTGAAAGACAGCATTCTGTGCGCATACTGGTTCAAAGAAATTCCTCGTAATTAAAACAATTGTAATAATACAAAATGTGATGACATCAGCAGGGTTAGGGCTAAGCTGGAATAAGAATCATGTCATTTATTTTATTATCTTGACATGTACAGGAGATGGACTGAGAAACTGGACTCTGCAGGTTGTACATAAGAAAGCATTTGGATATTAAAGAGAAATAAAGAGAAATGAGAATCTGCTCTGAAAACAAAAATTCATGTTTTAAAATGATTTATTTAATTAGGATAATTATTATTAGTATAATAACGTGGTTTTATTATCATAATAAATAAAATCATTTTTCATTGCAGCTGATTATATTCAACACAGTCACAATATTCACTCAAATGAGTAACTTTGTTCTCACTGATAATCACACGGTGCTGGTTTTACGTTGTCGCGCTGAACGATGCTAGAAAAAAAACATGAATTATTGTCGCTGGTGTGTATGTTAATGTGTTGGGGGACGTAGAAAAACTGACAGTGTGTTTTTCACTCTAACAGAATTCCTCATGTCTTAACAGGAGCTCACGCTGAGCTGCCAAGGATTGGGGTTAGTTTTGAGGAGCTTTCCTTGCGGCTTGCTATGAGCCGGGGGATAAATATATCACACACACACTTTCTCTGCTCGTCTAAGGCTGCTAATCCACCAGCCGCTCTGCCATTTAGCAGCAGCAGCAGCAGCAGCAGCAGCAGCAGCAGCAGCAGCAGCAGCAGCAGCAGCAGCAGCAGCAGCAGCAGCAGCCGCCGCTCTGCCATTTAGCAGCAGCAGCAGCAGCAGCACAGAGCAACCTCTCAACCTGAGGAGCAGCAGGCTGCAAGGCGGGTGGGGACAAGAGAGGTGATAGTTGAACAGCTGCTTGTGGAACAAGATTCTGCACACACACACGCACACACACACACACACACATAGAGTGAGTGTCCAGATGACAGACCCTCCATCAGGGTCACACAGTGATACTGACTTATCTGCTTTCATGGTTCCACTCACTACAGGATTAAGTCCACATTGTTAATGTATATTATATAGCATATTCATGTGTGTGATCATCAACAATTCTTTTCATAATCAATTAATCAGTCACTTATTTTGACAATTAAGCGATGAGTTAGTTGTTTCCCAAACCTGAAAATGTCCACAAACCAAAATGATGCGGTTTTAATCATTTATTTATTATATGGAGCAAAGAAACCAGAAAATATTCACATTTAAGAACATGGAAAAATCGAACAGTTTGTTTGAATTGTTAAAAAAAAATCAACCTCAGCCTTAAGAGAGAGATAAGTTTGTTTTATGTCAGATTAACTGTTTAATTTAATTTAATTTAATTTAATAAAGCTTCATCTGGAAATTAAAGTGGAGAATCCAACGTAAATCAATTCTAACAGGAAACAGGAAAAGTGGATGTAACAATAACTAAACGTCAAAGCTGAAGCAGGAAATGAATATATATATATATGTATATATATATATATATATATGTTCTTTGTGTTTCTCCTTCTTGTTCTTTGTTAAACTTCAGCTTCTGTTTGTTCTGTGTGTTTTGTGAACGTTTCTATCAGACTCGTCTTCTTCTTCTTCTGGTGCTCCTGTAAGGTAGCGTTACAACTTTCTTCTTCTCTTCGTCGTAAGTATTTTATTTCACGTTCCGCTGCTTTATCATCCACATGACAGTGGTGGTGCAGCTGGAGCACGGAGCAGGTCGTCAGTGCATCACAGAGACCAACAATCATTCTGTGTTCAGGTAACGCACACACGGGGAGAACATGCATCACACAACGCCACACATCAACCTTCCTGCTGTGAGCCAACAGTGTCAGCCACTACACCACCTGTTTTTATGTTTTCTTTTCTTTGTTGTTGTTGTTGTTATTATGAACATTCTGAATGAACATCAGCCTCTCTCCTGTCAATAACCACTTAACTGTTGTCACCACTTCAAAAACTGTCGTGTGTGTGTGTGTGTGTGTGTGTGTGTGTGTGTGTGTGCGTGCGTGTGTGTGTGTGTGCGTGTGTGTGTGATCCCTGCTTTACCCACTTGTAAGTCTTGATGTCATCCACAGTGGATTAATAACGACCTGTCAGTGTGAGCAGAGCCTGAATTTATGGGATGGAGACAGAGCAGAGACGTCGCCTGTGGGCATCAGTGCACTGGGAGCGCTGCCATCACTGTGAAGTCGATCCTGCACAAAGACCAGCGGCCGACAGCGTCCTGAACCACCGCGGCCCCAGTTGTGACGGGCAGATTTCTGCTGTGATTAATCACTGCCTGTTAGCTGCGTGAACAGCCTGACAGACAGACAGACAGAGAGACAGACAGGCCCCGTGTGTCTTTGAGCAGCATCCACTGCATAGATTATATCTGTAATAATCAGAGCCACACCAGACCTCACAGACTGATGATCCTGCTGCTGATTCACTGTATGTGTTTGAAGGAATAAGGAATGAGGATGCAGAATAGTCCCATAATAATATGTAGTACATGCAGAGGGTCTTTGGAAAATGAGGATTCATTCATTCATTCATTCATACATTTTTATGATGAATTAAGACCCAGAGTGATATTCATTCATTATTGTTTATTGTTTAAACTCCGACAGTTGAATCCAGAACTCGGCTGCCATGATGGAGGTTCATAGAAGTCACATGACACTGATTGCTGTCAGTTTTCTGATGATGTGTGTGTGTGTGTGTGTGTGTGTGTCTGTCCCCAGCACATCATCAGAATGCATTTACATGGAACAATGAATATCCAGAGTAAATGTTGTGCTCTCTTTATTTTAATACAGATGAACTGATAAAGGGGAAGGTCTGATTCACGGTGGCACTAACAGGAAAGGAAAAGGTGAAAGGTCACAGCAATCACTCGTCTCAAATCCTCCTGGGACTGTAAAAATATTTCATGCTGAACCAAAGAGAAAATTAGATAGACTGGCTTGTGAATAATGACTGTAAAATAATAATAATAATAAAAATAATACTAATAAAATATGAATGGAATACTCTACATAGGCAAAAGCATCCATGTGGTCAAAATGAATATTGTGACTGGTCAGCATGCAACATTTAGCACAGGCTCCACTTCTATAATCAGCACGGTGCTGGAAGTGTCTGCTGGTCAAATCAATAATCACGTGCAGCCAGCTGGAAAATTCACTCCTGTCATATTCAGACAGGGTTTCACAATCCCCCGACTAACTTGTCATTTCAATTTAATCTTAAGACACTGGCTACTGCACAATTATTCACACGCTGAATGGAGCGCACATGCATATGCATGCTTTGATTTTTTGATTTTTGCTTTATACCTCTGGAGCTGCTTTGCCTGAATATGATGAAAAACATTCAAAAGCTTCTTGATGATTGTTGTCCAGTAATTTCATTTTGACCTTTGCTTTACAACAGGCTACTATTTTAAACTAACATTAGTGTGTGCGTAGGCTATGATCCATTTACATTTAAAGTAATAAAATACATTTAGGAATTAATGTAATTTCACTACAAACATATGTGATGAAGAGGATGATGATGATGAGAGAGCAAATGATGTGATTGGGAATAAATCTGCCTCCTGTGACTTTTTTTTACATAACTGTATTTTAACGTTGGTGACAGTGATGTTACTGTACTTGGAGACAGCGTCCATAATTCATACGTCAGAGTTGATATTTATGTCTTGTTTTGCTGATATATTGACACAAATGATACAATTTACAGTTTTAATGTATCTTCATGTATCGATGCCTTTGAGGGGAAACTGACACAGTGTAGCATCACAAACTAATAAGACTTATGTACAATAGAAATAAATCAAATGAAGTATATATAATATGTATGTAAATACTATATTCAGTATAAATGTGACAGTATGTACAGTAGGTGAGGCATTTGCATTGTTAAAATGGTATTTCTCTATTTATTTAGGAGCCGGGAATCGAACTCACAACCCTCTGAGTTGGAGGCTGACTCACTCTGAGCCGTCTTTGCTAATTCAAACATCATCAACACACATTTTTCTTTTCTTCTTCTTCTTTTTTAAGGAAACCTATAATTATATGTTGAGGATTTTCATGACTCATTTTCTAATAAATGTTTGTCACGACTTAACAAACATGTAAATGACAATTGTAACATTTAGAGACTTAATATTGGGCAGCCAATGGCCAAGAGGAAAGGAAATGCTCTTCTAACAGGAAGTTTCCCGCGTCAGGTCAAATGCATGTGTGTTCACTACTGGACGACGATGGGTTAAATGTAGAGGTCAAATTCACTATTACTTATTAAAAAATATTCTGATTAAACTACTAAAAATGTAGATTTGAGACAGAAAACGTGGGAAGTTTCTCCACCACTGAAAGTTGTAGCAGAACATTTTATAATTCTTTTTTATTTCATATACACTCATTTGTGTTTCTTTATTTGTTTTAAAAGGGTACATTCATGAATTTGCCTTTGTTAGCCCACATCAGTACATGAGGCGCTTTAAGACTTTATCATTTCATCTATGGCACTGCACCGTAGAACCGTGATTTGTGTCTTCACAGTGGCATTCACTACATCACTGTTGACCTTTACCTGTGTTTACCTGTGATTTAGTTGAAGCTTTTAGTAAAGTAGTGTAGTCCAAGGAGTTCACTGTTGATTGATGCCATTAGTGAAACAGTCAGTGCGGAGATGTGATGGAAGACACAAGAGAAGCTTCACCGCCGTTCACTTTCCCTCTTTTTACACTTTACAGTCCAAGGAACAGTATTTTCTGTGGTCATTGTTGTTTTATATGGGAATTCATATAAATGAATAGTTTCATATACATACAGAATATGTGTATATGTGTGTGTGTGTGTGTGATTCTTGGATTATGACATGCAAGATGTGCATTAATGTTACTTTAGTGTAAACTTCAACTGATACAAATGTATATGTAAATTGATACATATGAGTGCAAACTGTACATACATTGTAGCATAATATATGTGTATACATTAACAGTTAAGTGTATACGTGAATTGTTGTGTGTGTATATAAACTGATACAAGTATATGTTCATTGTTACACATGTGTACAGTACACATAAGTTGTGTTGTTTGTATATATGCATTTTTACATCCATTATATGCATGTATACATAAGATGATACACATGTGTCTGCATACTTCATCAATTACTACAGTATATGGTGTATACTGTACATAAACTGTTACATACTATAGGCACAACATCAACTGTATATAAATTATTTTCATCTATAAATAAATTGTCGCAGATATTATGTGTGCATGCATTGTTACATACAGACAGTATATATGTGTATGCATAAACTGATACATGTATGTGTGTTTATATGTAAATAAAGTGTTACACATGTGTATATATAAATTGTAACATACAGTATGTCTGTATATGTGGTTACATACACTATATATATATAAATGGTTACAGGTGTGTATACATAAATTGATGTGTGTGTGTGTATATTGTACATACATTATTACATAGTACATATAAATGGTTATATATGCACATACAATTACTTCATAATTTTATACATCGACAGAATGGATGGACACATGTATTTTTCAGTGAAAGAAACATTCTGATTTGTGTGTGTGTGTGTGTGTGTGTGCTGCTGCGGGGGAGGAGTCATCTCATCCTTACTCTACATGGAAGAGAACAATCAACAGCGAGAGATGCCTCTAAGGGAAATGTTTGAAATCCACTCAAACATACTCGGATACATTAGATGATAAACATGTAGCAACCATCTCTATTCCCTCACCTCCGTCAGTACACAGGCTTCATGGGACACACGTCTTTCTTAGGTGTGGGGTGCTACTGCCCCCTGTTGGTCACACACAGAAAGGCAACTCCATCTCCTGGGGTAAGCAATTTGCTGATGAATAAACATAATGATCACAAATTGCAGCTTCACCGATAACGCAGGACACTCGGTAATTACTCTGTTTATTAGTTTTCTCGCTTCAGCTCATCTGAAAGCTTCATCAGCAGCAGCAGCAGGAGGAGGAGGAGGAGGAGGAGGAGGAGGAAGCCACGGCCAAGTCACAAAACACCGACACCAGAGCATCAGACTATCACAAGTCCAGGTTTACACAGAGGAAAGAGGATCCACAGCCAGATCAACATGTTCTGCACACATGAATGGATGTTTCTGTTTCAATATGTATCTGTCTTCCACAGGAGACGAGGACATACTGTGAATGTGAGGACGTTTTGACTGGTCCTTATGTTCTATCCTACCTTGTGTGGTAGAGTGAGTTGTCTCTCAACTGAATGGTTGCAGAACTGATTCCTGGCTGTGGTAGTCATATTCAATTTCTGGGAACGAAAATGGAAATGGAAATGGAACAGTAAATTAAATATTGGATTGGAGAGCCTCTAAATAATACCTGTACATTAATTATATATTATATGGACATTTTTAATTATTTGAATTATCTTTAATAAACTCTTGTTCTCTGGTTTTATTTTTGGTTTACTGCAGGCTCTCTTCCCCGCAGGTATAAATATTTTTTATCTCATACTATACTATGACTTTTTTGTCACATTTTGGACGACATACTATACTATGACTTTTTTGTCACATTTTGGACGACATACTATACTATGACTTTTTTGACTGATTTTGGGCGTCATACTATAGTATGACTATTTTGACTGATTTTGGACGACATACTATGTTATGACTTTTTGACTGATTTTGACCCACATACTATACTATGACTTTTTGACTGATTTTGACCTAAGAGCGGCGTCAGAGGAGAGTGAGACCTGGCAGCATGGAGGTACTGTACACACTTGTTACACACTTACATGTACTCGTAGTTTTATATATATATATATATATATATACATATACTAACAGTTGTACATGTACTCATAGTTATGTATGTACTAACAGTTCGAGAGCGTTTAACAGAGTCCACCAGAGTCACGTGCACCCGCTCTTAAAGTCAGGTAAACAGGTCCGTGTTGTCGTTTACTCGATTGTTCGACTCTTAACCTCATAAATAACAAATAGTCGACTGAGTGATAACATTTACAGTTCAAACGTGTCACTACGTACGCTGTGTGTGTGTGTGTGTGTGTGTGTCCACGAGCGTGTGTGTCGCGCTCAAAAGTGACTGTACACTAGAAACAGATCCGGTCCACCCTACATCCAGGACATGATCAAAACCTACACCCCAGCCCGCTCACTCCGGCTCGCTGCCCCCTCACTGAGAGGATCGCAGAGGCGTTCACAGAACTCGAGACTGTTCACTGTCCTCGCTCCCAAATGGTGGAACGAGCTCCCCATCGACATCCGGACAGCAGAAAGCCTCCACATCTTCCGACGCCGACTAAAAACACATTTCTTCCGACTCTACCTCGACTAAGACGACAAAAAAAAAAATAAAAAAAAAAAATACTTGTACATCGCACTTATGACTAGCACTTCATAGTTTGTTCTACTTGAAGCTCTTACTTACTTCTAGCTCTTATATGTACCCAAATGTTTAAATGCACTTTTGTAAGTCGCTTTGGATAAAAGCGTCTGCTAAATGACATGTAATGTAATGTAATGAAACGGATTCGGGCATTGGGTCACATGACCTGTGTCCGTGAGACTGCAGCTGCTGTGACTCAAACATACTCAGTGACGTCAGGTCACAGTGTACAGCGTCTGTCCTTAGACTCTCACTTCAAAAACCCTTAACCCTGCACAGGGAAGAAACCCTCACATCAAAAACCCTTAACCCTGCACAGGGAAGAAACCCTCACATCAGCAGGTCATGTGATGTGATTACATCACATTTACAGAGAGGGATGAGAAGAAGATGGCGATCAGAAGCATTTAAAAAAGACAGTTATCGATCATCTGGGGTTAGTTCCAGCTCCTCATGTGACCCTCAGAGAAGAACAAGCTTTAGCTTTTTATATATATGTATATATATACATATACACATACATATATACACACATATATATGTATATATATGTGTATGTGTATATATATATGTGTGTGTGTGTGTATAGTAATAGTATTATTACATTTGTTGTTGTTTTGTTGTTTCAGTGTATAAAAAACCTGGTTGCCACCATCAATGAAGCTGATTACAGAGACTCTGTCAAACTTAAGAGGATTCTTCAGCATTACCCTTCCAAGAAAGAAGGTTTCTGCTACAGCGTGAGAGGAGACTTCAAAGTACTGGACCAACTGTCGGAGGATCTGTTAGCGGTGGAGCGTCACTTCACGCCTGACACACGTCAGTGTGACAGACGCGCGTCAGCGCCGGTCAGACGTGTGGACGCGCCCGCGTTTGTCATGGAATACATTCAGCAGAGACGTGCAGGAGAGCTGGACAGAATCACAGGAGACAGATTTATTATAGAAGCACAGCCACAGCAACGCAGTCACCCGCACAGCACAGTGCAGGTGACCATAAGACCACGCCCCTTCTCCACGACCAGCCCCGCCCACGCTGACCACGTCAGACAGAGGTTCATCACGCTGTACCAGAGAACTGCAGCCGACCTGCAGCTCGCGACGCTCTGTGTGAGTGAACGTGAGCTGCAGGAGCTGCAGAGGACGTTTCCACAGCTGCTCTTTAAACCCAGCCACAAACATGAAGTCACTGTGATCGGACCTTTTGTGTACGTCGCTAGATTACAAGAGATTCTCTCAACACACGAAACACCAGAGCCGAGCAGGAGGGCAGCGAGAGAAGGTCCTGAAGACGAGTCGTGTCCCATCTGCATGGAAACGATCAAAAGAGGCGAGAAAGAGACTCTGCCGTGCAAACACTGCTTCTGCAGAGACTGTCTTCAAAGAGCGTTCCACTACAAGCCTGTGTGTCCCACCTGTGGACGAGTGTACGGCACTTTGACTGGGACGCAGCCTGAGGGAGGAAGAATGACTCACACCACAATCTCATCGTCATCGTTGCCTGGATACGACAAATATGGAACCATCATTATCCAGTATCGCATTCCGGCTGGGATCCAAACGGTAAGAGAGCGCTGGACTGTTTCATTTCACCTGCGAAGTGGCGCAGCAGTGAGTTTGGTCCCTCAGGGTTAATGGTGCGATCCATTTGTAGTTGGAACTCGGAATTTCCAAGGTCAGGGGTCATTCCTTCAACAGCTGAGCTCCCTGAACTCGGACGTCTAACTTAAGTTATTATTATTATTTTTATAATTCAATTTCAGTTCAAAAAAACTGGATCTGGATCCTGCAACCTGCATGATGAGAATACACAGAGAGAGAGGGAAGGAAGGAAGGACATAAACTAGGGAGAGAAAGAGACAAGGTTAATGACATATAAAAAGTCATAATCATATCCTGATTGTGAGAGAGTGAATGTGCGTGTGAAGGCTGTTCTGGAAATGAGTTTGTGAATCAAAAGACATTTCCTGGTCAAAAGTAACTCCAAGGTTCCTCACAGTGGAACTGGAAGCCATGGTGATGTCATCTAAGGTGACAATGTCGTCCTTCTGCAGGCGGAGCATCCCAACTGTGGTCAGCCGTACGACGGCGTGACGCGCACGGCGTATCTCCCCGACTCGTCGGAGGGCCGGAGGATTCTGACGCTGTTGAAACGAGCCTTTGATCAGAGACTCATCTTCACCGTGGGTCGCTCCACCACCAGCGGCAGGAACAACGCGCTCACATGGAACGACATCCACCACAAAACCTCAACGTGTGGAGGACCAACCCGGTAAGGACTTGATGTTGTTCATGTGCATGACACACAGAGCAGCACATGTTCAAATCCTGTTTGGTTTGAGTGCACAGAGCTGCTGCTGTGAGGCTCTTCTCTTCTCTGCTGCTGTGAGGCTCTTCTCTTCTCTGCTGGTGTGAGGCTCTTCTCTTCTCTGCTGCTGTGAGGCTCTTCTCTTCTCTTCTCTGCTGTGAGACTCTTCTCTTCTGCTCTGCTGTGAGGCTCTTCTCTTCTCTGCTGCTGTGAGGCTCTTCTCTTCTCTGCTGGTGTGAGGCTCTTCTCTGGTCACACAAGCGTCGTTGGTTTGACCCGAACCAGCTGTGACGTTCTGGACCTCGGCTGAAGTGTAATCATTAAACTGAAGCCTCGCTTTTCTGCTACACTTTAACGGTGCAGATGTTTTCAAATGTGTTTCTAACGTTAAAACTTCAAACTGTTGGAGCACGACACATGCAGGGTGTCAAGAGGGAAGGAATTGGGCTTGTAAGCGGAGGGTTGCTGGTTCAAACCGCAGGACGGGTCAAGGGCAAACCCTTTAAAAAGGCTGGGTCAAATTCACCAATACTGACATTGTTGTTTTAGTTTGAAAGGTCAGAGGTCAGCATCTATTTGGCCTCTTGAACATTCATTTCATTTCAAGACAATCATCAGATTTGATATAAATGTGGGAGAAAAACCCGAGCAGTGGATGATAGTTTTCATTTGACGTGACCCTGACTCAGTGTTCAGCATGGTCCATATAAAGTGGTATAACCTCATGTTTGTGATTGTGTTGCAGCTACGGTTACCCGGACCCCGACTACCTGAGTCGAGTGGCAGATGAACTGAGAGCCAAAGGAATTGAATGAGTCACTGAACACATTTGTGTCAGTGTGATGAAGGACATTCATAACTACACCGTAAATCACCAACTATAGCTTTTGTTTGTATTAAGGTAGTAGTGTTGTAATCAATATGATTTATCATATAGTCTGGTTGACTTGTAAACACAACATAGAGGTTAAAAGTATTTTATTAAACCACAGTTCTATTTATTAATGGTCAGTTTGTTTCTATAAAGGACTTTTCTACACTTAATATTATTGGAACCATGTTTTTTATAATCAGTAGAAGCAAAGAAGACAAGTGATGGAATCACTAAACGTGTTTGTGATGAATAAACAGCTGCTGTCGCTGGCGATGTCAAAAAAAGCTGGTGAATAAGTAACGTTTGAAACAGAGAAAGTGTCACACACACACACACACAGAAATCTCTATGTGAAATCCCTCACATGGAACAAAAGCAAAGTTGTAGCTTCAAATAAGAATTTAAATCAGTTGTATGATTAGGCACTTCCAAGCTCATGGTTTATTTTCAAGGGTCAAAGACAGAACACAGATTAGAGGTCCCTTTATTCAGATAGAACACGTATAATCTCCCATTACCAATCCCCCCCGGCCCTATGCTACATACAATATCAGAGGGTAATCAGTGATCAGCTGTGTCTTTCACATCAGAAGCTGCGTGAAAACAAAACATTTAAAACAGAAAACAGTTGAAACATGGATGAAAGTACAATTTATAAAGTGAATTGAGGCAGAAAGAAACATGAAAGGCTTCGTTTTGGATGGTTTTAAAGCACAAAGTGCACAAAGATGACGCTGACTGTAATTGGGATACAAAATGTCCTTTTGCATTTGTGACTGATATAAATACATAAGTATACACTCATTTTCTTCTGATTCGCTTTCGTGAGTCATCAGTGGATTTATCACATTAACGACAGCGTCTTCCATAATAAAGTACGACTAAACGCGACAGCAGTAAGTCAAATATCATATCTTCATCCTCTGAACTATTAAATATTGTACAACAATGTGCTGATTTTTTAACTAAGTAACTTTTCTGTGTCTTAAAACTCCTCTTTGACATTTAAGATGAATTAGTGGTGTGACATCTTTTAGAAAAATAGCACGTGAAGCATGAAGTGGAGCGTGGTGAACTCTGACCTCAGTCCTGATGTGAATGCAGCGCAGCATATTTGTTGATGTTACTCAACAGATACGTGAAGTAAAGGCGTATTTCTGCAGGTACATTTCATGATTATTCTTTAAAAACCTTAATGTTGTTCAGGTTCCAACTTCCATGTTTGTATTTGCTTTCTAATTATTATCATGCAGTGATGTTTCACCGTTGGCAACGATGACCACTGACTTTCTAGATCGTGAACCGGTGACAATGGGCCGATCTATTCAGTTTAATTCTATGCCGCGCGCCGTGAGTGACGTCATACGCAGAAGCGGAAGCGCACGTTGCTTTCAAAGTGGAGCGAGCGAAACTTTTTCACACGACGTCAGAAAACTGACTCCACGGCTGTTTGTTCGAGGGCCGCTCATCGTCATCGTCATCGATCCACCTGCACGACACGACACGACACGGTAAGACACGCACGTGTGCTCAGCTATGACGTTTCCTCCGTGTCACTTTGAAGTGTAACCGCTCACTGACTGGATAAGAGTTACATGTTAAACGCAACAACGTTCCGTGGGTCACACTCACACACACACAGAGCGGTGACGTAAGTCTTCGATTGTGACGGAGAACATGAGTGCAGGTCGAGGCTGCTGCTCGTCGTGAATGAAGCTGCTTTTGTGTTGGATGTTGAAACCATTTTGGACTAAACCATTAACAAAGAACTGACTGTTTATTTGGAATGTCTAAATAAGTCATTCAGTCAAGTCTGAAGACCATGATCCCAGTCTTTTACTTTTTCATTACTCTTCATCATTAGGCTACAAACACACTTTCTCTTCTACTTAGCCTGATTGTATTTGCTTTATTATTAGCATGAGCAGCTAATTACAGCAGCTATGTTTCCCCGTCCCATTCAGTTTAGATGGTTGGAATAAACCAAGAATAACTCGAGGGTTACTGACTCATTCATTCATAACATTCAATAATGGTTTTAAGTAAAAAGATACAAACTAATCAGGACAAAACCATGTCGTCCCAGCACTAACACTAACACTGAGACTCTTCTAGATTTCATGTAGTTTTAGACGTTATGACACAAATACAATCTGTTTTAAAGCAGATCTTTCCGTCACCCTTGAATTCACCTTTAAATTCAAACATTTCAACAACTGAGGTCCTTCAAGTGTTTAACGTTTGAATCACAATAGCGTTGATCAGAATTTTAATATTGAAGAGTGTGAAAATATCTTTGGTTTGTAAAGAAAATAAAACATTTGAGGAAGAAATGATTAACATTTTTATCTTCATTTTATGACTCAAACTAATTCATGTTCTGACAATAAAATCAACAGATTCCTTTAGCCTCCCGAGGGCTTCACGATACCTTGTATTTATATCAGCCACAAAGTGTTCATAATGTGTACCATGATTTGATTTTCACTGAAGATTTTAACCTCATTTTTTCTCCCAAATCTCTGTTATTGTGAGTTTGTAGAACATTAAGCAATTACAAATACAACCAAACTGTCAGGGGTTCACGGTGGCTCAGCGGTTCACACGTCACCTGCTTTACACCGTGTAGATCATGTGACCTATCAACCAATAAACGGGCCACGTGAACCACGACAGTGTCCCACTATGTCCTCGCACAGAAGGGCGTAGTAATAATGGATGGGATGGATTTAAGGGATAGTTCAGGGGTTTTAAAAGGCAGTTGTAGTCCAAGGTAGTCTATGAGACATCATGACAATATGTCCGCCACTGAATCACTCTGTCATACCAAAGTCCAGAGAGAAAAATCAGCATGTTTATTGTGTGGGAGCTGCTGTGACGTGTCACAGGCAGCAGGGGGCGCACAACAAAACGTCTGGTTCTCTCTGTGGACGCCGACAGAGCAAAACAAAGTGAACAGGCTGTTCAACGGTGAGGTCAATGTCCTGCTGGCAGCCATGTTCAGTAGTGTCCGTGTGTCGGGCTGCTTCTTCACTATGGTGGCGTGCTCAGCACAGTCAGTGCTCCACAGTGTACAACAGCACTTCATAAAACCTGAGCTATCACTTTAAGAGGCATCAACGATACGTAAAAAAGAAAAGACAACTGCTTGATACAAAGTGAGACAGTCATGGTGTTCTCACAGCATATCCTCGCCCGTGTGTTCACTGCGCTGGTCGTCGTAGCATCAGGTGTGTCGTGACGCTGCCGTGCATGAGATACCTCTCAGAACTTCAAAGACAAACCCGACAGAAAACAATGAGGATCGGAATTAACATCTCGATTTCAGCCGTTTACACCCACGTCATCGCCAACCGCTTCATTCCATCTTTTAGCAAAAGTGAAGACATGAAGGACACATGGAGGAGGGGGCGGGGCATGAAGGATCAACGAGGACAGTTTCTCTGGGAAGGAAAATAAAATGAAGATGAGAGGGGGACAAGAAAAGAGGGCAGCCCATTCCAAAAGTCCAGGCAGGAGGGAACTGTAAGTCAAGTCACCATGTCGGGGTCTGTATCGTGATTCCTATCCCAACGTAAAATGCCACTTGAATGCCATGACTGCTTTCTGTCCTGTGTGTGCGTGTGTGCGTGTGTGTGTGTGCGTGTGTGTGGAACCTTCATTTGGTGAAGGCGGCCACCACGGCCCATAGCAGCTCATTGGCGTTGGCCTTCATGCTCTCCCCCTCAGGCTCCAGTTCCAGCAGCTGCCGCACTCTCTTCATGGCCAGGTCATACTGGTCGTCGAGCAGCGGAGCAAAGGCATTTTCCAACACGTCAGAGGAATGGGCTAAGAAGATGAGCGCAAGCAGCCGCTTGTCCATTCGTTGGGGGTCATTCACCCACTTGTCCAGTACGGCCTCCTGGACCCTCTTGATGAGGCGCTGCTTGATGTTGTTGTTGGTCAGAGGGTGTGTGGTCATGTCAAACAGCAGGAAGTTCTGCTTCTCAGTTGTGAGGACGCCTTTCTCCACCAGGTTTTTGGCCAGACGCTCGCGGACGTTCCGCAGCTGATAGTGGAGTTTCAGGGGGTTCCAGGTCTCTCCTGAAGAGGAGCCAATGCGACACGGGATGGTTAGAAACACAATGATGCGTATCTACATTCACCAATGGGCTAAATTCATTTGATGTCTTTGTAAAAAGCAGTAAATTGTATCATTTTGGTGTACACTGGGCAGCATATAAACACAATAAACAACATTTATTTATTTACAACTATCTCTATTGAAATGATCAAATCACTATACTATACTATGAGTATACTATTATACTGTAATATGGTGTGGGGGCTAGACTGACACACACACACACACACTATAATAATAATAATAATAAGATAATAAACAGCGTAGATAAAACGATCTACTGCACTTAAACCGAGACACTTGCAGAAGAAACAAAAAGCTGCTTATAAACACACATCACACATAAGGCTTTTCCCCACAGTGGAGATGACATCATATCTGGTGCATGCGAGTATAACACACATTTGTAGTGAATACATAAAAAAATACTCTGCTCGACCTGTGACGATGAAACGTGAAGCGCGAGGCAGCTGTTTTTATTCCCGAGTAAGAGACGAGCAGAGGGAGACTCACCACTGAGCAGTTCGATCCAGCTCTGCACGCTCTCCGGCGGCTGAGTGTCTTTGATGTGTTTCAGAGCTTCATCCAGGAGCACGTCACCTGTGGGAGCGTCTGACTTACAGATGACCTGTGAAATGATCAGACAGCACAGCAGCTGAAACAGAGTGACGCCGTCATAATAATTGACCTAACTCACATTCAGCTCCAACTATTAACCGCTCGCCAAAATTATATTCAACGATTTTTTTGTGACACGGTCTGTGAGTTCAGCTTCTTCATTGTTGACCAGGAACTGCATATCATTGGTGTCTGGACAAAAAAAGACATTTCGAGAGATAAATCTATTGATTTATTGTTAATAGAGTACTAAATTTTGATGATCGATTTATCAGGTTGAGAAACAAGCTCTCCGATTGTTCAGCTTCTGAAATGTGAACATTTTCTGGTATGAATCATTTTGTGGAAAAAGCAGAAAACATTCGTTGTCCTACCTTCCTGGCCAGCAGACCTTTCCTCCTCATGCCACATGTCTCCAGCTGCAGGCGTCCCCTCAGAGCCAGCTCTATCAGCATGCACCCTCGCAACCCTGATGAAATGCAATCGTTCCAGAACGAGGTGTAGCCCTACATCAAAGAAACACACACATAACAGGTTTGTCAAGAGTTGACAACGGTTTAACTACAGGAAACGCAGGAGAATTACGTTGTGTGTGTGTGTGTGTGCATGTGTTCCTTTGAGCATTTGAGATTACACGGAGACGCGCCTCTATGATGATTGTCTGAGGCCGCAAGATATGTTCACAAACAGGTGGAGCTCGTCTTAAAACACACTAGCAACAGGACACTATGGTGCATCCTCACCAGTATCCTTACACTATAGTAGGGAGCTGACGGGAGAAACGCTGCTGTGATGGGTGACATCGGAGCGACTCCCCTACCCCGGCGTTCACACGGTGAAGGGGGAGAAATTAGACACGCAAGTAAACACTCAATTAAGTGTAGATATCTTACTCTATAATAATAAAACAGTGAGTATTGACCGGTGCTTGTTCTCTACTTCACTGCACTTAACATGTTGATCAACATGACTTATTAAACCACTTGGTTTTAATTGTTCAATCGCGTCATTCATAAATCTATGATTGCCGTATAACAGACTGTTGTTTGAGACTAAGCACAGGAGTCCAGTCATTAACTCGTCAGAGACATCTCTGCCACGGTGGAATATTTTCCTAATATCAACACAAATATGTGGGGAGAAGGAGACAGTGTTCATGTTTGGAGCTCAAAGACTGTAGTCAAGCAGCACAGAGGGAGTTAGAGGGAGTTACATAGAGTTACCCAAACAGAATCCAGCTTCAAAAGATTTACAGTGAACACTCAACGCTGCTCTGTTACCACGGCCACTCTCATTGATGTCCACCAAGTAGGTTTATGTGCCGATATGTAAGCGTGTTAGTGCCACTTAGCTTTTGCATTAGCATTACCCCAGCACCATCATACTCATTGTTAACTTGCAGTCACTTTTTAATTCATAACCACTTAATAAAAATGATTTACTATGACAGACTAATGACAGACTATTATTCTACTATGAGGAAGAATAATCAATAAAATAACTAAAATCTTTTTATCAATCATTTTATCGTATTAAACGGCTAGGCCTGTCGAATACATAAATTAATCCCACGATAGATCAAATGAGCGCGATAATTTTTCCATTAACGTGCTTGTTTGTTTTCCTCGTCATTCTCTCTCTCTCTCAACCAAAGAGAGTGGATGACTCCTCCCGCTTCCTTAGCGTCACGAGGAGTGAACGCTCCTGTCGCGAGTCAGTGTGACGCATTTGTTATAAAACAGTAGCAACTAAACACGCCATTTTGTTTACATCCATTTAATGTATTGTTTTGATTGTGTGTGGTTTTTATTCCAGGTCATTATTGTTAACGGTTAACCCTAACCCAGATTTTATTTATTGTTTTTGGTTGTTTATTTATCATTTATATTTAAAATGTCTTCCAGTTCCAGGGTTAAATATTCTTTAGAAACAAAAGTTTATTGATCTTGTAAAAGGTGTAGCTGCATTAATATGCCATTATCATTGTATTAGATGAAAATGGCCTCAGGGCGACAATATTTTATTGTTATCGCAATCATTTCTGTGACAATTTATCGTCCAGCTACATCATTATCATGTCAGTTATCATGACAGAAACCGTGTTTGTACAGTGGTAGGCAAGCTTGCTTTGAGTTTTCAACTACAGATGGAACACACCATTGGTGCATGTGTAATTAATGAAAAAAGTGGACATTAACAAATGCTGTAAGAGGTCGATTAAGCAGATGCAGCCCTGTCCTTGTAATAAGGCTTTATTACAGATTATAACAGACACAGGTAGTCTCAACCTTTGTAAATAATAACAATATGTCTGCGATGGTTACAATGTGCTTTATGTTAAAATTACATTTTTAATAAAAAAGTTATGTACAACCTTATCAACTACTATATGATGAGTGTTAGTTCAAAAAGAGAGAATCCACACAACTACATAGAAATACACAAAACAATCATTTCCACCACGGCTGTCACTGATGATTTATACATTTCAGGACTCTACATAATAATAGAGTCCGGAATAATAACAGTAATAATAACACCAATGGGATCAACAATTATATCTCCCATCGATCTGTCCAGGGATTATTTAAGAGCACTGTCCACTTCAGCTAATATTCTTATGCTGTGTCTCAGTATTCTACTCATTAAACAGTGATAGGGTCACATGACAGCACAGCGACAGACCCACTGTACAATAAGAAGCTTCTCACGTTTATCGTCAATTCATCTGTTTCACTTCCGACCTGAAAACAGCGTTTGTGTGTTTGTGTGTGTGTTTGTGTGTGTGTTTGTGTGTTTGTCAACGACTCATTTACTACGATACACTCCGCCAGTCACAAGACGACAGACGCTTCACTGAAAATAATCACTTGTTAACCTTGTGCTTTGTTCCAAACAACAACACAACAACAACAACACAACAACAACACAAAAACAACACACATTGATGTTAGCCAAAGCTAGCATTCTAGCAAACCGTCCTGCTAATGTTAACCACAGCTATGTCAGCCAGGAAAACACAGCTAGCGTTAGCACTAGAGTTAGCACTGGTGTTAGCACTAGTGTTAGCTTTGCAAAACAACATCCCGTCGACTAAAGCTAAACAAACGTCCCTCACGTTTACGGCCAAAGTGTCCAAAGTTACCTCTCGGTCCTTCAGGCCTAACAGCAGCACTTCTTCCATCAGAGTGAGACGCGTTTCTTTCGAGTCCCCGGTGTCGTCGTCCTCCAGCTCGTCGCCCCGGCGGGACTCGTGGTCCTCCTCGGCGGACGGACGGTCTTTGTCGGCGGCGTTGCGCGAGGCTTCGGTCCGCCGCTGTACGAGGCCCGAGCTCCGCTGAGTCAAGGAACTCATGTCTGCCCGGCGAGTTAGCTGAACGACGACGACGACGACGACGAAAACGAGACGCCCCGGACGGCGCTGCCGGAGATGTTCGATTGGGTTACTTGGTGTCAAACATAGAGCGGTTACATCGAATGTTGTCCACGGCGGCTACTGCGGCCTGAGCACCGATGACGACATGTGGATCCCCGCTCCTCTGCAGTCGTGTAACGTGCGTGTAATATGGCGCCGTGCGTGCAGTGATGGTGCTGCTGAACTTCTCCAGCAGGTAGAGGCCGACACAACCTGGACTACTGACAACTCGCTCAACCACCAACCAGCTCTTTTCATCTATAATTATACAATATTACCATAGTTCATCCTATTTGTACATTTGTGTCACAGTAATACACATACACACACGAGCATTCAGCTCAACATAACATTACTGCGTAATAACCTGAAAGTGTAATGTTTTGGTTTTTTAAAAAAGAATCTCAAAGGCTGCAACATTTACCTGATTGGATAATAAATGCAAATATCACAATTAGACACTTTTTAAGACAGCTGCATTAATGAACTAGTATAAATAATGCATATAATACACAATAATGCCGCTCTAATCACAGGGTTGACACTGATGAGCTATAACTTTCAAACCCAGTTCTCTCTTATCTTGCACATACACATGCTACATTCATAAACTATTATGTACTTTTATTATGTTATTACTCAGTACTTTCTGACATTGTATATCCAGAGATGTTAAAATGTATGTTTGTTATTTATTACATTTAGTTTCACAGTCAAGGACCATTAAAGGATTAACTTATCTTATCCAAGCTGTTGTATAAGCAAATCTACAGAGAGTTCAATAAAATGGTCCATAGGTCCAGAGTTGTAGTTAACTGCTAACTAATCATATATGAGATATAGGAAATATTCATGCTCTCATGTTTGTGCTTCAAAGGGATACATGGTAAATACACGCTAAAATAAAAGGTCCAATTGCCTTTCATTTTAGATAAGACCAGGTTTATTAGATATTTCTTTGGATTGCTGTTGTCAAATGAAGGATATTTATGTTTGTTAGAAAGAATGAAATTGACTATAAATATGGTCATATTCTGCTTTCACACAAATCACTATGTGTACAATTAAATAAGAGTTAAGTGAGTTTTTTAAAATATAATATTGACAATTCCATCTATTTTTAATCAATATACAGTATTTAATTAATAGTATATGTGATTATTGTCAATGCAACAGCTTTTAAAACCAGGAAAAATCATCACATATACCTTGTCACAATATGACAGTGTTCCAAATCTAAAACCATCTTATCTTGTCTGATATAGATCTAATATATATTACTCATGTATTGCCCAGCCCTGACATTCAGATTACAATCACCTTAAACAACTATGTGTAATCTGAAATAAGTTTGTTATGAGGAAGATATTCAGTGATCGATCTGCAGATGTAATTGCAGATTTTATGAACGGGGTAAAATTGCATTTAAACATCAGGCAGTACCCTAAACACACCAGTGTTTGGCGCCCTTGTACCATTGATGCTGTCTGTCTATTTTGTGGCATCCACTGATGATTTACTGATCCATTCTTATCATATTAGAATGCAAAACATTACAAAAATCAGCACCTTCTGTCAAAAAGATTTGCCCATGACCTTTTATTTTCCTCCAGCCTCAATTATTATAAATCATTGTAACCAGGCTGCACCAGAACTCTTACTTACTTTGGTAAATTCTTCCTAGAACACCTAAATTAAAAACACTTCCTATCCATAACTTTACTCCAATCTTATACCTTAACTATGAACGTGGACAATCTTAGAAACTTGATGTTATTTGCGTAATTTCCCACTAACTGCCAGAATTGCTATTTGTAATAGGCATAAAGAGCAAGAATACAGTGAATGAATGTGTTTTTATTTTGTTGTTAAAAAAAATCAAAACAAGTTCAATATACATTTCTCAAAATCTGTGACCCTTAAAAGTGAATAGGCTGAATCTCAAAGCTTGTTCTGGCCTTACCTGTCACCTGTACAATGAATTGAACATCAGCAATGATACCAACATTAAAATGTAATAAGAATATAAAATAAATGAATACATACACAATTAAGTAAATGAGAAAAATGTGGGCATTATATTGAGAAAAAAACATGTATTATTATTATTATTAATATTTCCGGGACTTAATTACAATCTGGACAAAATCCACTAGCTGTAAAACTAATAATACAAGTTAAAGAATGCAATATTTATTGTGTGAGCACATTGAGTCAATCTTTCCTTAAATTTCGACCAGTGTTGCATGTCTAAGATAATTGTCCAGAAAACTCTGAATGCTGAAGCACATGTACAGACAAGAATCCACAGAGGGAATTGTATTTCTTCCATATTACCTTCACTTCATTGTTAACTACTGTTACATTTCTGAAATGAATTTAAAAAAATGTTCTGCTCACATGAAGTCTTTCATTCAGTCTGACGTTTTCTAACAATCTTATAGTTAGGACCGGCTCAGGCCTGTCTGGACCAGCTCTTAGATTATTGGATTACACTCCGAGTCTAAACCCCTCTGTTCTTCTACCTGTTTAATATCTTACAAATATCTTAACCCTTGGTGCAGGGGAGTGAGCAGTGAGTTAACCCAGTGAGGAAACTGGGTTAAGATCATTTTAAGATTGAGATTTGATTAGATGAGCCTTTTGTTTGAAGTGAGATGTTAAAATACAAAGTGAACATGGCCTTGTCTGTGACTTTGGTTTCATTGAGGCCTGGGATTCATCAACATCATGTGTTCACTGAGTCATCGTGTGGATCCATCTCACTAATACTGACTGCTGTGTGCATTACATTAGCCTGTTATAACACTAGCATGTGTTAATAATACTGCCTCATCTCAGTGTGTTAATAAAATAAATCGCGGTTAAAATGTTTTTTCTGAAACAAAATTTAAAAACACGTCAGAATTCTGAGATAAAGTCTAGCTGTTTTTCTTCTTATTCCATATGTGGCTCTAATCCTCTTATTTATCCTGTATATGAATCAATTGATTTTATTAGCCAAATCTTTTATACATAAATGCAAATTTGGAAACAAAATATCTTCATTTCTTGTTTTTGTAAAAGATATTGAACACTACATACGATCCATATCCAAGACAGTTAGCTGAAGACAGTTGATGTATTCTCTCTGATCTGTTTTTATCTTTATTATTATTATTATTTTCCTTTTTGTCTGTATACTCTATATGTGCTACACTACCTCTGGTTTCTATATGTTCTACATATAATCACCAGAACGACTACAACACAAAATTCAACATAAGTGCACTTGAAGATAACTATTAATGTGTGTGAGAAATATGTGTATTATTGTAATGTAAGTATTACTTTATGTATCGATTAGGTCACATGTGTATTTTATTTTATATTCTCTCTGTTTTGGCCCAATGACAATAATAGAATGATAATCATATAATAACATTAACATTAATAATAATTAAGAATAGTGCATCACATATGCAACATATGGATTTAGTATACTATAGGAGGAAGCGGTCTGGGGGCGTGGTTTAGAGTAAAGCCGCCGCCTCTTCAGAATGTGGACAGTAGTCTCCGCCCACCTCCTCCTCCTCCTGCAGCAGCAGGAGCAGCAGCAGCAGCGTTAGTGTGAAAGCTCATCAGTTTTTCTGCTGGAGCACACGATCCAAACGTGAGCTGTCTCTCTCTTCTACTGTTAAACTGTCTCATTGCTTCACTTCTGTCTCTCCGTTGCTACAGGAAACAGCCGCTCCATGGAGACACTTTTTTTCCCCAGGTGAACGTGAACGCAGCTTTACGAGACTTTATTCTTTACGCGGATTTAATGTTTTTTTAGAAGTGGAACGTCAGTTTTTTTGGGGAGAATAAACAACAACCTGGTGTTTTTCATCAGATTATTTTGAAAGAGAAGAAAGGAAACATGGAATACTGTCATCTGTGATGTGGGATGAGGAGACTTGGAAGTGAAGGACCATGTAGTTGAAGGTGAGCTCTGAGACTGTCTGACACTTTACTACATTACACACACACACACACACACACACGCTGTGTGTGGCTGCTTGTGCTCTCACTCCAATGTGTTCACTTGTGCTGAGTCCATTTTTAATGTGACCTCAGAGGCGTTCAGAGAGAATGGGGGAACCTGGGGGCCCCAAAAACATCCAGAGGATTTATTATTTATCCAGAAATGGAGACACAGTAATACACAGTATATCAGCAAAGGCCGTGAAATACAGTAAATTACAACTACCGTAAAGTAGTTTATATACTGGAGGAAAGTACTGCTTAATCACGTTAATGCAAAGGTTCAATAAACAGCTTTTCATTCACAATAATTATTATATGATAACGTTAAGAATCTGAAAGTTTATGTTATACTACATAAAGTGCGTGTACAGTTAGAATAGGTAAAGCAGCCATGTCCAAGATATTTACTATATGTGACAAACCAGTCATAACTGTGTTATGTGTGTCTTATTAAAACACATTCAACCACTGATTTCAATCAAAACAATCACTAAATGAAGTCTATACCCACATTACTGAATCTCTGTTCATCGATATTGTGTTTCCGATACACGTCTGCAGTGTTTTCAACACTGTGGTCACTGTGTTGGTTTCAGAAAGCTCACACTTAACCAGTTACTTCTGACCAGTTATTAGAGGCTGTATATTTTAGTTGCAACATTGTGTCTTTAAAAAAGTGTTTTTCCATTTGTAAAGATTTTGACTCCATTTGTAGTCGGAGCTCAGAATTTCCGAGGTCACGGGGAATTCCTTCAACGGGGATGCACCAAGAAACTGGGCGTTCCAACTGGGAACAACCTCGCGTTAGGATTCTCCGGAGTTTTTTTTATCAACCGTATTTGTTTGACAGTAAATCAATGTTATTGAGCCTGGGATACATTTGTTTACATATTCCTCTTGTAAATGGGGTGAGAATCACAAAGAGTCCATGATACCAATAATATCACGACACAATGACTCTGTTATCAGACGATCATATAGCGATACATCGTGATATGTGTTGAACGTGGATGGAGCGTCTGTTAACGTCACTTTCTTCACTGTCTGATGAGTGAAACTGGCAGCGCCTGTTTGTTTTAGAGCGCCTTCATTTACTGTTTAAAATATTGATATTTGCCCTCGTCTATCGATTATCGTGTTGCTCAACGAAGGACGGTGATATGTCACCGAAGTAAAAATACTTATTAACTTATTACTCACTATCAAAGTAATAAGCTATATTACTTTTTAGATTGAATTTCTCCTGCATTACTTTTGTAAATAGAATCAAAAAGTAATAAGTGGTCTACAGATCTAACTGTGAGGCTGAAAAAGAGCTCAGGATGGATCAATACCACTGTTTCATGTGTGATAGTGAAACCAATATCTCTATAAGTATCTATGTCAGTCGTCAGGGATACATGATATTGGTAATCACATATGCTGATATATTGAGTGCTCGGGTCAATAACCTGTAATATATCCATATATACATATATATATATATATAAACTTCCTGTAGAGGTCATTCTCTCTCTTCTGCAGTAACAGAAACATAATATCTTTTTAGAACAGATGTAGATAAACATTTTCTTCATAGTGCAAAATACATAAACATGAAGTAATAACAGCTACAGTGTCACATGGTTACAAGTCTCTCTGTACAGTCACGTGGTTTATTTAGTTTTTGGATCATATTGGTCTGTATCGGTCTAATACTGATACTGAACACTGTATCGGCTCATGTTTGCTTCACAAGCAGAAGTGTCGTTCTTTCTCTCACATGATTTGACTTATATATTATATTTGTAGACGTGACGTTACATGAAAGGTTATTTTAGAATTATGGATCAATAACACCAACATTAATTCTTGTTGACTTTCAGCTCGAGTGTTGGAGCGATCCATGCGACATTCGTGTCGTGTGTGTGTGAATATTATTATTTTAAATAAGATATTCCCCACACACACACATCAATAAAGACGTTTGAAGGATAGTCGAATTTTGGATTAGTCAGTTTTGGCTAATTTCTTTTGTTGGTTTTGGCGCCCTCTTCAGTGCATCCCTCTGTCCCTCCTTCCCTCTGTCCCTCTTTCCCCCTGTCTCTCTGTCCCTCCTTCCCTCTGTCCCCCTGTCTCTCTGTCCCTCCTTCCCTCTGTCCCCCTGTCTCTCCGTCCCTCTGTCTCTCTGTCCCTCCGTCCCTGTGTCCTGGCAGAGTGAGCTGCTCTGAGATTGGTCTACCTTCTGCGTCCCTGCCTCTCTGTCTCTCTCTGTCTCTCTCCGTCTCTCTCTGTCTCTCTCTCTCTCTCCGTCTCTCTCCGTCTCTCTCTGTCTCTCTCTGTCTCTCTCTGTCTCTCTCTGTCTCTCTCTGTCTCTCTCTGTCTCTCTCCGTCTCTCGCCGTCCCTCCGTCCCTGTGTCCTGGCAGAGTGAGCTGCTCTGAGATTGGTCTACCTTGTGCGTCCCTGCTGAGGAAGCCTGTGCTGGCTGCTTTGGTCAGTGACCTCACTATGAAGTAATGTGATGGCTTTTACATGGAGAGGCTGCCATCCAGACTGCACTGATCATTCCCAGCCTACCACCTTCAGTGATTTACAGTTCACACTTCACTTCACTCCACATACCATCTGCATGGGCCACGAGCTTCCATTGAATATTTGTTTTCATTCTAATATTTCTGCTCGGATCATTTCCACTTTCCACCTCCATTAATAACTCTTTTCCTCTCGAGGGTAATCCGCGCAGAAAATGCTTTTCCAAGTGTTTTCATTTATCCAATCAGTCAGACTCTGGCATTTCTTTAGTCCGACACTTGATAATTGATCACTGTAGACACGACCTGTCACTGAGTCTTTGTTTTTTATCTCTTTTGTCTCTGATGTGGTTGTGAAGTACTTTATCTGTTGTGTCCAACATGTATTTGACAGGAGCAGCTCGAGTCGTGTTCAGAGTAGGACTGCGACCATTTATCAATGACTAAATGTTTGTTTTATATTTCAAATAACTGTTTCAGCTCCTTGAATGTGAATATTTTCTTGTTTCTTTGCTTCTTTTAACAAAGAGTCTAAAAAATAAGACTTTTGAGAAGGACGCTTTTATTTTGAAATTCTCTACCACTCTAAAATACATTAACACACATTTTCTGTTTAAGATTGTGGTGTAATGTGAGGTTTATATTGCCCACCTCTTAGCTGTATACATGTATATATATATGTATACATATACATATATATATATACATATCAGAGAGTACATACAGTATGAGCATGGGTCTGAGTCTCTAAGTTGTAAAGCTCACTTTGAAATCGAGGCGTGTGCACGTCTGTGTCATGATTGGATCACAGGCTCTGAGACTAAAGGGCATTGGTTGCTTCTTCTTATTGTAAGAGTACATGTTGTTACTGGCATTGGTTGCTTCTTCTTCTTATTGTAAGAGTACATGTTGTTACTGGCTCATGCTGCTGTCAACACAGTCAAGTCTGAACAGATTGACTGAGTCCGTGAGCCGCTCCTCTTCTGTGCTCATACAGACACTTTAATGGTTCCCATGCATTCAGAAGCTGAAGTTTGGACATTTGTGTTGCGTTGTGTTGTTTAGCAGCAGTTGTGACTGTAGCGTCACAGAGCCTCCTTTCATCCACACTGGATTTTCATACATCTGTTAATTATTTTCAAACCCCCACAAAGCAGTGGTGTAGGCAGCTGTGCTGACAGAAAGTCCTGACCCCCAGACTACCACAGTATGAATGGATTCTGCAGCGTGTGCATTCACACCAGCCCACATGTTAGTACGTGCACACACACACACACACATACACTCGGTGCAGGGTTACACAAATAAAGGTGAGGACTTGAAGTGAAAGTAAGGACTTTTTTTTACTGGTGGAGGCAGCAGCACAACATTCTGTGTGTCATGATGTAAAATCTCTGATTTCCTCTGTGGAATTAGGTCAATTTACAGGAAATATTGCACAGTGGAAACTTGAATTTGGGATCATTTAAAGAGACACTGTCACATATTAATATAAACATTTGTGTTTTTTCATAAGCAGTAAAATACTAATATAAAACAAATGACGCAGATTGATTTGTATATATGGATAGATATAGAACTATCTAGCTAATTATCTATTCTATTGTATTGTGTTGTGTTGTGTTGTGTTGATGAGAGTAGAGTCTGCAGCTTCTGCACTTGACTTGACAGAGATTTTAAAGTGTCCAACCGTCAATGCCGACCTGGCATGGACTCAAACTGGCAACCCTCCAGTCACAAGCCAAGTTCCCTCTCCTTTGACCATAATTCACAACATTCTTTCTCTTAAATAACATTTCTTGAATAACACTTTTGGTCTTTCCCTCCAATTTGTATTGTATGTATACAAAAATAAGAAATGATGTATTAACTACATAATTACACAATGTGCATACTTAATAACAATTAGTTAAACGAGCGATGGTAGATCAAGGTTGTGGGTTTGATTCCCGGCTCAGCTAGTCTACGTGCTGATGTGTCCTTGGGCAAGACACCTACCCCTACGTTGGTCTTGATGGCTGTGCTGGCAGCATGTGGATGGGTAAGAACGATGAGTGTTAGAAGATGCGCTGTATGAAAGTGTGGGTGAATGAGTGAATGAGTGAATGGGTGAATGGGTGAAAGGCAAAACTATAGTGTAAAGCAGTTTTGAGTGATCATTATTAACCATTTAATCAGTAGTTTCATACACTATAAAACCATTAGAGTGGAAATGTAAGCTTCTACTTATTATCCACTTATTTATAATAACAGGAAACAGTTAATGTTCTCATCACTCGTTCTGTAGAGCATGGAGTTGTTTTAGTGAATCATGATGATGAAGCTGCTCTTTCATGTTCTTGCCGTCATGTTGGATGGATTCAGATGTCACTGGAGCTCCGGGTATTTGTGATTGGCTCTGCTTTTTAGGAGGTTGCAGATTCTTGCTGTCAGATTTTGATTGGGTTCAGATTATGGCTTAATCTAGAGACGTTAGGCGGAGCCAAATTCTGACTTTGGCTCCTCCCACGTCAGGGGTTTAGTTAGTTGTGTTTTGTGTTGTTGCCCATTGAGTTCATTTGGTTTGTCTGAGCCTTTGTTTAGGACATCTGTTGATTGAGTTTATTTGTAGTTATATTAAGTCAAATAAAAACTCTGTAAAGTAGCTCCTGTGTTCTGTTCCTCACTGATGGTCCATGACAGTGTCGTACTCATGTAGCATATCGTTACTAAAAGTGACTCCAGTTGAAAAGTTACCAAATGCAACATGCAGTGTTTGGGTCAATGGTCTTCTTTTGTTTTTGTTGTTGTGTGTGTGTGTGTGTGTGTGTGTGTGTGTCACTTGTAGTTCAGTGACTGTGCTGCACGTGTGTTGCTGGTTGCAGGATGCTCATCACACCACAGGAACATTTGTATGAAAACAGCGAGTGAAAGAAAAGTCTCAGCTCCAGCTCTGCTCTGTGCACAGTTCACCGCTGACAAACCGCTGACAGCAGCTCACCGTGGCCTGAAAACAAACATCTCTAATCCCCGGTCCCTTGTTCAGCCTCAGAGTCCTGAATCAGCCTCACCTCTGAAAGCCTCGCCGATTAAAGACCACGTATAGTGCATGTTTTATAACAACGCTTCTTTTTCCATCAAAAGGAAAATGCAACGGGCCACGCAGTAGCCCAGGTGGCTGACACAGCTGAAGCTGTTCAATGAGGGTAAAAAGCCTCCGTGGTACTAAGCAGTCACAGACACTATTGTGTAGAATTATTGATGATTTATTATTGGTCATGTGGGTTTTCTCCAGGTTCTCTGGTTTCCTCCCACAGTCCTCACATATTCAGGTTGAATCAAATCAACACGGACCGTAGGTGTGACTGTGACAGTGGATGGTTGTTTGTCTCTGTGACCTGTCGACGGTCAAAGAGGCAAATGTTGCATAATGCACCTTTCATTTATACTGAAGCTTATGATTGATCATTTAGGTATTTGAAGTTGTAGTTCTGCATGCTACATTTATATTTTACCATTCAAAGAAGTTCTTCTGTTTTTCATTTGATAAAACATTGAATGTGCTGGTTTGACTGCTCACATGAGAGAACTTTCTGTTTCTGTGCTAAAAGTAAACTATTAAATGTGCTTTAGTGAACACCAAGTATTAGAAATGACAGAAAAAACTCAACTTTTGGACAACATTTAAAAACATCTTGAAATGGGGGTTCTTAAAAAAGAGCCAGTTTTGCTTTGCCCCAGATGTTTTATGGCACCTACCATTAGTGGGCGGACTCTACCACTGCATTCACATGTATGAGGCGGACACGGCTCATTCACTCTGAATGGCTTGGCATCACTGCATTGTGGATTTATTGCTTTGCTTTGCTCGTGGCAGAAGTTGGGAAATGTTTAACTGAATGGCAGCAGAAGCATCAGCCAATCAGATCACAGTTCGTCCACATGGTCGAGAGACCATGTTCTCCATGGTCCGGGGGTTTTTGTCAGAGTGCACCCGACAATGGCGTCACGCCTTTAGCAACAAAAGCACGTCAGCCGTGAAAGACATCGCTGTGGTAACCAGAGAAAGCGTCTTAAAGAAATACCATTTTAAATAATTGTCTTCATCCAATGTCCAGTGTTATAGTGGCACATGTGACTGATGTAATGATGTTAGTGTTGGCCATCAAACATCCCATCATCAACAGCTGATAGACAGACACAGCGCCACGTATGTAGGCGGAGTCAGGCGTCCGCAGGTATACTCGCACTCCATGAAACTGTGCATGTAAACGTACGGACTGATTATTGGGGCCAATATTAGTCATTCTGACCATTATTATTATCATCAGTGATATTAGTAAGTGTGTGAGCTACTGTGGCTGCTGACAACAGCATGAAGTCCCTCACTGCTGATGAGAAACATCAGGACTGTTCCTGCACTGTTTTATTACATTTACATTTCATGTAAAGTTATTGATACATGTTGGATCCAAGTATCAGTTACCGGCCTCATGAACTTGATATTGGCCCTGAAAAACCGATATCGGTCAAACGCCGCGGGACGACATTAACGTACGTCCTTCACTCTGTAACGGACGCACGATTGTCATGTTCTGAAATGAGGGCTTTTTCTAATCTTTGGCCATATGGTGACTGGGAGTGGAGCAGAGGGGGAGGATGCATGGATGGGTGGGTGAGACATGTAGGTCATCCTGAAACACGGCACACGGGGGGGCAACTAATCCCTGCTGTCGCCCTCAGAGGCAGAGAGACTTCACCAGCAGTTACAGACGACTCCACATGTGACGGACAGTCTAAAGAGAGGATGAGCACAGAGATAATAATTCTGATAATGAAATCGAATTATCATGAGAAAGTATATGGAAACATGTTAGTGCGACTGAAATGAAACTTATTATATTACGAGATGCTCTGCCCATGTTCGCAGTTCCCACCCCCAACCTTTGGCCCTCAAATAACAGAAGACATTAGTTAACAGGACAAGACAACAACATGGGACATGAGACAAGACTACTGCAGAGTTTACACTTGTTTTTGATGTCGATGACGACACAAAACCTTTTTAAACTTAATAACAAAAGACACTTTATGTTACCCTCTGTTTCTGTGTGTATGTGTTGTGTTGTTACTGTGTGAGTTACAGTGTTGTGTATGTGTTGTGTTGTTACTGTGTGAGTTACAGTGTTGTGTATGTGTTGTGTTGTTACTGTGTGAGTTACAGTGTTGTGTATGTGTTGTGATGTTACTGTGAGTTGCAGTGTGTATGTGTTGTGTTGTTACTGTGTGAGTTGCAGTGTTGTGTATGTGTTGTGTTGTTACTGTGAGTTAGTTGTGATGTGTTGTGTTGTTACTGTGAGTTGTGTGTGTGTACGTGTTACTTGTGTGCAGTGTTGTGTATGTGTTGTGCTGTTGCTGTGTGAGTTGCAGTGTTGTGTTGTTACTTTGTGTTGTTGCAGTGTTGTGTATGTGTTGTGTTGTTGTGTATGTGTTGTGTTGTTGTGTATGTGTTGTGTTGTAGATGATTTCCTGTGGTAACATTACTGTTTGGTTTATTCTGGACCACATGGTTTCACATGAGTCCAATGATAACGTTAGTTTCAGATGAATTTCTATTGTGTTTAGATGAGAGGACTCATGTTGTCAACACTGTTATAGATCACACCAACATGTCATGTGTCTTCATCTTTATGGGCCTACAACACAACCACGTCATGTTTGTGGTCACTGGTGTCGGCGTCTATTAACAGATGCTGCATGGGAATATGGATGGATGGACGGATGATGAATAGATGCATGGATGGACAGATGGATGGATGATGAATAGATGGATGGATGGATGGATGGATGGATGAGTTGTGAATTTCTATGTAGCTCAGTTCAATAAAGAATGTGAAGGTTACAATGTAAATAGAAAACAGTGGCGTGTACAGATTTATACGACATGAGCTGCTGGCTTTGTAACTTTTGTATATTGTGGAAATTCCCACGCTTCTAACTGATGATTTACTTTGTGATTACAGGAGAAATAAGATGTTATTAACATGATATCGCTTCTGTATTATGACCATTCTTTGGCTGATGATATCAGTGAGAGGCAGAGATTCCTGCAGTGAGTCCGACTTAATCTCTGTATCAATGCAGACTGCAGCACTTTAATTCTGTTCCATGAGTTGAGCCCCAGATTATGTTGCAAGGTGGGAGGGGCTCCATTCAGAAGGATTTAGGTTGTTACTGGAAATGTCAGGTTGACGCTGTTGTTATTTAACGCATGTGTGTCAGCAGTTGATGGACAGATTGTGCGTCTCTTTGTGTCTCTTTGTGTAAAGGCTAGAATTAAAAGCCTTGAACAACGCCTTATTTACTCAGAGAGCGCAGATTTGTGCCAATTATTATTTACTGTTTGACTGTATGTCTACAGCTAATATTGCTATAACACAGCACATAAACCTACTTATTTTAGTTCACTTATCTTTTTATATGTTTATATACTGTTCATGTGTTTATAATCTATATATTGTTACTTCATTTATTCACGTCTTGCACTGAATATAATTCTTATTCTGCTCTAGTATACTTAGTTTTTATAGGTAGTGAATCTAGTAACTGTAACAAAAGCATGGATGAATGAAATAATATTAGTGATGACCTCTTTCATTTAATATTGAGGTATAAATGTAGGACACACTGTTGTGTGTGTGTGTGTGTGTGTGTGTGTGTTTATTCTGCCTGCTCACTTTAGGTTTTCTAAATAAAGAGAAGGAGAGCGGTTTTCCAGCCGCCTGTGGTGAGTGATGCAAGTTGAACCCTGAATACACCCACATGAGGATTTCCACCCCTGTGTGTCTGCAACAATGCATCATCATAATCATCAGGAGCTGCAGAG